>NC_136487.1:28145482-28172982 GCF_053919585.1 Euprymna scolopes | reverse complement strand
ATATGCAGATATTTTTTTCAAGCATAAAAAACGTACTAAAGATTTCGGTGTTAAAATCCATAAATATTTATTATTTCATCAGCAGTGAAAGATTTTGCTTTAAACAAAATCAATAAAAAACACAATTAAAAGAATCGTTTCTGGCATCGGAAAATAGCCACACATTTTTTTCGATTTTCGATTTTGATTCCAATTAATCGTCCCAACACTAGAATTTTGCACAATCACGGAGTAATCACTAGAGTCGCCATTTTAATCGTCCATGCATTTCTAAGCTGGTGTATCTACTACTAATTTCTTACGCTTAAACAGTCTCCCCTTAATAATCCTGCATTACTAACCAAGCTCCAACCTCTTTCCCATTGCCGTAATGTTTTACAAGTTCTTTAATGTAATGTAGGTACGTGCAAAATGTATAAACATTTTAACCCCCCCTTTTAATTAGAAATTCGCCAAAAATAAAAAAATCAACCAATTTTAATGAAATTTTCAGTATCCATCAAATAATGACCACGGAATATAATGGTTCTTCGTGGAAATGTATTATTTTTTTCTTAAGTTATTGTTTTCAGTAATATAAAAAGTGAATTAATTTATTTTTGCTTTTTTTTTATGAAAATAAAGCATCGTAAATTTGTAACAATAAAAAAAGAAAAAAAAGAATTTTTCAGGAACATTACCAAAAATGCCCCTAAAGTCCGTATTAATGTATTTGATATAATCCGAAGAAAAATTAATTTCTCGAACTACCAATATTATCATTAAATTAAGCATTGTTTATTTAATATTTTTACACACAAAAAATTATAATTGCAAAAAATATTTCTAGTATTTTTTTTTAGATTACGTTTCGCGGAAGTTTTATGTATAATATTCTAATATTTTCCGTGCTTAAATGAACGTGAAACTTTCGGCGTAACATAAAGTTTATGTAATGCTGATATATATATATATATATATATATATATATATATATATATATATATATATATATATATATATATATATATATATATTTATTTATTTAAAAGCAGGAACACATAAAAATAATTAAATAAAAAAATGGTAAAAATTATACAAACGTTCATGAATGTACAGATGATCGGCTGGAATAAAAAGAAAACCAGTACTCCTTATAACTACCTGTCGTCATTTTCAGACAGACTTTTGACTTTCTGACATTTTGGGCTTCCGTAGAATCCACACGGAGACGAATGCGTTTGTTTTTGCTTAAGCAAAGTTAGAATCTCGCTTTTGGGGGCTAATTAAGCTATTTTTTTGTACAAACAAGGTATTTTTAAAAAAAATTTAATTAAATATGTTAGGACTTTACTAATTAGTTTTGAAACAGACACAGAAACTAATACTTATCTTTTAAAGGATTTTTACAATGAATTTATTCCGAATGTTGCCGTGAAAACATTTTTCATTACAAGTTTTTTTTCACGTGTACAAATATTTTTTCCTTTTGGAAATAAACTTTAGACTTTAATCTTTCAAATACAATAAAAAAAAAATAGTTGGAAAGCTATAAAAAAAAATGAAAAATCGGCTTTCCAAGCTATATCCCCCTAACTTTTTTCCGCCATTATTTCACGTACCTAATGTAATGTGTTTTGATAAAATTATAGCACTTATGCCCCCTGGACGTAGATTTCGATTAACCCGACAGGCAGCAAAATCCTCCCATGTAACCTCTGACCTTCTTCAGGTGTATCTTGTCGAATTCGGGAATCTGCACAGAATTTCGAATGAAACCCTTTATTGACTTCAAGGAGGTAGCATGGGGGGACCATGGTTGTTCTGTCAGCCATGGCTGGATAGAGGTTCTAAGTAATTCACAATTGTATTTTCCAGACAATGAAGGTTGAACTAACTTTCAGAAAAATATCACCTTACATTAAAATTTATTTAATTGCGTCACAAGTCCTTGCAGACATCTGAAGAAGGTCGGAGTGTACATCGACAGAAACGTTGTGAAAATGACACTTAAGATGAGAAAAGTAGTTCGATGAATCCAAATTATACGAATAACCAATCTTCATCTAAAAACATTCAGAAGCGGAGAGATAAAAGTTTTAATAGAATTATATTACCCTTTTTTTCTCCGAGCATCGCCGGATAGCCCTACTAGTTAACAAAATGGTTGGCATCTGTTTCTTTCGTGGGTGTTCGAAATTTGAAAGTAATTTTGAAGCCTATACTCATTCGATTAGCAAGTCATTAATTAAATTAAAGTTTAAATAAAATACTAAAAAAAATCGTCGATTTGTGCTGTTAATCAAGCGGGACTTTTCGGTCGCATTCTTGTCGTATACTTGCGGCTTATACTTATCAAGGCTTGAATAAATCGACTACTTTAGTCCATTTGTAAATCTTTTTTTATTGTAAAATTGTCCTATAAAGCAGATTCGCCAAGTAAAAGAGTTACATTTGTGAAGTTTTTTTTTATATGAGGATTGGTTATTCGTATTATTTGTATTCTTCTGACTACGGTTCTCATCCTCACAACGTTTTGGTCGATTTAACCTTCGATCTTCTTCAGGTGTATATTGTTGAACTCAGGAATTTGGGCAGAATTTCGAACGGAATCCTTTATTTACTTCACGGGTGTAGCACACTCTCGTTCCGTCAGCCATAACTGGATATAGTAATTCGCAACTGTATTTTGCGGTCACCCACACTGAAAATTGAACCTTCAATATCACTTTTACAATTGATTTTTTCAAGTACTCTAATCACTGCGCCACGGGTCCTTGGACAGTTCTTGTACGAATTTTGAGAGCCTTAAACATTTTTTTAATTCTAGGTATTACTAATTATTATGACTCATATATATATATATATATATATATATATATATATATATATATATATATATATATATATACATATATATATATATATCAGATTTTATTAAATAGCACGGAGTGTTTTTACTTAATGGTGTTTTTTTTTGTAATTTTTCCATTTTTCGAATAGTGTTAAATTTGTGTATGAAAGTCGTCTTCAAGCAGTTTTTTTTAATTGTTTCGTTTGAAATATGGATGCTTTTTTATGCTTTAGTTCAAATTACATTTGAATTACTTGAAATAGTGAAGCGTCTCGTGTGTAAAAATACGTTCTAACATGTTAATAACGTGGCTAAAATAAATGCACACTTGTTTTAAAGTGTGATTTACAAAATGGTATGACATTTATAGTTTTTCATTTATCAAGTTATAAATTTAAATTACAACATATATATATATATATATATATATATATATATATATATATATATATAGATATACATATGTAATTATATGTGCACATATACACATTCCGTACCCAGACACTTTAAAATGTTATTACTGTCTTCAAAATTTATTTTTTTGCCTCTTTAGCTCTTATATACAGTGGTTTCAGTATTTTTGTCTATTTACGTTTGTATCCATATGAATGATTTTCGTGTTTTCAACTAGGATTTTTCTAAATTGAGAATGTGGGCAGCCATGTTTTTTAGGTGTTGGCAAATCGAACTTGTAACAATGGTGTAGGGTTAATCGTTTGGACAATGTGTTTGTGTAGCTATTGGTGTTTCTATTGTTGGAGATACATTCTCCCAAGGGCATTTGAATTAGTCGACTACATTGGTTTCGTCGAATGCATATAAAATCATCCAGATTTTAAACGAAACAGTAATCAAAAACTGGCTGAAGACGACTGAAGAAAATCAATTAAAAGTACTTGTAAAAACAAAAATAAAAGATAAACAGATGGACGAAAACGACTACGGAACTTTCCCACACAAATTCGACTGAGACATAAGAATGACAATTCGAAAAATGGAAAAAAAAACAAAAAAAAAACATTAAGCAAAACCACTCCGTACTATTTAACGATATCTGTCTGAATGAAAAATGCAGTCTAAATACATTATATATTATTATTGTTGTTGTTATTGTTTATTTATTACTGTATATATTATCTATTATTTATAATTAACGGTTTCCATATCGTGTTAAATTCTATACTAGGTCAACTTAGTAATTAGTAATCTCTCAGCATATATGCTGCTTTTTTTTAAGTCGTCTTACTCTCCACCGTTCCTTTCTGTCTATAATTTTTACTTCGTCCCATAATGGTAGATCGTTTCCGTTTTCACTCCAGGTATGGTTATCCACACCCGACAATCAAATAATTATATATAATAGGTAATATACACAGTAATAAGTAGACGATAACAATTTACAACTAGCAAAAACATAGGCCCCGTGGCGCAGTGGTTTGAGTATTTGGAAAAATCAACTGTAAAGTGATATTGTGTTAAAGGTTGAAGGTTCAATATTTAATGTGGGCGACCAAAAAATACAATTGTGAATTAATTACTGATGTAACGAGAGTATGTTACCCCCGTGAAAGTAAATACAGGGTTCCGTTCGAAATTCAATTACTAAGTAGACCTAGTATAGAATTTAACACGATATGAGAACAGTTAATTATAAATAATAGATAATATATACAGTAATAAGTAGACGATAATAATTTACAACTAGCAACAACATAGGACTCGTAACGGAGTAGTTAGAGTACTTAGAAAAATCAACTGTAAAAGTGATATTGTGTTAAAGGTTGAAGGTTTAATCCTTAATGCGGGCGACCAAAAAATACGATTGTGAATTAATTACTGATGTAACGAGAGTATGCTACCTCCGTGAAAGTAAATAAAGGGTTCCGTTCGAAATTCCGTCCAAATTCCCGAGTTCGACAAGATACATTTGAAGAAGATAGGAAGTTACATCGACTGAAACGTGAAAATGATATTTAAAATGAGAACAGTAGTCCGATGAATCCAAATAAAACAAGTGTTAAGAAAAGCGACCATCGTGGACGTTTAATCCAAATCCAAAGTATGCTGTGCATTTTTGGGCCCATAAAATTTCACTAAGAATATAAAAAGCGACAAAAGTTCAGAAATTAAGCAGTAGAAATTCAATGAAGCCTGACTTCAAACACATCACACCAATCTTCATCTACTCAGCTATAAACCAGAAACATCCGCTCAGCAAAATGCCCTCTGTATGTTAAGACGTCATTAATCCTGAATAGGATAAGCTGTTTCCTTGATTTAAGAAATTTTTTCGGTAATATTAAATTTATAAGCGATCTCCACTCACGTATACATCCTGGTCAGGGAAGATCATTCCAATGACGTTAGGTTTTGCATTTTATTTCTTACATCCTTCCACACAGTGTCTGGATTTCCTAAGTGATTATCCATCATTGTTATTGAACAGATCCAACGTCACTAAATTTCGATGATTTAAAAAGTACCAGCGTGTTAAAATGAGTTAATGAATTAATGGGATTCAACTTTTAGTTCATAATCCACCAACGGCCCATGGTGATTATTTGAGTGGTCCACCTTGATATGCTGACTTTCTGAATAGCTTTTGTTGTTGTTGCTGTTGTTGTTGTTGTTGAGCATCGTTCTTGGTAATGATTTTTGTTGGCATTCGTTTCCCTGACATCTTTCTATTAAGAATTCTTTCTAGAAAGATATCAGGCATTTATGAGAGGGGCCACGTGAAGGTTGCTAGAGTGTTTATGTAGAGTGAACTGGGTTCGAACCAGGCACATCCGCGTCGTTAACCACTGAGCCACCGTCATCTCCTGGCTTTCTGGATGGTGTATAGTGCGTTGGGGATATAACAAAATAAAGATTGCTATATTATCAAATACCACTTTTAAAATTGGAACCTTTGTCAACGAAAAGAGGATCTCAGTCAGTTTTTTCAGTTTTTCTTTCATAATCCCAATGAGACATTAGGTGTGTCAGAATTTTTTGTGAATTTTGGCACCCCGAAAACAAAACTGTGATTAAACTATAAAACTCGTAATTTCTCTTTTTAAAGTGGGTTGTTTATTTTCTTTATAAACTCTTAAAGTTGTTTAAAAAATAGAAATATTATTTTTTATTAAAAAAAAAAACAGTGTTTACAAAGTACCTGTGCGAGTTCATGCAGCCATTCTTTTACATAATGAAATGAATTGAATTTTACGAGTTATTTTTTTTTCAATTTATTCACTTTAAAAATCTATCAAAATTATTGGTTTAATTTTTACAATATTTTCAGATTCGATGTGAAATTTTATGGTCTTTCCAATAAACTGAATATAATCTAGGCAAGCGTTTTTTTACCCCACCCCATTTTGAAATGTCTATTAAAATGAAAATAATTTTCTCACCTCAAATTTATATATCGCAAATTGAAGATAAAAGATCAATAAATAAAATAAGCTAATTTAAAACAAAAAAAAAAAGAATAGTTATTTGCAAATTTACCTGTAAAGTCCAAAGTTTAAACCTTTTTTAAAAACCACGTTGAATTTTTTTTAAGTGAAACCTTATAATCTTGTTATATTGTCCAGAAAATTTCGTACAATTTCAATTTTTTCTATTTCATTCAATATTTTTTTTTAGATATTTAAAAAAGAAAGAAGAAATAAAATATATTAAATTAAAACTCATATTTTTTTGAGAGAAGAAAAAAAAATCGAAAATTCTTCGAGTGTTTTTTTTTAAGCCAAAACTGATAAGTAAAATATGATAATTTTTCAAGTACGGTAACCCATATTCTCCACGCACAAGGCTTGACAGCTCACGCGTATGTGTTTTTACGTTTTATAGCCCTTTTATCCATCCGTATTTAAAAACAGGAAGAAACACAAGAAACATCGGCTTGCTAACACTAGTTAATGCTTATGTAATGGCGGTCTTTTCAAATGGTTGCTTAAAAAATTATTTTATTTAAAAAACACATGGAATATAAAATATAAATATGGAAAAATTCTCATAAATGAAGAATGGAAGCATCCATTGATTAGTATTTTATATAGATAGGTGCTTTTTTTTAATTTCTATATATATTTATTATATTTAGATTAAGTTAAAATTCGTTGAATTTCGTGAAATCTTTTTTAAAGAAAACCGATTTAAAAAAAATATATTGTATATTTTTCGATAAAACCTTTTATTATTTTAAAGTTTGGTCTTTGCTCCTTTTATTGAAAAACAATTAGGATTTAAATTACATTATTCATATTGTTATAAGCTTCGAAAGATAGCGAGTATAATTAATCACTCTTTTTTAATGCCGACTTCTGACAGTCCTAGCCATTAGCGTATCTTGTTTAGTTCCACCTGACGGAGGTGATCCTGTTCCAAATTTATTAACACCTCGGCAGCAAGCGCTGGCGAAATGGATGCGAACGTGTACTGATAACTGTTCGTTTCACAGAATCACTTTTATTAGGATGTTGGCAACCTTCACGTAGTTCATTCCGCAAGTACTTGGTTGTATATTATATAATATTAGTGGATATTCATATGCTTGCTTAGCTGTCATCTTTTCTCTTTTCCTACCGCAAAAGTTCTTGTCAGTAAAATATGTGTTTGAAATAAATAAAACGGCCTTTAATTATCTTTTACTGTTTTGATTTTTATATTTGTACATGCTTATATATTTTATATTGTAACATTTAAAATCTTAAAAAAATAAGTTTTCGTTTTCTCACGGTAAAATAATCGATATCTAAAAATCATTTAACTAAATAAAACAATTTTCATTTTAAAGTCGACAATGACAACAATTGTGTTTATGGCGTCTCATTCGTGTTTTCAACAATTCATGTCGAAATATGTCAAATATTAATGTACACTCCAGCGACACCAGATACTTCGCAATACATTGTGGCGATAAGATAACCTCTCCAACATGTCGCAAAATTATCAGTATTTTTAACCTAATAAATATAAATTAAACATCCGCTAAGATATTATATATACATATATATATATTATTACTATAATAATTATTAAATACTTGCAGATACTAGTGTTTCATCCTTTCGGGAATCATCAGTGCATGGTGTCACGATTAACACCAGTTGATAGATTCGAACTCGTTGACAGAAGCCATCCCCTAGCTTCATTAGCAAGGATCTAATCCATTCGGAAACAGTTAACCGCGAGAAATGCTGTTGAATTTTAAACATTTATTTTTAAATGCGTTTTTTTTAACGTCTGTTAGAGTGATGTAATCATTATATGATGACCCGTGATCATAATATATATATATATATATATATATATATATATATATATATATATATATATATATATATGAGCAAGGAGACCCGACGTTGTCCGGAATTGAATGAGGTTTAACAAATTTTATTGTCATCGAAATCAGTGAAATCGCTGACGTTTTAATAAAATCGATTGATTGCTTACAATAGTTAGTGATCCCCCCCCTTCGTAGTGTACCGGGACAAAGCTTCAGCTGCCTCCTCGCAGTAACTAAGGTCAGAATACATTATAGCCTACAGTTCATTTTATGAAATTATCTGTAAATAATGACTTCTAAACGAGTGACCTTTATTTTTTAATTTTAATTTTGTAACCCAGTAGCAACGTAACACTAGAAAATCTTTTTAAAAAGTAGAATGAATCTCTTTTGGGGAAACTAGTTTTCTCACATTTAAAACGTTAGTGTCTCACTGGGGAGGCAAGTAAATAACTATTATTTTGTAAAAAAATTATTTTCTGTTTTTTCTTTTCTATTTGTTTTTTTTTATACATAATATTGCATAAAGTTCATTTTTATGATAACACGACTCTGATTCATTTCTCAAAAAAAAAAAAAAAAAGTCAATGTGCGCTGCTTGTTCAACCCGCAAAGGGTGTTTATTCTGAAAGCCGTTCTCAACATGGGGAAGGTGAAAATAAGAAAATGTCTTTCGGAATTATCATCTCCAACCTCTCCATGTTAAGAACGGCTTTCGGAATAAACACCCCTAGCAGGTTGGACAAGTAGCGCACATTAACAAAAAAAAACAAAGACAAAAAACACAGGAAATCATTTTCTAAAGTGTTCTCAGACATTTTAAGTTATCATATTATCGACTTCTAGTTTTTTTATTTTTTTTTATATCAAACTGGAGTAAACATGGTTCAAACTAAATCTTAAATAAACCCAAGTGATCTTTTTTCTTCAACACTGATTTTTTTTAACACAAAATATATTCTAAAACTTTGAAACGAAAATTCATTACAAAATTTGAAATATCTCGCAACACATAAATAGTTGTATTTCTATTTATTTTGTTTATTTACTGGCTTAAAAGAGAATATTTAAAAAAAAAATTATTTTTTGCAAATATCTTTAGTTATGAAGCTAAAAATACATTTGCCAAAAATAACCTAGACCGAAACTTGAGTTAATTCGTTGTATTATATATTTTAATAATACAAGATTTTTTTTTTTGCGCTGACGGACCCAGTAGACTGCCCATGTAAAAGTTGCTTTAATAGCAAAACAGCAGCAGGAGCAAATAATCGTACAATTTAGTCGTACAATTTTAGTAAACTCCCGTACGAACGATCAAAATCTGGCACGATTAAATCGTCCGATTCGGCTCCCGCCTATTCAAGCAACTTTACACGTTGTTTCTATATGACAAACTGCAGAAGCAATCAGTGGTACATTGATCGGGAATAGTTTTGGTCGTACATATTTAGTAAAACCGTATATTAAATGTTGCGATTTATTGTTGAATTTAATAACCAGTTTTTTTTTATGAGCACGTTCTTGTAAAATGACAATATTGCTAACCGAATTTTGTCACAGCACAAAAGAATGCTCAGTACTTCCCTCCATAATTGTACATTTTTATGTTTATACTCTATCTAAATTTAGTGCTAATTCATCCAAAAAATTATGAATAAAAGCATTTTCGATTCTATGTCCTGGTTGTCACCTCGCTTTTTTTTTTCCTTTTTTTTTTTTTTAGTTAACTTTATTTTAATAATATACATATTTTCGATGTTTCTTTTTTTAATCCCTCGATACAGCTTTAAGAAAGCGAAGATGACTTTTCTTTCCTCCTCACCTTTACTTTTCTTTCCTCCCCCTTTTCTTTCCTTTCCTCCCCCTTTTCTTTATTTTTTAAAACGTGCTTTACGCATTTTATATTTAATCATGAATTATAAACGTCTTCCCCTCATGATTCCAATACCCCCCCACACACATATCAGGTTGTTGTATAAGTTCCCGCCATTTCATAAATCTTTTTTCTAAAACATTTTTATATTTGGCAAAGTGTTATATATCATTAAAAAGCACGTATTCTGTTCAAGATAATGGTCATCGTTTTTTGCTCATATGATTTTTTTCTCGTTTTTCAGAACCGTCAAATGGATTGTCAAGTAGATAAAAAAATCACATTTTCGACACCTCCTTCTTTTCGTCTTTAATCGAGGTCAAAAAGTGAGTGAAGTGACCAAGGATATTTGTGCCGTATATGGAGAAAACGCTATAGCTGAGAGAATTGTTCGAAATTGGTTTACCAGATTCAAACACAGTAATTTTGCCCTCAATGACGCTCCTCGTCCCAGAAGAATAATCAAGATAGACGAAGACCAACTCCGGGTTCTTTTGAAGAAAGATAGCCATCAGACATGTAGAGAATTGGGTAAAAAGATGAAGTGTGATGCTGCGTCAATTTTACGCCACTTTCAGTCGATAGGAAAAGTCGATGCAGAAAAAGTCAAGGTATTGTAGAATTAAATTTACAATATTTTATTCAAAACAAAAATACGAAATAAAGGTGAAAGGTGCCTTATTCCATGGTGTTTCAAAGAAAGGTTCTTCTACCCAGATGAAAAAAAGTTAGCAAATGGAAAGTCTAGATAAGTATCTATTTTTTGCTGGTTAGCTCAGTTTTTGAAAACATTCGAGAAAGAAAATTGAAAGAAAAGAATAAGTTTAGATAAAATGAAAGGGAATACTTAGCAAAGTCCAATATGTATGGTTGCAAATATCCAATGATATTTCAGAGTTTGTAATAGGTGGGGCGATTAGTGAGCCCAAAAATAGGTCCGTAAGACATCCTTTAGAATCTCTTTAAAAATATCCGAGGTTAGAGAAGGAATGAAAAGTCCATGCAGAAAAATCCTGTAGAATGTGGGAGTAAAATTCAAATAAGGAACCTTTCATCATTATTTTTTCTGTTTTGAATAAAATAATGTAAATTTAATTATACAATATTTTGACTTTTTATTCTTATATTAGGCTCTATTACTGATATTGAGCTTTTTTAAGCTGGATAAGGTTGTTCTATAAATGTATACTTCTATATATTTCCTTTCGAACTTGAAAAGTTTTTTTTAAACAATCTTTTCTTATCTTGCGAAAGTAAGCGTTTACACATATTATCGAATTTTTAATCAAACAAATGGTTGAAACCATTGCCAAAAGGGAAAATATGATAGAAAAAAATGAAATCAGCTTCATTCAAAACCTTAACCCTGATCTAATATTTTTTTTAAAAAACAAACATTTTCACCTGGTCATAATGATAAGACCCCTTTAACAAAATCGGCTAGTTTTTAAAAAATGAATACGAAAAGCTTTCTATGTTACTAAAAGCAACTTGTTAATGGATAAAAAAACATCTTACTAAATTATAAATGGCAAAAAGGAAACCATTATCAGAGTTTGAGAGAGGAAGGATCTTTGAGCTTAATAGGGGTGGACTCTCCCATAGATCCATTGCAAACGAAGTGAATCGTAGCAAAACGGTCATCACAAATTTAAGAAATCCAGATCAATATGGGCACAAAAAGAGCCCAGGTCGACAAAAAAAAAAAAAAAAATAAATAATCCCATCACTGGATTGCCGTATCAGAAGTTAAAAAAAAAAACAAAAAATAAAAAAAACTCCAGTATGAGCTCAAGTCGATTGAAAAGCCAAACAGCAGCAGAATGTAGTCCTAAAACCATCAGACGGCATCTGAAAATGAAGAGTTTCAATCATTTAAAGCGACCGCAGAATCCACGTCTTCTTGAACAGCACAAAACTAACAGACTTAAATATGCCGCCAAATACCAGACTTAGGATGAAAAGAAGTGGGAAAATGTAATTTTCTCAGATGAGAAAAAGTTTAATCTAGATTGTCCAGATGGATTTCAACACGTGCATGATAAAAATTTGCCCAAAGAGACTTTTTCAACTCGGCATAGTGAAGGAGGGTCTTTAATGATCTGGGGTGCTTTCTCGTCAGCTGGGACCCTAAAGTTGCAAGTAGTGAAAGGCCGGCAAACATCATTGAAGTACATTTCAATGCTTAAAAATGCTTTTAAGAGGACTGAAGGTCCACGTCTGTGTGGACGAAATTGGATTTTCCAGCAAGACAACGCTGCGATACACACTTCTCAACAAGCACGAGAATACTTTTCTTCAAATAATATAGAATTGTTAGATCATCCAGCATGTTCCCGAACCTCAATTCCATTGAAAATCTTTGGGGGTGGATGGCAAAAGAAGTGTTCAAGGATCGAACCCAGTATGATTCGATAAAGGAACTTTCTGATTCAGTTTTCAGTACATGGGATAAAATTCCTTCGCAACTGATAAAAAAAACTTAGTCGCAAGCATGCCGAAGAGAATTTTTGAAGTAATTCGTAATAATGGAGGCTATACTAAATACTGAGACCCTTTTTAGTAATTTATAATTGCCTTTTGTTAGATAAATTATCAGTGGTCTTATCATTTCAACCAGGTGAAAATGTTTGTTTTTAAAAAATAATTAGATCAGGGTTAAGGTTTCGAATTAAGTAGATTTCATTTTTTCCCCATCATATTTTCCCTTTTGGCAATGGTTTCAACCATTTGTTTGATTAAAAATTCAATAATATGCATAAACGCTTACTTTATTAAGTGGTCTTATAATTTTGACCAGGACTGTATATATTAAAATGAATACATATGTATTAGATACATCTGAAAGCCAAATCACAACGCAACTATTATAAAAGATAAACAATATTTACTTGTTTGAAATTATCCTTCGTAATACCGCGTTGATTTGGCTTTCAAACGTATCTACTACATACGTATTCATTTTAAAATTTAAGAACGCTTCTATCACGGAACCTACAAATTTAACTAATATATCCACAGCTAGACAACGCCGCAGCTCACAAGCGCGATGACAGTCAACAAACCGAAAGCCCAAGACTCAAGTTTTGCCCTTATTTGGGTTTATCACTTGGACACATCCGAACTCGGAATTCGAAACTCGAGCCGCTTGCATGTGAGGCCTGCACTCTACTAACTGAGCAAACCCGCCACACTCACAAATGAGGGCGAAACTAGATTCTTCGGCTTCCGGTTTATTGGCTGTGATGCTTGTTTGGCTTTGGAAATAATTATATATTCTCTCGCAGTTTGTATGTTTATATGTTATTTTTGTTGAGCTGGGTTAACTCCGACGATATGAAATAAAATGGAGGTGAAAGGATCTGAATACTGAACGTTTCACCCGATTTATGCGGTCATTGATGAGAGTCGGAAAATTTGGGGCTATATATAATGATGGGGGAGAGCAGCGTGTTTTCCTTATGTAAATTAGATGTTTATATACATATATACATTTTATGATCAGAGAAAATAAATTAGAGTAGACTAGCGTAGTGGATTACGCCTAGAAGTTAAAATATCGTAGAGATTTAAAAGATTGCGTCTGGAAATATAACCGCGATAGATTAAGTAAATAAAATGAAACGAGATTACGAAGGGAGTTTTTAAAAATTAGTGATAATTGAATTGAGATAAAATAGCATAATATCTGTAGATGGCGTATAAAAATAAGAATAGGTGATAAAATGGGGTCTAAAAATAGACACTGATAAAATAAAATACAGTAAATAAGTAAAATAAAAATAATAAAATGAAGTGAAATTACGAATGGATTTATATATATATATATATATATATATATATATATATATATATATATATATATATATATATATATATATATATATTTCGAGTTTAACCTGCCTAAATTGTTCTCTTTAATAATTATTTTCGACAGATAGGGAGCAATGTGGAAAAAAACATTTTCCTTTCAGCAATATAATTAAACAAAGAAAAGGTTTTTTCTTTTCAGCAATATAATTAAACAAAGAAAAGGTTTGAAAAAGCCCGCATAAATCGGGCGAAACGTTGAGTATTTCAGGTCCTTTCACCTCCATTTTATAAATTTATATATATATATATATTAAGATTCTGACAAAAATAAATACCATAGTCAAATCAAACAAGCAATACATATATAATTATGCCCATAAGAAAGGTTTCAATAATTCGGTCTACTGTTCTCATCTTGAGCGAATAACACCCAGCATGAGAAGAGTAGTTAGAATAATCCAAATTATCTATTTTTATCTAACGGATTTAGAAATTTAAGAAAGATATTTAAGATGAAGATATTAGAGTGGCATTATTTTGAAATCATAAAAATTCTGTTTTGTAAAGGGGAATATATTTTGAACTAAACTAGTTGCTGTATGTGTTTATTCAAAAATAGTATTATCTATGCAGTGAGGTGCAGGTACAGTAAGGTGAGTAGGGCGACTGTGTGGGTGCCCCGGACAATTAAGTTGGAGAGAGAAGGCATCGAATCAGATTTAAACTACCTCCGTTTTTATCATAATAGTTTTCAATACTATGGTTTATAATTGAGTCTTTTGGGCATATATAATCAAAGAGTTGGCCCAGGGCATCATTAGATCTCTGCACTCTACCGTAACACTTTGTAAATACGATTGTAACAAAGGCCAGAAATACATCGCTAGATCAACGTGCACTTTTTCAGCTGTACAATAACAGAAGAAATTGATTTCCGTATTGCTCTGAGTATTTGGACTTTTGTTCTCATTTTGAGTGTTAATTTTACAACGTTTGATAGAATGTAACCCCCGACCTTCTTCAGGTTTATCTTGTTGAACTCAGGAACCTTTCTGTCGAACTTTAAAACCTGGACGGGATTTTGTACGCAAGTATCCATGGCGTAGTAGATAAAGAACTTAGTAAAATTCAGTTGTAAGTTACACTCTTCTGGGGGATCAGAGTTCAATCCTCGATGCAGGCGATACTTAAAATACAATTGCGAATTACTGAGGATTTCTACCCGGCCATTGCTGATAAAAAGGAACATGCTAACCTGTGGATTAAATAAAGAGTTCCGTTCGAAATTCCGTGTAAATTCGACAGAAACATTCTCAAATTCGACAAGGTACACCTGAAGAAGGTCGGAGTTTACATCGATCGAAACGCTGTAAAAATAACACTCTTAATGAGAACAGTAGTCCGAATTATCCAGATTATACAAATTATCAATCCCCATCTAAAAACTTTAGAAACATCAGATGGTAACTATAAAAAAGCGTTGATTATACTTTTCCAATATTTTCAATGACCTTTTCTAAAAGCTAGAACACTTTATTAATTGCCTAAAAATAATATGCAATAGACAGTTGTTCAAAATTTATTTCAATAAAAATTAAAGTCAACCGTTAACAATTTTTTGTGTGAGCGTCAGTAAGAAGACAGATCGTATGATTTTTTTTTTGAGGGGGGGTGTTTAAAAAATAACTGTTGTTCTCATGGAACGGGGGAAATATATATTCAAAGATCTTTTTTTTTTATTGCGTAAAAACAAAAGATTAAAAATTTTACCGGGATTTTAGGGAATTATTACAATCAAATAAACGCTGATTTGAATTTCATTTCAAATGCTAAAATCAGTTATGTAATAACCATTAATAAGTTATCCATCTCAAGATAGTTATAAGTTATTTGATCCTGTAATAGTCAGTTATTAGGATTTTTAACTGATGTCATACCAGAAATAAAAACGAGTCTTCACAAACTTTCTCATCACGGATATTATCTATTTCAAATGTGTAAATACGAAGAAAAGCGCGAAGTGCAGACTCCGTGCATTTTCTTAATTCCTAATCCCAACCTTGTTTTAATGCGTTGTAAGTTATTTTTTACATGTTGTTTTGTAACGTTTGAATATTTTTCTGTAGCAGTTCATTTATTAAACTCTTGATTTTTGTTTAAAAATGGGCCGGTATGAAAGTGAAGTGATTGTCTCGGGTTGCACTAAGTTTTCGCACACCACTGCACTAATATAAAATGGGCATATGTTACATGTTACGGTTTCATGTTAGACTTTCATGATACATTTTTATATTACACTGTAATGTTATAGTTTCCTGATACAGTATCATGTTATAGTTTCATGTAACATTTTCATGTCACACGTTCCTAATACAGTTCCATGTTACACATCATGTTACACTTTGATGATACACTTCCATGTTACAATTTCATGTAACAGTTTAATGTTACAGGTTCATGTTACACTTCATGTTACAGTTTCATAATGCATTTTCATGCTAGTCTCATGTAACAGTTTCTTGATACAGTTTCATGTAAGAGTTTCATGTTACACTTTGTTACAGTTTCATGTTACAGTTTCATGTAACAGTTTTTTGTTACAGTTTCATGTAACAGTTTCTTAATATATTTTCATGTTATGGTTTCATATAGTGTTTTTGTTCAAGTTTCATGTTACGGCTTCATTTAACAGTTTCATATTACAGTTTCATATTACAGTCTTATGTTACAGTTTCATATTAGTTTCATGTTACAGTCTTATGTTAAAGTTTCATGTTACAATTTCGCTCAAATAAAACAAGTCAATATTAAAGCTTCATTTTTCTTTAACGACACGAAAAATAATATAAAGTTGCATTGATTTAGTGCCAAACATTTTCGGTTTCTACCCTCGTCGTTTGATTACTATCGGTATCACTGTCAGGGTGCGGAAGTGCAACTGTTGCTATTTTCTATATAATTATTTGTACTGTCAAGTCAAAAAGTCAATCAGTTTTTGTTTACTGCGTAAAATAAACATTTGAGATTTTCCTTTTTTTTTCTTCTCTTCTAGTTTATAATTCTGTATGTTTTATCTCAAAATGGTTACGTGTTTTGTTGTGTATTGGCAATTCCCTTTCTTCTTCTTCTATGGTTGGTTCTTTATTGAAAGAGAGAAAGAGTGAGAAGTACGGCTGTGCAACGAGTGTCGATCCCAAATCTTCGTTTGCGAGAATACTTCCTGGCTTTTATTTTATTCTTCTAAAATTATCTTTACATCCGCTTATTTTTTTCTGTTAAATCTGAAAGATAAAACGAACAAAAAACATCTTACAATTCTATGAATATCAATAAGTTAAAACATTTATTGAAACAGATTATCTCGTAGACCTACATGTCATCTATCAGGTCGGTGAAAAAGTTTTTGCCGGTTTGCAGAAGTGGCATTTTAATCCCTCGTAATTTATTTTATGCATATTTTTATTACTTAGACATATTATTATGATTAATTTTTATTTCAGATTATTAAAACATAATTCATACTTTTTTTGCAATATTCGCATACATGTTGATCCCTAAACAACATTTTTAATCTACAGAAAGGAACCCATCTTCCATCATGATAATGCTTGTTCTCTCACAACACTACTAACCAAAGATCTAAAAAAAAAAATGGCTGAATAAATCTTGCCCCATCTTTCATATTCTCCTTACCTAACCCTATCGGATTATCACTTATTTCGAGGATTAAAAAGCAATCAAATAAATGGTCTTAGATTAACATCACAAAAAGAGATTGAACACGAATTGGATTCATATTTCACGTCACAGCCTAAAGAATTTTACAAACGAGGCATTCATAAGTTGGTTAATAAATGGAATCAAGTTATAAATAAAGGTTATTTTTGTTATGAATTAATAGATTTTCAAAATTACATATTTTGTCATTTTTAAGATGAAATATTCAACCGGCAAAACTTTTCATCGGCCTAATATAAAACTGAAGTGCTATAAGCCAGTGCGTTGAATATGTACACAATAATTGTCCCCAAATCAGATATAGATTTTGAAAATAATGCGTTTGGTGAGTTATTGCTGATGCAGAAAGTAGATACCAGCTTGGAGTCTTGTGTTAAAACCTCGTCGTATTCCTAGAACAACGATACTTACGTTCTTAGTAAATTCTCACCTATTTTCATAGTGAAAGGCATTGCGTAAGAGTAGGCTAGATTGAATATTAGATGTTTTGAAGGAATAAAAAAGGACGATTGTGAGTTGAGAAATAAACAGTTAATTTTGAGATGAGTAACATATCAGGAGAGATCACGTGTCCTGTTCATAAAACAAAGAAGGAATGAAGAAAAGAAATGCAGAAAGTCATATGACGAATATAAGAGCTGGATTCCAATGTGCTTTGCAAACCAACTTGTATCAGACATTAACTACAACTCCATCGTCTTTATCCGACCTTAACTTGAAGACATCTGGTGACAAAATTCGTAATAAAAATGATATACACAAAATAGCTTTACTTTATATTGGTACGAATGCAGAAAACAAAGCAATACTTTTATTCCAATGGCCTTGTTTTAGTTTCTTCGTTATCGACAAACTACGAATTTATTTATGCCTCTAGTTTAATTTTTCATTTCCTACCCTTTTTGAGTGATTATTTTCTGTCTTGAGAGACAATAGACAGCCCCTGAAGGGGTTTCTAAGTGATGAGATGTTTATGAGTACTTTCTTCTTCACTGCAACTTGTCTCTCACAAACGTGATGTCGCTAGTCTCAGTCTTTTCTACAAATACTATTATGTCATGTGTTCCTCAGAATTGTCTTATTTATTCTCTGCCTCCTTTGTTCAAGCTCGTTTGACTCGTTGGTCTAGTGCTCTCCATCAATTTACCTTTTTAATACCTCATTCTAATACAGCTTCCTATTCGAGTAACTTCTTTTCAAGGACTGTAAGATTGTGGAACTCGCCTTCTGCTTATAATTTTTCTTCTATCTACAACCCTGGTATTTTCAAGTTTAATATCAATAGGCTTCTCCCGTCTTTGCAACAATTAGATTTCGTTCGTTAACCTCTTACATCAAGTGACTTCATGCATTGTATCGAGCGATTTCCATAAAAATAAAAGATGCTAAATTTACAATTGCCTTTCTCTTTGTGTAATTACCAGAACTACTGCTGAGGTAAGCAGAAAATAATTCGGAATGGTCGTTCATTTGAACTGGTTTTTCTGGCATTGCCTTAGAGTTTCATCTACAGACATTGATCCATATATTTTATAATGATATTAACGATTTTGGTGCTTTTCCAGAATAGTGATATTTGTAACAAATGCATGTCAGGTAAAAGCACTATTACGTACTTACACGTGATGTTAAAAT
Organism: Euprymna scolopes; assembly: GCF_053919585.1. Lineage (NCBI taxonomy): Eukaryota > Metazoa > Mollusca > Cephalopoda > Sepiida > Sepiolidae > Euprymna > Euprymna scolopes. Next base: position 28,153,809 of record NC_136487.1, on the reverse strand, counting down.
TAGTACAAATTCCAAAAAATGGCTTAAAATGATTCAGTAAAAGAGATGCTAGATCTAGTTTTTACAAAAAATCCATACATATTGATGTCCTATATTTTGTATTTTGATATAACGGATTTAAATTGAAAGAAAAAAAAGGGAGATAAGTCAGCTTGTCATACAGAATTTGTACTTCTATAAATTTTATTTTTTCTTGTAGTTATCTTTCTACTAAATCATTTTTCGTAATTTTTGAAACTTATACTAATTTCGACATAACATATAAGTACGTAATAATGTTTTTATCTGAAATGCATTTGTTTCAAATTCCACTATTCGACAGAAGCATCAATACTGTTAAGCTATTCTCACACCTGAACTTATGGAAGCTAAGTCTAATTTGTCACCTATCCAAGTATTAACCAGGTTTAAAGTTGCCTAACTTTAATTAAGAACTGTTATTTCAACATAATTTGACTGTAAATAGATTGCAGTGAAATGCGATACCAACAAAAGAATCAGACAAATTATTAATTAAAGATGTAATTTGATCGATGATGTAAGAAACGAAAGTGTGGAACTTACTGTTGCGTATGAAGGCTAACTAGAATGAACTAGTTTGGCTGATGTCATGATTGGTCACGTAGGAATCTATATTGTGATGCGGCATCGGCTTGTAATTGGTGTTTTCTGTGTCGGCACTGAAGGACATCGGGCATTGGTACGCCTGCAGTTTCTGGTAAGACAAGACCAACGATACCGATTGTACAGATGAGAAACCCCTGAAGAATGTACGGAATTGTGTAGTGATATGAATCCTGAAAAACAAAAGTAAAAGATACTGAGTGTTAAATACATAAAACGACTGAAAAGTAACGCTGCTGATAAAAAAAACATCTTTTTCTTCCTAAAATGTATTCATTTATTTATCTCACACATCGTGTTGGTAAAGTTTCACGGAGAGATATTACTAGAATTTCTCTGCTACGCCCTTATTTTAATAGTATATACTCGACTGAGCTCTAATGTATCTGTAAAACATCCACAATAAAAAAACATATACCTATCACTACTATAAATAATTTCCTTTCCCTGCGGTGTACGTAGAACCAAACTGATCATTCATCAGCAAAATTTCTTTCCTAGAACAATACCTCTGTGGAACACGATACCGTGAGGCTGCTTGACAACTTTTTCACGTCCCATGTAAAGAAATTATTAAATAATAAAATTCTGCCTAGTTTCAACTATCGTTAACAATCATCACGATGCTGAATCACCGTCCACCTGACGAACCAATTAAACCTTATTCTCATGTGGCTTTTCAGCCTTGATAAACGGCGAATCCTTAGTAAAGAAAAAGCAAACAAAAGCAAAAAAAAAAAAAAAAAAAGCAAGCAAACACAAAGAAACGCAATTGTAAAATTTTATCTTAAAATCAAAAATCTATTTTCTTTTGTAACAGAGCGCGGACGCACGTATGCAATGCATTTGAAATGTGAAATGACGTCATCGTAAGCGAAAAAGAAAGGACAGAACGCACGTTAGAGAAGACGATCACATTAGAGACGTGGGTGACGTCACAGCCGTAACGAGAAGTTACGCGTCGCGGGAGAATGAGGAAATGAATGTCATTGTTAAAAAAGGGAGTCGAGTTATTACTTGTCCTATATTCCTTGCGACGTAGACTGCATACAGCGTGTTGAGTCTACGTGTGTAAATGTGTATAACGTTACATTTTGATATCCTTGATTCTACTTTTCAAAGTCAAATCGTTGAACTTTGACCCTTTAACAATCAAATTTCTGACCGAAAACCGATTACAAAATTTTTCCCAAATCTCAATATCCCTTATGTCAAATCTCGAGTTTATAGACTGAAAACTGACAGAGTAGTTGTGTAGCGAAATGCACACACACACACACACACACACACACACACACACACACACACACACACACACACACACACACACACACACACAATTTCATTTTTATAGATAGATAGCTATAGCTGGCGTGTGTATAACAATATTTTCAGTGTGTGTATATATATATATATATATATACAGTCTCTGTTAAACGTTTTGTGATATGTGATTCGTCTAGTGTATAATTATAACATTACATATAGCATTTATGATCGCCTTAAACGTTTTGTCATCTCTGATTGTGTAGTGTTCTCTATTGTGCGTTGATATATATATATATATATATATATATATATATATATATATATATATATATATATATATATATCGACAGGAGTTAAACAAGACAAACATTAGCGTCGGTAAGAACACCGGCAGACACATACCTTTTATCTTCCTTTCATGCGTCTTGATATCAAAAGTGCTTTTCTCCATCAAGGCCAGAATTATATATGCACATTTTATTTATTCCGGCTAGGTTGGCACACTTTGTATAAAACTACATTTTGCTTAATCGCTCCGTTTTGATTTCACCGAGCGTCAAAGTCCAAAACCCCAGAGCACAAGATCTGCGGACCGTTCACTAACGTGTTCCGTCTCGAACTCTTCTCTCTCGTAATTAAATTGTAAATAAATAGCTAGTACAAGGTAGATTCTATATATCACATTGATAGTATTCTGTCAGGTACTTTCTTTTGAGGTCAGAATGAATCTGGGAATCATGGGAATTAATGGATGACTCAACATTCCCGAAGACTTTCAATTAAAACGCTTCATCAGATTGGGTTAAAGAATACAGTTTGAAAATTATGTTTATAAATTTTTGAGATGAAGATTCGTATCACTTGGATTCTTCGGACTACTGTTCTCATCTTAATGTTATTTTCACAGCTTTTCAGCCGATGTAACTTTCGACCTTCACGTGTATCTTGTTGAACGCAGAGATCTTTCTGTCGAACTTGAGTACTAGTGGCATAGTGGATAAAGTATTTGGTTAAATTCAGTTGTAAAGTTACCCTTCTAGTCGTTGAAGGTTCAATCCCCAGTGTGGGCGATACTTAAAATACAATTGTATATTAATTAGGACTTCTACCCTGTCATGGCTGACGGAATGAGATCATGCTACATACGTGTATTAAATAAAGGGCTCTGTTTTAAATTTTGTGCAGATTCTAGAGTTCGACAGAAAGCTCCCCGAGTTCGAAAAAATACACCTGAAGAAAATTGGAGCTTACAGCGGCCGAAACGTTGTGAAAATGACATTCAAGATAAGAACAGTAGTCCAAAGAATCCAAATCATAAGAGTTTGAACATTTGATAGGGTTTGGAAATAGGATAGGCAGATAAAAAATAGAATAGGCGGAATAAAAAATAGAATAGGCGGAATAACTGAAAATGATGGATTTCGACGTGAAAGGTACATGGATAGGTATCTGACGAATACCTTAGGTGTTTTATGTAATTTCGTTTCGTTTTTATTTTACTTGAGAGTCATCATTTATCAAGGACCGAAGGCCACTCAAGGATAGAGGTTAATGGATGTAAGGTGGTAGTATAGCAGTCGTTAATGGTGTAAACTGGGTAGAATTTGATTACTTATGGGGGCGGCTCAACATGAACTTGTTTGTATTGAATTTGAAGGCTGGTTGGTATTCAACCGGGAAGCAGACCAGGGGAACAGTGTTCCACATGCGGGCAGTTCTGGAAAAGAATCTTTGCTCATGGAATCTCTGTTTATATTTAGGCAGAGAGAAGAGAGAGTGGGGCGAGCGTATATAATGGTTGTAGCTAGTCGGGTAATTTTTATGAAAGTTTTACAAGTGGAGACCATAGATTAGAGTTCAGTCGAGCACTTGCTATGAAAATATCGAAACTCCCTTTTTACGTAACACAAATAAATGTTTAATAAAATAAAACTTGAAAAAGCAAGAATAAAAAAAAAACCCTTACGAATATCAGGTATCTTCGGATGTAAAAAGACAAAAGGGAACCAAGGATTCCAGCACTTACGCCAAAAGCCATTGCCATACATCTGCAAGAGAAGGAACACAAAAAGTGACGAAATTGATCAGATTGAAGGCATTTGTGAAGGAACATGTAAATTGAAATTAAAGTTCTCCCCCTTATTTGATTGATTTATGAATTTATCGGTGAGTCTTGAAAACTAAAACCCTATATAAAATACCAAAAAAGTAAAAAATATCGTTTGTAAGAAAATCACTTTATGATATATCGCGAATCGTTTAAATACAAAAGCACACCTTTATTTACAAACTTCAGGAATCGCTTGAAAAGTTAAAAAAAGATATATTCATACGCTTCAGTTATATTTAATTATTTTTTTTTTACCGTTTTGAACCATTCAGTGGTCTCATTTGCACACTGTTCAGCGGGAAGAGAAAAGATATTTTCCGATGGGGCATCTCTGATGAGATCCCTCATGGCTTCCTAGTCAACCTTCTAATAATATTTTGTCGTTTTCAGCAATAACTCTTCAGTTTTCGATAGAGAATTGAGGGCAATTTCTACTATTATCACAGCGTGATCAGCATTCCCAAGTGGGCTATGGGCATTTGTTATACAATTATTGGGAAATAAATCTAGAAGTGAGGCATGTTGATCTTGCGAATCTGGGAAACGTACCGGAAACATAATCGTCTGTGATAAGGAATGAGATATAGAGTAGCTATGTGTTGTGCTACTAGCTGCGTCTGTAAGTAGAGAAACCAAGCCAATTATTGTGGTGGACATTGAAGTCACCAAATATATGTACTTGAGCGCTAGTATCGAGAGAGTGCTGTATCTATGCTGTCAGAGACTTGGTTGATTAGGGCACAGTCCTGGGTTGAGGGAGAACGGGAGAGAAAATTTAAGAAGCTAATGTTTATGTTGCATGTTAAGTCTAAAGCACATAAAGGCCTGGTTGTCTGATTCTAGCTTTGTTTCTCTTGTCAATGGGAGGGTGTTTTGAATATAGACTCCAAGTCTGTCCTTATCGCAAAGTGGGAGATAACCGGGCATGTTAAAATGGTTAGAGGGGATGGAGGAGTGCAGATCAGTTTCACTTAGCACTAAGATATCCGGGATGTTTGCTAGAAGAAATGATTCAGCATCATCTAAATTAGTTCTAAGCCCATGGATATTCATGAATGCAAGCCTCAAGGGAGGAGGCAAATTGGTTTTATTTGAGTGTTTGTACCTGGTTTAACCATAATTTTTGAGTTAACTGCCATTTTATTTTATTTAAGAGTTTCATGTTTCGGGTGAGAGGTACTGGACAAAGTGGTTGTGCAGAATACCAAACATGCAACACAAGTAGAGCATCAGCCGACTCTTCATCTACAGGATCGTGGCCTACGGAAAGCCTATCAGAGATTGTTGCAAGGTCCCTTTCCATGTGTGACATGCCACTAAAAGCATCCCAGTAGTATACAACTGACGATGGAGCAGCCGCTCTTAGCGCTATCGAAGAGTTAGGGCTCCTATACTATTAGTTGGAAACAGCAGCCAGAAACTGTCAATCTGGTACTGTCAACCCATCAGAAAAAAATCAACCTAATCCAATTGCATTGGCATATATGCCACTCAAGCACCCCAAAGTGCTCAGTTTTAGGGGAGGGATGTGGCAGGAGTGGAGAACAGCATTCATTGCCCTTGTCAGGAAACAAGGTTGACCATTGGATGTTTCTGTCGAATCGCTGTGATCGCACCTCTGCGCCTGGTTAATAGGCAAGGAGTATGAAAGCCGAGCGATACACAAAGCCTATCTACTCCTTAAGTTGTTTAGGTTTGCAAACTGATAATTTGTTAAAGTCACTAGCTCGAGTCGTCATCCAGAACTGAAGAGGCCTCCCTCCACTAGGTTTAGCTTCAGAGTTTTCCTTCTCCTAGACGGATGACCTGAGAAGATCTACAGGTCCATCAGCACTGAGGAGTTTGCCCCGTGCCTGGGTCCTAAACCAGGTATTTCTGTGACCCCTCATGGGTAGTTAATGTTAATGGGTTAGTTATTAAAGGTAATATATCCTTTTTTAACATGGTAGTCACCACTTATCAAGGCCTGGGGGCCACTCAGGGATAAGGTTATTGCGTGTACAGTAATCAATTGGATAATATCGTAGTAATCGTTAGTAACAGAGATTTGATAAATTGGATTACTTAAGGGGGCGGTTTATCAGGAATTTGTTTATGTTGGACTTGAAGTCATCCAAGTTGTAGTCAGGTGGGAAACAGGCAAACGGAAGAGAGTTCCACAGGCTTGCACTTCTAAGAAAGAAGCTTTGTTCATGGAACCTACGTTTTGATTTAGGCACAGATAAAGAGTGGGGAAAATTACTGACGGTGGTTTCAGGTAGACGGGTGTTTTTTTGTGAAAGATTGGCGAGGTGCGGGGGGGGCAGAGATTAGAGCTTAGACAAGCACTTGTCATGGAAATAACGATAAAACAAAGACAGGCTTGCAACGTCTCTTCTGTGGGAGAGAGGTTGCAGGGAAGAGAAAAGGGCACCTCCCACTAAGCTACGAAGTCTATTTTGTGCTCTGTCAACGCAGGATAGATTTTTTTAGCAACTCCTGCCCAGATGTTTCAGCAGTACTCCACCCTTGGACGTACTTAGCTTTTATATAGATACAGAATTGCATCAGCAATGAGATATCTACTGAAACGGTAGAAGGATCCCGCTATTTTTCAGCGACCTTGGAAACAGAATTGATGTACGTGTTTCATTTTAAATTAGGAGTAAAGGTCAATGCCAGAAGTTTGTCAAAATATGGAGCCTCCCCAAGACGAGAGCCATCCATTTTAATTGATGCCAGATGGGGGATCAGAGCGTTGATTATGTAAAGATAGAAGCGGTTAAAAGTATTAAAAGTAACCAGCCACCTCTTTTCCAATTTTACCACGCGTTCAAGATCAGAGGAGAGAGAATCAGAGAGAACTTCGTTATTTGCGGCCTTTAATGTGCTGCCATAGATTATCGTGTCATCAGCATAGATATCAACGAATGTTTTAAGTATGTGTTTTGGGAGATCATTGATGTAGATCAGGAAGGATGGACCCCTGAGGGACTCCAGCATTACCTTTTTCCTTCTAATTCATTTTGGCTTAGTCTGATGAGATCGGCAGGATAATTTTATTGTCCTGACTATTGAAACAACTTGTAATGATTTAAGTAAAAATCCCCGAGGTTGAAATAATAACACACACACACACACACACACACACACACACACACACACACACACACACACACACACACACACACACACACACACACACACGCACCACACACACACACACACACACACGCACCACACACACACACACACACACACACACACACACACACACACACACACACACACACACATGCACCACACACACACACACACACACACACACACACACACACACACACACACACACATAATCTATATTAAATTATTAAATCCAAAAAATCTTTAAATTCCATGAAATCACCCAAAAATGTTTATAAAATTAAGGTCAATTGAAAATATTTTAGTGACATAATTTCCGTCTCTGGTAATTTGTTACTCTAATTGTGTACATTGGGTTACTTGTCCTTGGGCTTTTAATAACGCCGTGATTCTGAATAATCCAAGGGCAGATAACCTCATGTGAAAAACATCGAAAAACTAAGCCGCTGCACGAGAACCTCCACGTTTTCTCAACGTTTACCGAATCTCCACGTTTCGTGTTATAAACACAATAACTGCAAGTAGTGTTTTGCAATAATCAGCTTGAGCAGCAAGAACAAATAACTGCTAAATTTAACATAGTCCAATCTGCATGAGAATTTGGAATTCTTGTTAGAAAATGACACGAGATAATCTCGCAAATTGTGGCATTAAACAGTAGAATGTCTAAAAGGTTAAACATAAGATAAGGAAAGCTGTAAGACTTACCTGATGACTGTTGGGAAGGACTCTGCAGTGATAAGGGTGAGAAGGGCAAGAGCGGCACCCACTCCCGTTTTGCTGAAGGCGGCTAAGGCGGTGATCATGTAGGGGTACCTGTGCAGGTCACCCATCATGTGCAAGATAAGGACGCAAAACATACTGAAACCGGAGGAGACTGAATAGAGAAACATACACCATCTCCTGCCTATACTGCAAAAGCAAAGAGAATTGGCAACACGTTAGTTGCATTTGTTATATTAGATATCTATATCTGTATATATTATATAAGTGTGTGTATGTGTGAGTGCGTGTATGCGCGTGCGTGTGTGCATGTATGCGCGTGCGTATGCGCGTGCGTGCGTACGGAACGGTCTATACCTACGTACTCTGTAATTTTTGTTGTCTGCAGATTTGAAACTTGATATATAGGATATTCCAACCTATAGAACAAATTCGATTTGTTTTTTAGTCATTAAAATTGAACTTGGCAGGCGATGGT
>NC_136487.1:28085482-28137982 GCF_053919585.1 Euprymna scolopes | reverse complement strand
TCCCTATATTAAACAACTGAAAATAACGAAATAATTTGTATTATTTACGTATCCGTTACGAAACGAAAATATCATATTCCAAAAGTCACGTAAATTAAATCACATAGTTTTATTTTTTAACTAAGAAAATAAAATTTTATGAGTAAGAGAGGAATGGCTGTCCCGCGTAGCCGTCTTGAAAATAACCTGAAGAAACAAGGAAGGTAATTCAATGATAATTCAAACTTGTGATATTTTCGTTGTAATGCTCACGAATTCCTATTAATTGCTTAAGTATTATTTTTTTTTAATAAAAAACTACTTGATCAATTTACGTGAGTTTTAGAATATAATATTTTTTATTTCGTCAAGAGTATGCACATCATATATAAATAAATAAATAAATAAATAAATAAATAAATACGAGGAATTCTTGACAAGAATTAAATAACGGCTGCATTTTATATCGAAATATATATATATATATATATCGAAATATATATATATATATATATATATATATATATATATATATATATATATATATATATATATATATATATATATACATCTTCGGTATAATATGGCGGAACGCTAGTTGATGTGCCTTAAGATCTAACAACAATTGTTATTACTAGCAGAACCTGTGGAAATTCCACGGTAGTTAAAAATTTAGAAAACACATTATAAATAAAATGAATAAAAAATAAAAAAATAAAAATAACGACGAATTTAAAACAATTTTTAGCAAATTCTTTTTTTAACATTTTAAAGATAAAAAGAATTAATTAAAAACATTTAGATTTTTTTTTCAATGAAAATTCAACAATACAACAATTGTTTTTTTTTTCGAAATATTTTTTTTTTTACGAAATATTTTTTTTATAAATTATATAGCAGCAGACATCAATTCGCTTGCACATTTTTTAAAATTTTAAAAAGAAAAATATAATAAAAAAATGTTTCTCAATAATTGCGGACAAGTAAATAATTATTTAAATTACACATTAAAGAATATTTTGTGACTTTTTATAACACTGAGAATCAAATCATGGTTGTCTTGAAAATCATAATTATTAAACTAGGTGTATCATTCGGAAAAAAAAATATTAAACAAAGATAAAGTTGTATTATTTTTTATTATTCAGACTACTATTCTTATTTGGTTTGGACTCTCAATCTCGAAAGAAGCGATCAAGAAATGGAATTCTCTCCCTGTTTCCCCTTCTATACTAACATGCAGAAATTTAAATATAAAATGAACAAATATTTCGTTACACAACTCCCCACTTAGTATGCTCCTATAAATTTAGTGTATAATTCTCAATAGCCCCTTACATTTCAGTAGCAATATGCCTTGTTTGGTTTGAATACAAGTAAAAAATAATAATATAAATATGAGCTAAGAAATTTTAAAAAGATTTACGCTTAATATTTTCTGTTTTCCACAGTGATCCAATCGCGGCTATGATACAACTAACTGCAAAGGAGACGGTTCACTAACTTCGTTTATATTAACCAACTATAATATAATTGAACAGCGTGCGACTCAATAAAGCTTTATTGTCCATTAAACGATGTTTAGTGAATCATCCTTCTTGTTCTTTTAAAGAAAAGACTTTGGTTTCCAGCGACCAACACGCACAACGAATAAAGGTTATATTATAAATATGTGTGTGTGCGCACTCGAAAGAGACTGAGAGAGATAGACAGAGAGCGAGAGAGAGAGAGAGAGAGAGAGAGAGAGAGAGAGAGAGGCGGGGGGAGAAAGAAAGAAAGAGAGAAGAGGGTACGTTTATTAAAACATTTTTTAAAAAATTTCTTACTTTGAAGATTGTAACACTGGGTATGGGGCAGCCAAACCAGCTGCCAACATTGCCCTGCTTTTTATTGAAACCAACCGAGAGCTCTTTTTAGTATTCTCGCTGTTTCCTTAAGTGCAATTTTCTGGACCTCTTTTGCACGGTTCACCGGGAATATTAGTTATATGTAGGACTTCAGGTTCTTCTTCTTAAACCCTGTGGCACTTATAATAACTGGTATGATTGATATCTTCCTAAGATTCCAGTTTCTTTTCATGTCCTGTATCCCCCCCCCTCTCTCTCTCTCTCTTTAAATATATATATATATATATATATATATATATATATATATATATATATATATACTGATACTATATATACTGCTACTAACAATAATGTACTGTATACTTTATGCATATCTTCCATACACATATAAAGTTGAGCTTTTTGTTGCGCTGTCATTAATATTAAAAGCCTACTTTTTCTCTTTAAAATTTATTAAAACGAACTTCTTCATATGCTGTCATTTGTATACGAGCAACTTTATATACTTAAACGTATTTTACGATCGTGCCATGCCGTGGGGAGGCACTACTATATGTTTGGCATAATATAATAATCAATAGAGTATTGGCTCTACTATGATAAATACGAAATCTGCATAAATTAAAATATCATATTTAAGTGCATTTTACAACCGGGCAACGCCAGGCAGCCTTCTAATATACTATACATGCAATAATAACCACATGCAAAAGTAACTTTTCAAAAGCAGCCGTTCTGGCATCAAATCTAAACCCTTGAACCAAGTCAAACAGAACGACCTTGTACATATAAAAGCTTAATATCATTTAAGATAGAGCATAATAGCAATAACATGTAATTAGTTTGAATTATGTGAACAATTTTTCACATCGTCGAAGAATATGAAACACATGAAACTGCAATAAGTTATTTATTGTTGTTAGGAACATGCATGTGTTTCTATTTACCATGTGTATAAGACAGCGAATGTCCAACGGCCAACGGTGGCCGTATGAAACAAATCCAAGTACGTGTGTCGTCTCGGGTGTGACGTGCTCATCACATAAAGGCGTGTCTCATCGCATAATTCCAAGACATCCGGAACGGCTCGTGTGTTGCAGGCGATCATCTCTTTGATGCTACTTTCAGCTTTGGCAAATTTCTGGCTACATGTTAACCACCGGGTACTTTCAGGGATGAGACTGTAGGAAATAAAATGTTATGCATAAAGATACATGATACAGGATAGATATGCAGTCCGACACTACAGGTACAATAAGCAATACAGGCGAAACCAAGTTCGAGGAAAATTGTTTCTTTACATATAGTATATTTCTTTTTGTCTCTTTATATGTACATTCCATTTTTATCGGAAACTACTCGGCCTCGACTTAACTGACATTTTGTATGTGCCTTTGCCATGATAATGTTCAGCGAATTAAGTATTATGGTATCCACTCGATGCACAGTTAGGGATTAATAGGGATTAATCATCACAATATCACAGTCACTCTAATAGTTTTTTTTTTGGAAACTACTTGGCCTTGACTTGACTGAAAATTTGAATGGGTTTTTGCTATGATAAGGTGCAGCGAAGTAACTATTATGGTATCAGCCCGATGCACAGGGATTAATAGAGATTAACAAGATCAGTATTTAATGCAAAAATATTCCTAATTTAATGAAGAAACCTCCCTACTAATGAACTCGCCCACATCTAATAAATACGGCTACCAACACAGATCGAGGGGAGATGGCCGCATGTGAATGACTGAGTCAGTTCGTTCGAGTGCGAGATAAAATACTCTCGCCACCCGTTGGGTTACCAATGTACTTCGTTTTATCACGAATATAACATTCGACGTGACATGTGATATCCGTGTTAGTTTTCCATTAACCATTAACTATGACACAAAAACAAAAAAGTGAGCACATATTTAACCAAATTCAACCATCCATTTTGAATCAAGCACCCATTCTGAGTCAACGGTCTATAAATTTTGTTCAGTTTTAATGAGCTATAAAGATTTAATGAGTTATAAAGATTTAATGAGCTATAAAGTCTAGTTAGTTTGACACTTTATGACCTGGTTGAACTAATTCGTTCAGTCGTAAATAAATGAATATAACGGCATAAATAAAATGAGAATTGATTCAAACACGCCTTGTACGTATTAATTCAGTATATGGGTAGATGTTAGATACCTCCAGATTGCAACTGTTCATTGCTTACATTTAGTATGCCGTCATTTGTTTCAGAGAGTAGAGGATTTCGTTTGTTGTCATTAACACACTTTTTTCAAGCACTATGGATAAGAATCAGGGCTATGACAAGAGAATATTCTTTTCATTATTTTGACTCTTGAGTATATATCAGTTAATATCTTATATGTTTTTAGATAGAGTGCTGTGGTTCGTGATTGATTAACTCTGTCTAACTGCATCGGATATATACTCGAGAGTCAAAACAATAAAAAGAATATACTGATGTCATAGCCCTAATAATAATCAAGGTAAAAAAATTCTCAGTGGTAGGTTAACTATTAAACTTCATAATGACAGATCATTATACTGAAAAACATCTTAAAATCATAGCATCATTACCATTTAAACTAACCAAAATTAAATAAAAAAATCTTTTTTCATTATCTGCTTCATAATTCAGGTCATAAAGGGTTAATAATAATAAAACGAAACGCCAATCAAAAAATAAACAACTCTCCTCGAAACTAGTTTATCTAGATCTTCTTCTCCACACGTACAAATGGACGCACACCCTCGCACATGCACACATAGATAGACAAATATTAAAAAAAAACAAAAAACAACATTTAAACCAAGTCTCAGAATTACATAACTCCAACAGTAATAAGTTCCAAGAAACACGAATTCGTTCGTACGTACTTTTCGAGAAAACCTTTATTAAATAGACCGACAGAAGACATAGAAATAAATGTTTTCATATATTTTCATACGGTAGGGGAAAAAACTCGCTTCATTAGAAAAAATACACGTTAAAAATACATGGTGTTTCTACAATATAATTGGATATCTTAAAAATAAAAAAGATCATATCAAGTAAAAACAGTATTACGTAATTACGTGTCATGTCGAAATAATTAAAAAATTCGAAAAGAATTAAGAAAAATGATCTAATAGAAAATCTGTAAGAACTGTTTTTACGAACCACACCCTTATCATCAGTCCTCCATTTTCTAATTCTAAACAGCGAAAGTTAAATGAAACAAGAGAGATAATTTAGTTTACCATACGGAATAGACTAAGCGGGTGAAACTGCATTATTCTATCTTTTTTAAAAATTATTTTTCACCTCGATAATTTTTCATAATTATTTTTATTAATTTTGTTGTGACACGTAATTACGTACTAGTTTGGTTCTTACTTTAAATGCGTTTTTTGATATCCAATTATAATTCGCAAATACATTTAATTGGAAATAAGCAAAAGTGTATTTGAAAGGCAACAAAATATTTAATGCAATAGCCTAATAGTATGCCATGATACACACACGCATACACACACACACACACATACACACACACACACACACACACACACACACAAATATTGGTGAGTTAAAAGGAAAAAAATAAGATCAATTCTCCTTTTCTGATGAGAAGCATTAGGCTTCGAAATACCATGGTATAAAGAGTTCTCACTTACCCTACACCCCTAATTGATGTATCACCTTTATTTTCTTTCTTTCTTTATATATATATATATATATATATATATATATATATATATATATATATATATATATATATATATATATATATATAATTGAACCTGTCTCTGTGTGTCTGTGTACATTATTCTACGCAATAATTTTTGTCAATTTTCAGTCTACAGACTTGAAATTTGATATACAGGGTACTAAGATTTGGGAAAATCTTTGTAATCCATTTTCGGCCAAAAAATTGGCTGTTAAAGGGTCAAAGTTCACCGATTTGACCTTTGAGAACTCTACCTAACCTCTCTGCCAATTTTGGGTCTAAACACTTGTAATAACGTTATTTCAGCCCAAAACAATCAATGTTAAGAGGTCATAATAGGGGTCAAAGTTAAAGAAATTGACCGCTTTTTTTTTTTTGCTCAACATACACCTCCAAACACCCGGGCAACGCCGGGCTGAAATGCTAATATATATATATATATATATATATATATATATATATATATATATATATATATATATATATATATACACACACAAAAAAACAAAAACAAAAAAGTCTGCCCGTTTTTAAAGGGGGGAAAACGCTTTACAGTATGTTAAACTCATATTTAGTCTTCAAAGTAATCGCCATCAGCATCAAGCATCTGCTAACATGTCTCCCGCCATTCAATCTCCTTGCGATAGAAGTCGAGAGGTTTGAACGCAAAGAAGTCTGTGAGGGCTTCGCGCAAATTTGCTTTATTTGTGAAGCATTTGTCACGAAGATTATCCAGGAAGTGAAAGAGGTGGTAATCGGATTGTGCAAGGTGAATAGTGTGAATAGCACAAAGTCTCCATCCTAAATTGTTTGGTTTCCCTGAGCACTACCGCGACATATAGTCTAGCGGAGTAAAATCATACTTCTGCAATTCATTAGCGCTGGCTCCTTCTGGCGTAGCACCTGTTGCACACGTTTCAATTGCTGCGAGTAAATGTCTTCAGTAACCGTTTGGCCCGTTGGTAGCAGTTCATAAAGGACCAGTTGACGAAGCTTCTTTCTTAGAACTGCACGCCTGTGGAACTCTGTTCCGTCTGCCTGCTCCCCACCTGACTACAACTTGGATGTCTTCAAGTCCAACGTCAACAAATTCCTAATGAACCGCCCTCTTAAGTAAACACTTCATTAAATCTCCACACCAACGTACTGTACTTGCAATAACCCTTATCCCTGAGTGGCTCACGGTCCTTGATAAGTGGTGACCACCGTGTAAAAAAAAACAACAAACAAAAAAAACCAGACATATAGGCGGTCTTGTGGTGTGATGAGCAGCACACTGAGGAGACAACCAATATCTGGAACGCTTGGAAATTTCGCACAGAAACTACTTTTCATCATTGGTAAATATTCGAATAAAAATGAGGTACGGTAGGGAGAGAGAACCGATTAGTAGGATGCGACTTGTTGTACTTTGTGGACCACCAACAACGTTTGAGGAACACACTTTCTTATTTTTCATTTTATCTAGGCGGTGCAGGCGAACTCTAAGTGTTTCAACGGAAACGTTAAACTTTCATGCAAGTTTACTATACGTTAAACTACTGTCCTTTTCAATGGTTGCCTTCATGACCCTCGTCATTCGAAGCTCATCACGGAGGGACAAACCTCCTGACTATAATTTTTGAAACCAACGCCTTGCACTATGTTTATCCACAGCACTATTTCTAAACGCTTGATATATGCAGCGAATCGATACAGCTGCTGATAAATTCACTTCGTAGTCGTAAAGCAAAAAATACTAAAGAAGAACTGAAAAGGATTCCATCCGTTTCACAGCTGTCTAGCTTAAAACTGACGGCTGAGTGCGATGCGCATTTAAAAAAAAAAAAAAAACTTCTGATGTTTTTATTTCCAACTGCTCGAATTTTAAAATAGTTACTACACGCATTTCGTATATATTTCAGCTTCATTCGATAGCTAATCAAAAACTGGCAGAACATTTTGGGTACCTAGTATATATATATATATATATATATATATATATATATATATATATATATATATATATATATATATAGTCTAAACATATATAAGTTAAATATTATTACACCAGCACTTTGCACGGAACTTTGCTGTACGCTGGGGTACCTACTTCACGGGTACCCGAGCGCATGGCAAAATCCCAACCTTAACATTTAACCTTGAAAAATATTGTGCACCATCCTTACGTGCTACCAGGTTTGATTATAATCGATTCAGTGGTGTGGGCTTTAGGAGAGTATATATACTATGACCTTGACTTTTGACCATAACCTTGAAAAATGGTGTGCACCATCTATAGGTGGGAGACCATCATCATTCCAGGTTTGATCATGATCGGTCCAGTCGTTTGGGTTGTACACACAGACACACACGAACGCAACTACTTTATATGTACAGATTAGAAAGCGTGATTGAATAAAAATGCAAGCAATAAGTTTGAAAACAAATTCGTTGATAGAAGATTTATTTATTTATTTAATTCAGAAAAGGAACATAAAATATATAAGATATTTCAGCAATATCAGATCTTCTTCAATGAATTATAGACATTGTTATTTTTCTTTTTTTCATTGTCGAAATATAACGACGGACACCGAAGATGTGACTTTCCTGGTGTTAAATGTCAAATCAGCAAAATTGGAAAAATGTCTAGCATCAAATTGGTTTCATGATAGTTTCTTATATATATATATATATATATATATATATATATATATATATATATGACAGAAAATAATAGACACCTATAGAAACAGTTTATTTCAATAAATATATAATTTATAGAACAAAATCAAAAATAAATGGTCACAAATTGAATAACTAATACTTGTTTGACATTCTCTTTGCTGTTTTTAATGTTAGGACCCTTCTAGGCATAACATTGATTGATCAGTTGACGAATATCATTTTGAGGAATTTCTTGCCATGTCTTGCGCAATAATGCTAAAAGTTCAGGCTTAGATGATGGCTTCTTTTCCCTTTTGTGAAGGTTTCAGTCTAATATACTCCAAAGGTTTTTAACTGGGTTCATATTCGAGAACTGACTTCGCCATAGAAATTTATTAATCTCATTTTAGCTCAATCAATGTTGTGTCGCCCTAAAGAGTGACAAGGAGCTCCATCTTCCATAAATAGGGAGTTAATTCGGTTCATTTTACCACTTGGGCATATTGATAGGAGTCCTTCATGTAATATTCAAACATATTTAACAGAATTAATTTTTCCTTTGCACTCAACCAGGTCTGAGTGACCATCACTCCAAATTGCACCTTAACCCTAACCGAGAAACCCCCATTTTTCAGCGGTGGTCGCAGTCTTTTTAAGTCAAACTCTTGAGGGATTTCTTGCTATGTCTGACGCAGTAAAGCTAAAAATCCAGGCTTAGAAGACGACTTCTTTTTCGTTTTTCGAAGGTTCCGGTCTAATATACTCCAAAGGTTTTCAGCCGGGTTGACCATGATTGTTTATTAACCCTATTTTGTCTCAACCAATGTTATGTTCCTCAAACAGAGTGACAAAGAGCCCCTTCTTTCATAATTAGGGAGTTAACTTGATTCATTTTACCAGTTGAGAATAGGAGTTGAGCAGTCTTTCATGTAATTAGCAGTATTATTTTAGCATAATTGATGTTTCTTCGTACTCGACCAGGTCTGAGCGACAATGATCCCAAATTGCACCCCATACCATAACCGAGAAACCCATATGTTTCCGCGTTGACTGCAGTCAACCATACCCATACCATTTCACTGTCCGGAAATAATGCAAATGACAAATCATGACCCAGAGAAAATAACGTTGGCCCAAAAGATCATAGGTCACTTCACCATCTCACACTCGATATTGGCAAGAAAAAGAAGAGGTTTCCTTTTTGCAGGTCTACCATAGTAGTATAGCTTGTGAAGATACTTGACAGCTTTTTTTGGGATTGACACCAGCTTGTGTTGCAATATCAGAGGCTTTGCACCGAGGATCCTCTTCAACAATTCTTTTCACAAGACGTAAAGTTCTTTCATAGGGCCATGGCCGACCTGGATGAGGTTTTGTGCACTCACTTGTGAATTGTACGATCACTCTGTTAACAGTAGAACGGGATATTGAAAGATTTCCTGCTATTTTGCGTTAACTAAAACCACTTTCATGTTAACCCATGATTTGTCCTCACAATAATTCTGATATGTCTGATGCCTCTTTGGTTCATGGTAAGATTCAATGTCATTAGATGTAATTTTAATGAGATACTCTAAGTTATTTCAGCACTATTCTTATCTGTAAATATAAATAAGCATATATTAATCTAAGGAAAATATTTATCTTAGTGTTTATTCTTTTCTGTCATATCCACTTATCAAGTGTTTCCTTTTCAGATTAAATATGGTTTTAACTCTTTTTCAAAGTGTTTTTAACATGTTTTATTAACTGTTTGCTCTTATATATATATATATATATATATATATATATATATGTGTGTGTGTGTGTGTGTGTGTGTGTGTGTGTGTGTGTGAAAATCAACAAAAAATCAACATAAGTTTAAAAGCGATAAAAATAACACGTAAAGTGATTTAGGATTTCGTGGCGTAACGGTTAACGCACTCGACCATAATACAAATGGTCTGAGGTTCGAGTACTAGAAACACTCAAGCTACGCTGATGAGAGATAGTACCTCGAAACATGCGTAAAATCCATTAAAGATGAAATCTTTGAAGGGCCATAGAGAAAGAAAATAAGAGCTGAATATTTGTTTATTTGTTTACGTCTAAAAAAAGTCTGGACGATTTTCTAAGGATATAAGGATGTTTTTCTAACATTATATATATATATATATATATATATATATATATATATATATATATATATATATATATATATATACATAATGTTAGAAAAACATATGTTTTATGCAAAAATTGTGACCTCAATAGTGCGCTTTATGCAAGCAGAACTATGTAGTAAGCTTTGAAAATATATGTCAATTAAGCTAATCTTTCGCGTTTTATTTATGTAGGTGATCATTAAACTATATATATATATAAAGAGAGATGGATATATAAATATAGATAAATATAGAGATAGATATAAGTGTGTGTGTGTTAGAGAGAGAGAGAGAGAGAGAGAGAGAGAGAGGGAGAGAGAGAGACATACGAGGAAGGCAAAGAAAATGAAATAAAAAAGATGTTCTTCGAATGAGTCGAAGTGCTTACAAGTAGAATCCTAAAAACGGAAGTCCGACGATTCCAGAAGTGAGAGCCGTGTTCTTCCAGTCTTTCATGATGTGGGATTCAATAGAAATGATGGGGATTCCCAGAATCCAAATCCAAAGGCAAACGCAAAAATCCCGCCATCTTCTGCCGACTACTTCCAGCGGAAGAATAAGACTGATCACCAGAAAACAACCTGTAAATTGAAAGCATCAAAGAATGAATAAAGAACAAAAAACATGAAGCTATTTACATTATCCATTCTGTTATTAAGAATGCCTCTTGTCCGTCCCCAGCACACATACACACAACGTAATTTTTATTTAACTTTCTTTCTCACATGTACCTATAAATATATTATAATTATTTCATGTAGCCGCATAAAATAATTATAATATATATGTGGTTATTCACATACAGTACTGATTCGCCGTATCCCAGCTCATCAGTGCGGTTAGACTAGCAACTACCTCAAGCCAGGATTGAAACTCGACCGCCTAGGCGACAGTCAGAGCTTTTCACCGTTACGCTGCTGGGTATGAAAAAATTACAACGTTTAAACACACACACACACACACACACATATAATGATTATATAGTAATGAAATAATGAATCTTGTGGTTTCAAGTCTTATAAAATATTTTGCGAGGTAAGATAATCCCAGCCAAATAAAATTGCTCAATATACTAGATAAAGCAATATAAAATTTACAGTTTTATAATTAAATTTCATGAAAAAAAATATAGTTTTCAAAACAAATATTGTTTGAACAAAGAATACAACATTATAGTAATTTCCTTAATCCATGGATTTTTGATGTAGGCTCATCTCCTCAGAGGAAACGTCATTAGCCAAATATTAATCCTGGTTTGACATAATTTAGAAAAAATATTAAAGGTTAAAGTAAATAAAGGTTGAAAAAAAAAAAAAAAGGACATGGGTTTTTTTGTATCCAAATTGAATAGTAATCCTTGAATACGAATCTTTAACCAATCTGGAACATAATAACATCATCCTATTCTATTCATATTCTATTTTTGAGGGAGCAAGCGAACTAACAGATTTGCCCTTAAAGGACCATGGAGGACCGAGGACCAGAAAGAATGCAATGTATCGTCATCAGCGCCTTTCACAAAGGTCGCAAAAGGAAGTTAGATATGAAAGCATCAATATCGTATTTATAAAAATTTCAGATTTATACATTACAAGACAGATATGTATTCAACACACCTGTAAGAGTGCCACTAAACACCAAGGTAATCATAATAGCAGAAATAATAATAATAATAATAATAATAATAATAATAATAATAATAATAATAATAATAATGATAATAATAATAACGATTATGACAACTAGAAGAATAGTTATAATAATATTTACAATCGTAATCATTGTAATAGTTAATATATCAATAGATAAGCTAATCACAGAAGTGAAGTTAACAACACCACCACCAAAGCAATAGTAGTAGTAATAGTAGTAGTAGTAATAATAATAATAATAATAATAATAATAATCTCAGTAATCCCATCAGTGACAAAGTCTCGATAACAAGTATTATTATTATTGGTCCACATGGAGCTTTCACACAGGTCAACAAACGATCGGTTTGGAGACCGGCGGTGTTCTCTGGAAGCTAAGTGACAACAAGTCTCCCCAGACGTCCAGCTTTCTCCTCCTCCTTCGATAGTATTTGCAAATAAATCTGTGTCATCGCAACAGCCTCATACCATTGATTTCTAGCTGGTAGTGGCTTATACTGGAATTTGAGTGACACTAAGCCTCCCCACGATCCCAGTTCTGTTCGCGCTTGTCCAGCAGAAGTCTGGCCAGCGCTCTCTCTTCGGTCTTTCCATCCTGCTTAACCCTTCGCGGCTCTTTGGTATCACTTTTCTATTGATAGTTTTTCGGAATTGTTCCTAGTGCTCCTACTATTATCGGCACTATTTTGATTTTCTTCATCATCCAAATCCCTTTTAACTCTCTTTTAGCTAGCTCTGTGTATTTGCTTCGTTTCTCCTTTCTTCCATACTCACCCTGTGATCAGCTGGGACAGCAAAGTCTACGATTTGACAGGATTTTTCTTTCTTGTTAATTATTAGAACATCTGGTCTTCTTGCTTGGATGCGTTTGTCCGTCTGTATGTCCATGTCCGATAGGATTTTGTGGTTCTCGTTTTCGAGTGCTGTTGCAGGTTTATGCTTATGTCTGAACGCTCAAAATGCAGTCGTTTGCATAATTCCCAGTGCACAGCTCTCCCCACTTGGTCATGCCTGTTTTTGTATTCCTTTTGGGCCAGTTTGCTGCATTAACTTACTATAAGGTTTATCGTTTCGTCTCTCTGTCCACAGTCTGCATTTGCTTTTTTCTTGTGTTTTATCGATCCTTGCTTTTATATGGTTGGTTCTTATCGAGTTATCTTGTGCTGCACTTATTAGAGATTCAGTTTCTCGGTTTATATGTTCTTTTCGCATCCATGTCCAGGTGTTTTCGTTATTCTCATCGTTTGTGTCATTCTTATGAATCTTCCATGGAGTTGTTTCTCTTCCCATTTCTCTTTTCTCGTGTTGTCGTTTGTCTCTCTGTTTTCTGTTTTGTTGTTTTTTTCGGTGTCTCTCGCTGCCATAATTATCCTTTCAGTGTTTTGCATTATGTAATTTTTCTAGTTCTTTTTTCGTGTCCTTCACAGACAGTCTTCTATACAGATCAGTCCTCTCCCGCCGTCTTTCCTTTTCACGTAAAGTTTGTCAATATCGTCCTTTGGGTATAGTGCATTATGCATGGTCATGAATTTCCTGGTTTTCTGGTCGAGTTGTCTCAGTTCTTCTTTTGTCCACCCTATAAACGGTCCAGAGTATCTTACTAGTGATACTGCCCATGTATTTATACCTTTTATTAAGTGTCTGCTATATAATTTCGTTTCCAGGAGTTTTCTTGTTCTCCTGAGGTATTCATTTCCAATTTTCTCTTTCATTTCTGTTGCTTTGATGGTGTCCGCTTCCAGAATTCCCAAGTATTTATAGTCGTCTTGTTCCCCTAGTGCCCTCATTTCTGTTTGGTTGGGTAGTTCTATGCCTTCTGTCGTTTCCAGTTTTCCCTTTCTTATAACTAATTGTGCGCACTTTTCCATTCCAGATTCCATTTGGATATGTTGGCTGAAGATTCTGGTAGTGTTGATTAGTTTCTCTAGCTCCTTTTCGGTCGTTGCAAAAAGTTTCAGATCGTCCATGTACATCAGGTGGTTCATTTTTTTCTTCTGTATGTTCCACATAGTTGGTAAGCACGTGATTGGCCTATAGTTGCTAGGGACGGTTCCTTTCTCCGTATCCTTCTGTAGCAGTGTGGTTCTACCTTTTGTCATCCAGTCTGGTACGCTTGCTTCATGTATACATCTTCTCAGGTTTTGGGCTAGCCTTTCGTGTAAGGTTGTGAATTTTTTAAAACCAGTATACATGTATCCCGTCGTGTCCTGGTGCTCTCCAGTTTGCCATTTTCTATGGTTTTCTTTAGGGGTTTCTTTGATGATTTCATTCACTGTTCCTTCTTCTATTTGTTGTAACTCTTCTTTCATGCCTTTCAGCCATTCAGCATTTCTATTGTGTTCTCATTGCTCTTCCCATATTTTACTCCAGTAGAGTTTTGTTTCTGTCGGATTTGATTGTTCTGTTTTTGTTTTTCCTCCGTTCAAATTTTAGTAGAATTGGCTTTCATTACTTTCAAATGTTCTGTTTTGTTTGCATTGTTCAGATTTATATCGATATCGTCTCAATCTCGCTTCTTTTGCTTTTATTTTTTGGTCCAGTTCTTCATGTGTCTTGTTTAGCCTCTCCCTGTCAGTTGCATTTCCAATATTCCGTTTTCTCCACATTGCTTTCTTCCTGTTGATCATTTTGACTTCTTTTTTATGTTTGTGTATTTGGGTTTCTAGTCTTATTTCCCATCCAGGTATTTTCGGTCCGCTTGTCCCCTGTTGTTTTTCTGATTTGAGATTCATACTTACCATTTTGGCGCCTGCGTAAATTAGGTTGTTTAAGTCTGTGATTGTATTTGTTGGGATATGTGGGAGGAACTTGTTAATATTCTCTGTTTCTGTTTTTAGTTTCTTCTACTCTTGGTTCCTTAACGATGGGAGCTTTGTTTTTTCCTCGTTCATCAGCTGTATTATTTTATTTACTTCATTTGCTTCATTCTCTGTTAGTTCTGCTTCATTGTTCTCGGTTTCCACGTTTGTGGACTTCGTTCTTTGTTGATCCTGGGCCTTTGGTGTTTTTACTTGTGGGGCTTCAACTTGTGGTGTTGCTCTACGTGCGGTGCCGTTGAGGGATGCTTCTTGTTCAGTTTCATCATTTATATTATTATTATTATTATTATTATTATTATTATTATTATTACCCCCCGATATATATATATATATATATATATATATATATATATATATATATATATATATATATATATATATATATATATATTGTTACATAATAGCGACATTGGATTATGAAAATAAATATATTTAAATTTTACTTTTTCAAGCCGAATGAAAACGTATCATATATTTTTTCTGTTGATTAATCGTTGTCGTGGATGTAAACAGAAGGAGAAAAATCTATAAACAGAGAAGAGGGCGAAGAGATGTGTAAAAGAGAACTAGATGGTAAGGAGGGAGGAAGAGAGAGAGAGAGAGAAAGAGAGAGAGAGAGAGAGAGAGAGAGTAAATGAAAAAGACCAAACGAATAGATGAGGCATGTTATAACCCTGTTCCCACCTCATGAAATTTCGAAGTCTAAATCGATGGTTATCCAACGATTGACCTGGTCAAGCCCGAGTGATTCACATACAGCTGATCTCTCTCGCGTACATTTTTCTTACCCCCATAAGACAAACAAAAAAAAGAAGGAACGTCGTACAGAATACGAAGGAAAAAGAAGACGAGAAAAAAGGAAGAAGAAACGAAAGAGATTTTTTTAGCATTTCTCGGTGAGCGGTTATGGCCAACGGACGGAGAAAGAAAAAGATGGCTTTAACTTTGATGGGCATGGTATACAAAGGAAAACTAAACAAGCAGAAGAAAGAAGCAGAAAAGAAAAGAGATTAACAAGATGACAAAAAAGAAACGATTTGCAAAAACGATAAGTCAGCATTTAAATTGATCTCAGAAAGAGTTCGTGATATCGGAAAGACTGGTTTTGTCAAAAGACATTTGACTAGTGAATTTGAAAAGCAAAATTTATGAATGCGAAATAAAACTTGAGTATAAGATTGAATTTGTGGATGCAGATTATTGTGATTGAACAGCGAAGGAGATGGAGGCGCCAATATGCCCCAGAGTTGATGACGTGTTTGTGAACACGATGAAGCAAGGTTAACCAATATGCCCAGGATGAAAAACTAAATGAAAAGTACGAACAGTTAAAATTTCTCATAAAAAAACGAACTGCTTTCTTCCCTCCCCTCTCTCACCCTCGTGCGACGACATGATATGTTTCTTTTTGTCTTGCCTTTTTGTATATCAATATGTTTTCCGCTCAAGATATTTAGAGATTAGCACAACATTCCCCATCTTCACAATTCGATCAGATATATCGAAACGCAGGAACCTTTCTTTTATTTTCAATATTTTAATTATTATTACGTAACAGTGCGTAGTCGTATCCAAAGAGAGGAGCGTTCGTAACAATACACACACACACACACACACACACACACACACACACACACACACACACACACTAACGCGCGCGCACACACACACACACACACACACACACACACACACACACACACACACACACACACACACACACACACACACACATATATATATATGAAATCTCGAAATTCTTTCAGATTGCCGATTGCATAATACTGTCAACTTAAAGGCCATATAAATATTAGTATCAATATTTATAAGACAATCCCAACCAGATGACGAAGCTCACTATATGAGATAGAGCAATATCAAAATGAAAATTAGGAATTAAATTCTATAAATTAAAAACTTTACGACAAATTTATTATTCAACAAGGAATACAACAATTGAAAATTTTTCCTAAATCCATGATTTTTTTATAATTGGTTCATCTTGTCAGAGGAAATGTTTATTAGCAAAATAATGTTTAAAAATAATGCTTAAAGACAGTAATAAATTAAAATAAAGTTGAAACGTCTAAAAAGTCTTATCTTAGCTCTTTTAGACTTTTTATTCAAGCTTTTTTTTATTCGAATAACAATTACTATATATATATATATATATATATATATATATATAGTAATTTATAAAATATATATGGCGAGTATTGAGCACTTTTGAATTATATATATATATATATATATAGTAATTGTTATCCGTCTTGTTATACCTCGTCCTGGAACCGAATCCTTCCTGAGGAGAAAATAACCATAAAGGGACTAGAACTAGAAAATCTGGAGCAGTTTACATATCTCAGCAACATCCTATCAAAAATGCTTTTGACAGGGCATGGCACGATGTTCTTCTCAAGAAAATCAGATCATACGGTATCACTAGACGAATACTTAACATAATTAAATCCTTCTTAAATAAGAGAAAAATCCAGTTTATTCTCGAAGGTCGTACATCTAAACAATATGATATAAATGCGGGTGTACCTCTGGGATCTATCCTTGGACGTTTATTATTTCTAATATTCATAAATGACCTCCCTGATAAAATTGTCTATGAGATAGGTATATTTGTTGATGACACCTTGATGCTCAACGATGAGAAACGAATTTCTTAAAGGGGCTGTCATAATTATATTTTTTACTATAATAATTCGGGAATCTTCAGTACAGGGTGTCACGATTAACACCTGTCGAACGATTCGAACCCCGCAACACGAGACATCTCTGGCTCGATTAGCGAAGACCGTATCAATTCGGCTACCATTAACCGCGTAAAATAGCGTTGAATTTAAACATTTTAATTTTAAATGTTCATTTACGTCAGACAGACAGTGATCTAACCGTTTTACGATGATCTATGCATAAGAGCTAAATTGTCACACACATATATATATATATATATATATATATATATATATATATATATATATATATATATATATATATATATATATAGATTAGTAAGTAAGGCTTGCTAGCTAAATATTAATATAATTTATTTCGATAATCTACAATCTTTATACCAAGCCATACTCTCCCCCAATAGTTTACTTCGACTTGCGAAACTGCCATTGCTCAAAGGCAGCATGCATACCGCAGATTTAACCGACATAAGTCCAGTTCAAACAGACAGAAGTATATAGAAGCTAGAAGTAGCGTTAAGAAAGAAATAGCGACAGTTAAGAGATAATTTACTGAAACCACTAAAAAACGCATCGAAGCACAAAAATTAGGAACTCGTGACTTCTGGAAAATCTACAACAGTGTAGTAAATAATGGACAATCAACAATTCCTCCACTAACCAACAATCACGAGGTTGTTTGCTCAGCAACCTAGAAGGCTAACATGCTTGCCAGTCGGTTTGCCTCAAACTCCACACTAGACCCTTCCAATCACCCCTACCTGACTTTCCTATGCGGACAGACGCCACGGTAGACGATCTGAAAATCACCCCTGCTCAAGTGTATGCTATCATAAAAAACCTTGACACTTCAAAAGCATGTGGACCCAATCTCATCCCAGCTGTGCTATTAAAAAAGTGTTCAACCGAAGTAGCTCCAGTTCTCTTCAAACTCTACAACAAATGCCTTACTGAATCTTGCTTTCCGGGCTGTTGGAAAACTGCTTCTGTGGTACCAGTATTCAAGAATTCTGGCGACAGAACAGACCCATTAAATTATCGCCCCATAAACCTCCTCCCACTTTTTGCCAAAATATTTGAAACCTTAATTAACCATGCTCTATTCCATCATCTTACAGGTGCTAAACTTCTGACTGACCAACAATATGGATTTAGACAAGCTCGTTCCACAGCAGACATCCTAACTGTAATCTCTGAACGTATATACCATTCACTGGACAAAGGGGGGAAGGGCAGAGCGGTAGCTCTAGATATATCTAAGGTTTTTGACAGAATATGGCATGAGGGTCTCCTCAGGAAAATTAGATCATACGGTATCACTGGTAGAATACTAAACATAATTAAATATTTCTTAGATAAGAGATTTTTTATTTTTATTGTCTTGACTTTGTGAAAATATTATTTGCATGCTCGATTATAAAAACGGATAATCATGAAACTTACTAATTGAGTCAATTAATTTTTATTGGTATATGAACATTACCGAATTTTAATATATTTTAATACATTAACATTTTGGGTTAAAAAAATATTATATATATATATATATATATATATATATATATATATATATATATATATATATATATATGTATATATACTGAACGGTTTTTTCTCCGTGATAAAAGCGTCGTTTAAGTTTAAATGTAAGTTTAGTAAGACAATTCGAAGCAGATTAAAAAGAGAATAAACGAACATTAATTTGTTTATGAATCAAACTTTTCAACGTCATCACGTCGTCATCAATATAAACATAGTTTTTTCCCCTTTTTTTTAACTTCTCTAGTGGCATGAAAAATATAAATAGTTGCGGTGTTATTCAACGATGATTTTCAAATACCCAAACCAAGAGATACGCGAGATTGCAGGTGGAATGTAATATGAAGCGGGTTTTTTTTCTCCGTGATAGAAGCGTTGTTTAAGTTTGAATTCAAAGAGATAGAAAGAGAGATAGCGGACTCGTCTGATAACAAGAAACGTGATTTGCTTGTTACAACAAAAAATTTGTTAGATAAGTAAAAAAAAAAAAAAAAGAAAAGAAAAATAAAACTGATAAAACCTTGAAATAAAGAAGTTAGTTATGTGATAAAAAATAACACGCTTCTAGGTTACAGATTATTGATTCCGGCCGATAAAAGACTTTTTATCTGTTTTGAATGACCAAATGAGAAATATATCCATGCGCATTTGTAAATTATACAGAGAATATAATCTGCGATGTAAGGCAAAGCTCGTATGAATATGAAAAATGAAAACTGCGGCAAACTGAATTCACAAGGGATGAAATGATAAGAAAAAGGTTTGCTTTTCTCGGTAAGAAATATCGGCACGTTTTATTCATTACGTTTGAAACCTGTGATGGCCGCCATGGTTCTATATTTAAATACTCTCAGTCTGTCTATCTGTCTGTTGCTTCCACGTTTTATCGGGAAATACTGGTCCGATTCAACTGAAATTCGGCATAGACTTGTGTTATGATTAGGTGTGTCAAACTAAGTGTTATTGTAGCCGTTTGATGCACAATTAGGGGGTTATAGGTAATAATATGGATTAGTTACCACAATAGCACATTTACTCTAGAAGTTTTCTCGGAAACTACTAGGCCAAGCTGGCTGAAACTTCGTATGGATCTTTGTTATAATAAGGTTCCACTCACTAAGTATTATGATATCCGTTTGAAGCATAATAAGGGATTAATAGGAATGAATAATGATTAGTGTTTAATGCAGGTCAAATTGAATCATATTCAACCATAAAATTAATTTAGCACAAAGAACTCGTTCAAAGTTAACAGGCTATAACTTTTGACCGTTTATAACGAGTTAAAAAATCTAGTTTACATCTAATTAGACAGTGTGTATGTACATTTACAAATCTATATGATTTTAATCTATATATCTACAAAAGTGAAAATGTCTATGTGTGTGTGTCTGTCTGGGTATGTACACTTCCTTACCAAATTACTCTGTCAATTTTAAGTCTACAGACTCGAGATTTGACATAAGCGGTATTGAGATTTGGGAAAATCTTTTTAATCGGTTTTCGGCCAGAAATTTGGCTGTCAAGGGGTCAAAATTCAACGATTAGACCTTTGAATACTCTACCAAACTCCTCCGCCAATTTTGGGTCTAAACACTTGAAATTTTAGATGTAGGTTACTTAGACATGGATCAAAATGTTTAATTCGATTGGAGCCCAAAACAATAAATGCTAAGGGGTCATAATTAGGGTCAAAGTTAAAAAAAGACCTCTGTGGTCTCTACCAAATTACTCAGCTAATTTTTTATCTAAACATTTGAGATTTTTCATTAAGTTTATTCAGACATAGGCCAAGCTTTTTAATCGATTTTTTTGCTGAGAATTTGCCGTCCAAGGGGTCAAAGTTCAAAAGATTTTACCTTTGCGGTCTCTAGAAAACGATTCAGCCAATTTTGGGTCTAAACATTTGAAATTTTACATAAAGAGTATTCAGACATGCAGCAAACTTTTTAATCAGTTTTTCGGCGATAATTAAGCTGGATTGAGGTCAAAGTTTACAGAGTTGACCATTGCAGACTCTACCGAACTCCTCCGCCAATTTTAGGTCTAAACACTTGAAATTTTAGATGTAGGTTACTTGGACCTGGGTCAAACATTTTAATTTAATTTGAGCCCAGAACAATAAATGTTAAAGGGTCAAAGTTAAACAAATTTGACGTCTGCGGCCTCTACCAACTTTTCTCTATGGTAGTTAAGAAAGCCTATTATATGGAAAGACATTATCATACATATTCACACTTTTTAATATATACATGTGCACATAAAGTTATGAACAGTACATAGGTCCCGAGCAAAGCCGGGCTGAACTGCTAGCTAATAAATAAATAAATAAATAAATAAATAAATAAATAAAAAACAAACAAACCAGACAACCAATTAATAAATAATTTATTTCAAATAATTATTCAACCACTCTTTCATTTTTATTAATGGCACATTCACAAACAATGGAATTTATTTTTTATTTGCTTAATTATCCCGTTTATAATTAATTAACTCAATTTGAAAATATTTTTATAAATTGCAAAAGAAAAGTTAATTATATGGTTATCAACGATTTACTGTAGGTGTCTCATGGCGATGATCATGTTGACACACCGGTTCCTTCTGGATCACCGAAGTTAAGCAATGTTGAACCTGCTCAGTACTAAATGGGTTACCATTTGGAACTTCTAGGTGCTATATGTGCTCTCCGCTTATCCCGGCATTGTTTCAGTACTAAATAAATAATTTAGCCGAAAGTAAAACTTTGGGACTTCCAGACGCTGAATGTGCTCTCCGATTATCTCGGCATTGGACTCAAACAGTGCCGATTCAATATAGGTGTGGTTAGAGATTGCGCAATCTTTTCCTCACAATTACACACGTAGATACCCCTACAGGGAGTATCCTTTGTCTTTCAAAAGTGAACTGAGGTATCAATCTTTTTAAGTGAAATTTTACTTTATTTTCAATAAAATTAATAAATAGAATAAAACAATTTAATTTAATTTTTAAAAAATAAATGAGTAGAATAGAACAATTTAATTTAATTCAAATAAAATTAATAAATAGAATGAAACAATGAAATTTAATTTAAATAAAATTAATAAATAGAATGAAACAAGTTAATTTAAATAAAATTAATAAATAAATAGAATAAAACTATTTAATTTAATTTAAAAAATTAATAAATAAATAGAAATAACAATTTTATTTAATTTAAATAAAATTAATGATTATAATAAAGCAATTTAATTTAATTTAAATGATATGAAAAAATAGAATAAAACAATTAAATTTAATTTAAATAAAACTAATAAATAGAATAAAACAATTTATTTAAATTTAAAAGATTATTAAATAGCATGAAACAATTTACATTTATTTAAAAAAATTAATAGAGTGAAACAATTTATTTGATTTAAAAAAAATACATAAATTAATAGAATGAAACAATTCACTTTTATTTAAATAAAATAAATAGAATATAAACAATTTAATTTAAATAAAATAATTAAATAAAATGAAGTAATTTAATTTAAATTAAATTAAAATTAAAAAATAAAAAGAATTAAACAATTTGATTTAAATATTATCAAATATTTAAGTAAATATTAATAAATAGAATAAAACAATTGACTTTAATTCAAAAAATTAATAAATAGAATAAAACAATTTCATTGAAATTAAATAAAATTAATAAATAGAATATAATAATTTAATTTAATTTAAATAAAATTAATAAGTAGAATGAAACAATTAATTTATTTTAAATAAAATTAATAAATCGAATGAAACAAGTTAATTTAAATACGATTAATAAATAATTTAATTTAAATAAAATTAATAAATAGAATGAAACAATTTAATTTAATTTAAATAAAATTAATAATTAGAATGAAACCATTTAATTTAATTTAAATAAAATTAATAAATAGAATTAAATAATTTAATTAAGTTTAAATAAAATTAATAAATAGAATGAAACTATTTAAATTTATTTAAATAAAATTAATAAATAGAATGAAACAAGTTAATTTAAATAAAATTAATAAATAGAATGAAACAATTTAATTTAATTTAAATAAAATGAATAAATAGAATGAAACAATTTTATTTAATTTAAATAAAATTAATAAATAGAATGAAATAATTTAATTTAATTTAAAAAAAATTAATAAATAGAATGAAACAATTTAATTTAATTTAAATAAAATTAATAAATAGAATGAAACAATTTAATTTAATTTAAATAAAATTAATAAATAGAATGAAACAATTTAATTTAATTTAAATAAAATTAATAAATAGAATGAAACAATTTAATTGAAATAAAATTAATAAATAGAATGAAACAATTTAATTTAATTTAAATAAAATTAATAAATAGAATGAAACAATTTAATTTAATTTAAATAAAATTAATAAATAGAATGAAACAATTTAATTTAAATAAAATTAATAAATAGAATGAAACAATTTAATTTAATTTAAATAAAATTAATAAATAGAATGAAATAATTTAATTTAAATAAATGAATAAATAGAATGAAACAATTTAATTTTATTTAAATAAAATTAATGAATAGAATGAAATAATTTAATTTAATTTAAATAAAATTAATAAATAGAATGAAACAATTTAATTTAATTTAAATAAAATGAATAAATAGAATGAAACAATTTAATTTAATTTAAATAAAATGAATAAATAGAATGAAATAATTAAATTTAATTTAAATAAAATTAATAAATAGAATGAAATAATTTAATTTAAATAAATGAATAAATAGAATGAAACAATTTAATTTCATTTAAATAAAATTAATGAATAGAATGAAATAATTTAATTTAAATAAAATGAATAAATAGAATGAAACAATTTAATTTAATTTAAATAAAATTAATGAATAGAATGAAACAATTAAATATAAATAAAATTAATAAATAGAATGAAATAATTTAATTTAATATAAATAACATTAATAAATAGAATGAAACAATTTGATTTAATTTAAATAAAGTTAATGAATAGAATGAAACAATATAATTTAATATAAATAAAATTAATAAATAAAATTACACAATTTAATTTTATTAATAAATAAAATAACAAAAGGCAATTTTATTTAAATAAATTTAATACATAGAATAAAACTATTTAATTTAATTTAAATAAAATTAATAAATAGAATAAAGTAATTCAATTTTATTTAAATAAAATTAGTAAATAGAATAAAACAATTGAATTTAAATTAATAAATATAATGAAGCAATTTTACTTCAACTTTAGTAAAATTAATAAATAGAATAAAACAATTTAATTTAACTTAAATGAAATTAATAAATAGAATGAAACTATTTACTTTTTAAAATAAAAAGTTATCATTTTTCTCATTGTCCGTTTCTATTGGCAATTTTTCGCAGAATGCAGAAATTAACTAATATTCTTTTATATTTTGAAAAATAGTAATTAAATATATTACAATGGCTAAACAATTTAGTGAATTGAAACACAAGGCTTATTAAACTCTCGAAGAACCAAAAACTATATATATTAGTGACAGTTAAAAATATATTCGTGGGTTAAGATCAAACGAATATCCATTTAGTCTTCACAATACTGCTCAATAACAAATAGAGTCATTATCAAGGTATATATATATATTGACCCGCGAGCACACATATGCGTACATACACACACATATACTTAAAGAAACGCTCGCATGTACACATACATGTCCGCCTTGGTATGTAAACACATGCGTACATGTGTACATGCATGCATATACACCTGCGCCGCTCCCGCTGACCCCAAATTTTCCTTAAGATGTTTGATTGAGTACGTGCGCGTAAGTCTGGATGCACACATATACAGACACACACACACATCGACACCCATACACTCATGCAGGTGTATACATGGGCCTACATGCATATATATTGATACAGACATACTTGCATCCCCACGCATATATGCAAGCACATGCGCACATACAGATACTTATATTCGTGAACACATACATCGACATATACACAGCTGCACGCTCCTACATACGTATGTGGACAGCAGGTAGCGGGCACATATACTCTCATATACACACATATATACATAGGTACGTACATATATACATCGATACCCCCATTTACACAGGTGAAATCGTTGAACTTTGACCCCTTAATCGCCAAATTTCTGGCCAAAACCGATTACATCGATTTTCCCAAATCACAGTACCCTGTATATCAAATTTCGAGTCTGTAGACTGAAAATTAACAGAGTTATTGCTAAGGAAAATGTACGCAGATACACACACACAGACAGGCAGACACACAGACACGTTCACTTTTATAGATATACTAGCATGAGTGCCCGGCGTTGCCCGGCGTTGCCCGGCGTTGCCCGGGTATTTGGAGATGTATGTTGAGCAAAAAAAAAAGTGGTCAATTTTTTTAACTTTGACCTCTATTATGACCCCTCAACATTTATTATTTTTAGCTCAAATTCAGTTATGAAGTTAGATCCATGTCCAAGGAACCTATATATAAAGTTTCAAGTGTGTAGACCGAAAAGATTCGGAGGAGTTTTGTAGAATTCTCAAAGGTCATATCGTTGAACTTTGACCCCTTTAACAGCAAAATTCTGGCCGAAAATGGATCACATCGATTTTTCCAAATCGCAGTACTCTGTATATCAAATTTCGAGTATGTAGACCTAAAATTGACAGAGTTATTGCGTAGGGAAATGTACACACACAGACACACAGATACACAGACAGACAGGCACTTTCACTTTTATAGATATATAGATATATAGATAGACTAACATTTCAGCCCGGCGTTGCCCGGGTGTTTTTTTGTGCCTGTTGACCAAAAAAGAAAAAAAGTGGTAGAGGAAGGCAGACTCGAACCCATACCGCGAAGGAGGAAAAGAACGGTGGCAAGAACCCGTCGTCGTTTCGGTTACGACCACCGCCAAACATGAAGTGGATTATGTTAACATTTAGGCTAGACAATCATTGTGGCACTATTTCCTTGTGCCACTGTTTCTAACACACTCTGCAGCATGGACGGGTGGTAAATTGTCCATGAGCGTAGAGATACAAAGAAATCCCTTCCCATAATTCCCTTGCTATCTTTCTGTCTCTTTCCTGCACGACCACCGTGATGTGAGGACGCATAGTCTGTCTCTCCGTAAATGAGGGGGGCCACCCCCTCCCTCAACACTAGTTAGGGTAGGTTAGTTAGCTGTTGTTAAAACCTATTGTCCACTTTTAAATTGTTTTTTTTTGTAATATATATTGTATCTCTAATGTAAAATAAAATAGTTAGTTATACCTTATGTATATTACAATTGTGTCGCGTGTCGTTTTTTCTTGTGTCTGCCATGAATGCCTCCATAAATGTCTTGTCGAAAGGCGGCCCTGAGGACAAATAAATGAGGATTCCCACCAGAATGCCACCAGGGTGAAGAGATCATCTTGAGAGAAGAAAGGAGCCACACCCAGATCCAACATCTCAGGTATGATTTTCTTCTTGCTACTCAGACCCTAATGACTGGCCCATCTTCATATCTTCATGAGACCGCTTTAAGACATTTACTATAACACGTCTGTCGGTCACACCGCAGTGACCGGCTGATAGTGGTATAAATGATGCACTATGACCAGGACATATTGTTTCCCAGTATGGAAATAATTTCGACCCTTAAACCCACGGCACAACCAAAAATAATGACCACTAGACGAATCGAATAAAAAAATGGTCCACGGTCTTTAAAAACGGAAAAAACTAATATTTCTGGCAAAATTTAAAAAAAATGGCAGACCAGTACACACGCGCACAAAATAAAAAACGCACCCAAAAAGAAAATTCAGAACCTGAACAAAAAATTGTCTTGCACCTACAAAAAAAAAAACAGTTTACAAAAGATCGATTTTAAAAAAAGAGTATTGAAAGTAACCCTTCGAAAAAAAATGTAAGAAATATGTCCTACACAAAAAAAAACAGAGACAAAAAGAAATTGTCTCTAAAATATGCAATATCTCTTTCTCTCTCATGCTTTCTCTCTTTCTGTCTCTCTCAGGATATATATCGATATGTGCGTATATCTATGCATCTTGTTATTACATGAAAGAAAAAGAAAAAAAAATCCTTCAAACACGAAGCTCGAAAAATAAATTTAAAAAAGAAAAAAAAAGGAAAGAATAAAAGGATACCTAACATTTTTTTATCTGATCTTTATTTCAGGTTTATAAAAATATAGAACTTTTTAAAAAATTGCTTTTGACTTTGCAAATGTAAGAACTTTGTAGAATTTTAATGACTTTTTCAGTTTGGATTTGAGAAAATGGAACTTTCTTTCGGCACTGTGTCATGAACAGTTGATATGTCCTTTTTCAGGTTAGGTAACAATTAACGCTGAAACATAAGGGACTTTTTTTTTTTTAATTGATAATGTTTTTTTTATTGATGTTTTGTCTGTTTAAAAAGAAAAGAAAAAAATGTTACTGGTAAAAAAGAAAATTGGGGTTAGATAATATGAAAGTTTTGTGTGAGAATGGATTTTACAAAATTGTTCAAAATAAGATTGTTCTTCTATTTTGTTATTTTTTTTAAACTCGTGTAAACCTGTCACTCATTTGTTTAAAACAATGGCCGCACATGGGAAAGATAAACGAAGATGACCTCGTCATTGTGTTTGTGAGGGTGTTGAGGGATGGGTGGTAGAACAACGCTACCTGCCTCTCTCTCTCTCTCTTCTTCTCTCTATCTCTCTCTCATTCCCTTACCTGTGAGGACGAGAGAATGACTTTTAAAATTGTCGAAGATTTTTTTTTGTTATTACGTAATGGTGTTATGAGGGTGGTGGGGTGCGTAATGGCATCGCTCTGTTTCTATCCCCTTCTTTTTCCCCTCATTCTCTTTCTCTACTCTTGCGTTTTAATGATTGTATAGCTAAACCCCCATGGCTGATTGCAGGAGGGCGAGGATGATTACCCTCTCTGGTATTTGAAGCAGTATACCAGTCTACCAGGAGCCTGGTGGAAAAAGATAACTTGCTTCACTGAGTTCCTGATGGAACGTAGAGCATGGGGACATATATTGCTGACGGCCGGTTGACGCACCATTCACGGAAAATTAGGGACTTCTGAAATTTATGAATACTCATAAATTTCGGATTGCATAGGGAGGGATGTGGCACTATTTCCTTGTGCCACTGTTTCTAACACACTCTGCAGCATGGACGGGTGGTAAATTGTCCATGAGCGTAGAGATACAAAGAAATCCCTTCCCATAATTCCCTTGCTATCTTTCTGTCTCTTTCCTGCACGACCACCGTGATGTGAGGACGCATAGTCTGTCTCTCCGTAAATGAGGGGGGCCACCCCCTCCCTCAACACTAGTTAGGGTAGGTTAGTTAGCTGTTGTTAAAACCTATTGTCCACTTTTAAATTGTTTTTTTTTTGTAATATATATTGTATCTCTAATGTAAAATAAAATAGTTAGTTATACCTTATGTATATTACAATTGTGTCGCGTGTCGTTTTTTCTTGTGTCTGCCATGAATGCCTCCATAAATGTCTTGTCGAAAGGCGGCCCTGAGGACAAATAAATGAGGATTCCCACCAGAATGCCACCAGGGTGAAGAGATCATCTTGAGAGAAGAAAGGAGCCACACCCAGATCCAACATCTCAGGTATGATTTTCTTCTTGCTACTCAGACCCTAATGACTGGCCCATCTTCATATCTTCATGAGACCGCTTTAAGACATTTACTATAACACGTCTGTCGGTCACACCGCAGTGACCGGCTGATAGTGGTATATCATAAAGAGAGGATAACTTTAAAAAATATCGGCGAAAAAGGCGACTTCCCCCCTGTAGAAAAGTGCCCAATTGGAGGTGAAGATATTAATGTTTTTAGCCATTTTTTCGATATTTGTCTTATGAAAGGTCGGACTTTAAAATGATACTGATTTTGGTAAAATCCGTCGCCTCTGTCGACAGGTTTATGCAGACATGCAAGCATACATACGTACATACATACATTTATATATTGGTAACTAAAAATTTTCGACCCAAACCGATTAAAAAGTTTGCCCGATCTCTGAATACCTTTTATGTAAAATTTCAAATGTTTAGACCAGAAATTGTTTGAGTAATTTGGTAGAGACCGCAGAGGTCAATTTTTTAAAAACTTTGACCCATATTATGACCCCTTAAAATTTATTGTTTTGGGCTAAAAACGAGTTAATAAGTAAGATCCATGTCCAATGAACCTATATGTAAAATTTCAAGTGTTTATACCGAAAATTATCGGAGGAATTTGGTAGAGTTCTCAAATGTCAAATCGTTGAACTTTGACCCCTTAACAGCCAAATTTCTGGCCGAAAATGAATCACATCGATTTTCCCAAATCTCAGTACACTATATATCAAATTTCGAGTCTGTAGACTGAAAATTAACAGAGTTATTGCTAAGGAAAATGTACGCAGACACACAGACAGACACACACACATAGACATACAGACACGTTTACTTTTATAGATATACTAGCATGGGTGCCCGGCGCTTCCTGGGTATTTGGAGATGAATGTTGAGCAAAAAAAAAACAAAAAACTGGTCAATTTTTTAAAACTTTGACCCTTATTATGCCCCCTTAAAATTTATTTTTTTGGGCTCAAATTCAGTTATGAATTTAGATCCATGTCCAAGAAACCTATATCTAAAATTTCAAGTGTTGAGACTGAAAATTGTCGGAGGAGTTTGGTAGAGTTCTCAAAGGTCAAATCGTTGAACTTTGACCCATTTTAACAGCAAAATTTCTGGCCGAAAATCGTATACATCGATTTTCCCAAATCTCAGTACTCTGCATATCAAATTTTGAGTCTGTAGACCTAAAGTCGACAGAGTTATTGAGTAGGGAAATGTACACACACAGACACACAGATGCACAAACTGACAGACAGAACCTTTCACTTATGTGTGTGTGTGTGTATATGTGGGTGTGTATTAATATATACATATTTGTGCACATATATATATGCGTGTGTGTGTATGTATATACATATTTTTCTGTTTCGTTACATTACGTTTTTGTCCGTCATGT
This sequence comes from Euprymna scolopes, assembly GCF_053919585.1. Lineage (NCBI taxonomy): Eukaryota > Metazoa > Mollusca > Cephalopoda > Sepiida > Sepiolidae > Euprymna > Euprymna scolopes. Next base: position 28,107,840 of record NC_136487.1, on the reverse strand, counting down.
AGCTTCCTCAGACTTTTACAAAAATGTTCTTTATGGTGGAATGGAGGAATGAATGATGTCAGGAGAAGGGTGCGAGAAAAGCATAAAAAGAAGAAGTGAACAGGGGGGAAGGTGGGAGGGGGTACTTGGTATGTCGGTAATGTTTTAGTTTTGGAGTTTAAGGACATTAGGTGGTTGTGGTGGTCTGGGAAGTTCATCTCTGGTGAGGCTGAGGGCATAGGGATACATGGATTGGGGAGGGAGATATGTGGGGGTAGGAGGAGGGGGGTACTTTAAATTTCGAGGGTTAGGGTTTAGGTTGTTGGCGTCTCGTTGGTGAGATGATTTCTTGATAAGTATGTCTTGACGTGTTGGGTGTTCGCTTAGGATGGGAGGGTGGGGGGCTATGATTCGGTTTATCTATTTGATTTTTATTGTTGTTACGTACGCGTGAGCACACATATGCGTACATACACACATATACTTAAAGAAACGCTCGCATGTACACATACATGTCCGCCTTGGTATGTAAACACATGCGTACATGTGTACATGCATACATATACACCTGCGCCGCTCCCGCTGACCCCAAATTTTCCTTAAGATGTTTGATTGAGTACGTGCGCGTAAGTCGGGATGCACACATATACAGACACACACACACATCGACACCCATACACTCATGCAGGTGTATACATGGGCCTACATGCATATATATATATATATTGATACAGACATACTTGCATCCCCACGCATATATGCAAGCACACGCGCACATACAGATACTTATATTCGTGCACACATGCATCGACATATACACAGCTGCACGCTCCTACATACGTATGTGGACAGCAGGTAGCGGGCACATATACCCTCATATACACACATATATACATAGGTACGTACATATATACATCGATACCCCCATGTACACATGGACACACATATGGATGCACACACACATACATACATACATACATACATACACATACACACATACCCAGATATACAGACAGTTATTGGTATAGACATATTCGTCTACATAGCGGCAGAAGCAACTGATCTTGTCGGTCTCTTCATTCTAGACAATCTAACTAACACTATAAATAACAAAAACATAGGACTATATAGAGATTATGGTCTCATAATAGTTGAAAACTGAAATGGCCCCAAATGTGAAAAAATAAAGAAAACCTTAACTTAAAAATGAACAGAATAGGCCTAAAACTAGACATCAAATCCAACATAAAAACCGTCAACTTTCTCGATATAACTCTCAACCTCTCAAGCAACACATACGAACCCTACAACAAAGACAATACTTACCCACTCTATATACACCCACTATCAAACCACCCAAAACATATAATTAAACACATCCCCACATCTATCGAAAAAAGACTTAGCACCAATTCCTCCAAACTCGAAATTTTTAACAAACACAAACCCTTCTATGAAAATGCACTTAAGGAAAGTGGTCACCCAAATACCACCTGTAATTACATTAAACCTAATCCATCCAATACCTCAAACAAGAGAAATATAACTAGGAAAATAATTTGGTTCATCCTCCCCCTTCAATACAATGGTCAAAACAAAGCTTGGCACTAAATTCTTCCAACTAATAAACAACCACTTCCCGCCCAGCCACGTACTACACAAAATCTTCAACAAAAACACAATTAAACTCAGCTACAGTTGCACGGACAACCTAAAACAAATAACCAAGAAACATAACAGAAAAATACTTAACAAAGATGAAAATACAAACAACACCAACAAGAACAAGTGCAACAAATTGGAATGCCAACTTAATCAACAATGCCTACAAACAGGAGTAGTATATAAAGCTACAATCGCACCTAAAGAAAACCCAAACGACAAAAATACTATATTGGCCTGGCCGGCACCTTATTTAAGGATAGATTCAGAGTACATAAATGCTCCTTCACAAACCCTAACCACCCTAACAAAACCTCACTAACTACCCACTATCTACATCTAACCCAAAATAACCTTAGACTAACCATTAAATGGGAAATCCTTAGAAAATCTAGCACAGGTAAATCCCTAAACTCACCATGTCTCCTCTGCTTAAACGAGAAACTCCTTATCACCAATTTTAAAGACAGAGACAAATTACTAAACAAAAAACAGGAAACTACCATAAACTGTAGGCATTACAAAACCCACCTTCTTAGCAACTATACATCTTTCTAAAACATCCCTTAGACAACACCACCTGAAATCCCCTAAATTATACATCCAATACAACCACCCACCACATACACCAAACTACCATGACATATATTCAACTAAACCCCCTTAACCAATTCCCCCTACACCCTACACCACCTTACCCCCTGCACTAAGAACCCCCTAAATCCAACAAAATAACACATACCCCCAATCACCACCAACTCTAAACACCACATAACCACCCAATAATCGGCATCAATTCCTCTCCCCTTAACCAATCTCCCGCCTAACCCCAGCACACCCTACATACAACCTCCACGATTTAACACGGAAATTGTTTACATATAACTATGTGGATTTACATCTGCACAGGTAAGTACGCATGGAAATGTATAACTGACCGATGTCTTATGTGCATAGACACATACCTTAGAGTATAACACCCCAATATAGCCTTCCGCCTAAACTGATCTCTAATACCCTAAAAAACCAAATATCCCAACTTAGAACAATAACTATAGTACTTAATCCCCGTATAAACTACCTCAAACTCCTCCCCAAAATCTATAAGTATGGTTTCCTAGGACCACTATCCCGAGTGCTTGTGCGTTTATTACTGCGTATGTAAGTATATGTGTGTGGAACCGGTGCCCATATTTACGGCATGTCACGCTATATATCTGTATGTATATGCGTGCGCAGATATCGGTGCATAAGTGAGAGTAGGTGTGTATCTTTGCGGATATATGTATGAGTGCATGTATGTGTGCATACGTGTATGCGTGTATGCATCTATATGTGTGTGCATGCATGCGTGTGGGGACGTGTATCTGTAGGTGTGTATATGTATGTGGAGGTGTACGCCAACGCTCCAATGTGCACCCACATCAAACCATCAAAAACCTCCACTAATGAAAATATTACGTATATGAGCCTGGGAATGAATTTATGCTCATATCTATGTATAATTATGTCTACACTTAACGAAAGTACTACGTCTATATACCCACGAATGAACTTAGATTTACATCTATGTAGACGAATATGTCTATACCAATAACTGTCTGTATATCTGGGTATGTGTGTATGTGTATGTATGCATGTGTGCATCCATGTGTGTGTCCGTGTGTACATGGGGGTATCGATGTATATATGTACGTACCTATATATATATGTATGTGTGTGTGTGTGTGTATGAGGGTATATGTGCCCGCTACTTGCTGTCCACATACGTATGTAGGAGCGTGCAGCTGTGTATATGTCGATGTATGTGTTCACGAATATAAGTATCTGTATGTGCGCGTGTGTTTGCATATATGCGTGGGGATGCAAGCATGTCTGAATCAATATATGTGAGTAGGCCCATGTATACACCTGCATGAGTGTATGGGTGTCGATGTGTGTGTGTGTGTGTGTCTGTATATGTGCGCATCTATGCTTACGCGCACGTACTCAATTAAACACCTTAAGGAAAATTTGGGGTCAGCGGAAGCGGCGCGGGTGTATATGCATGCATGTACACATGTACGTATGTATTTACATGCCAATGCGGAGATGTATGTGTACATGCGAGCGTTTCTTTAAGTATATGAGTGTGTATGTACGCATATGTGTGCTCGCGCGTACAGCCGCAATCTAGCCCTCTTCAAGTACGTAACAACAATAAAAATCAAATAGATAAACCGAATCATAGCCCCCCCGCCTCCCAACCTAAGCGAACACCCAACAGGTCAAGACATACTTATCAAGAAATCATCTCAACAACGAGACGCCAACAACCTAAAACCTAGGACTGGAACTTTAAAGTACCCCCTCCTATTACCCCCACATATCTCCCTCCCCTTCCATGTATCCCTATGCCCTCAGCCACACCAGAGATGAACTTCCCAGACCCCACAACCACTTAATGTCCTTAAACTCCAAAACTAAAACATTACCGACATACCAAGCACCCCCACCTTTCCCCCTATTCCCTTCTTCTTTATCCGCTTTTCTCGCACCCCCCCCTGACATCATTCAGTCCTCCAATCCACCATAAAGAACATTTCTGTAAAAGTCTGAGGAAGCTACCTGACGGCCAAAAACGGTCGTGTAGCTGAAACAATAATGTAACGAAATGTTTATTTATGTAAGTATTTAATTACTATACTAAAATAGTAATTTATATATAGTAAGTTATAAAATATAAGCCTGAAGAGTCCTAGAGTGGATGAAACGCGGAATATTCAGCTTAATCGCCATATATATTTTATAACTTACTAAGTAGGTCTACCTACGTATTGAGAACTATTGAAGTAAATACTTACAGTTTACGCATAAATTTATACTTTCGTATATTAACTTTATGTGAGTAAATGAAGTAGTTATATGATATATATATATTAATATATATATATATATATATATATATATATATATATAGATATATATATATTAATATATCTATATATCTACATATTTCTAACATGCCATAAATTTCTATCCATCTCCACTATCTTTATTATTTTGTGTTTTCCGAACCAAATAAATTATCTATCTTTAATTAACTGTTCTCAATAACGCGCAACTTTTACGAAAATATTTTAATCGGAACTCTTCCATTGTATATCAGAAGCCATAAACAAACAGAACACAATTTCGCAATCGCTTCACTCTTATAGTTTTCTATTCAAAGAAAAGAATGTGTCGTAAATAACGCATCTGAACAGATTTTATGTTTTAAAAGGCTGGCCGTTAATAATTGATTGCATCAATGTTGTTCTTAACATCCTATATATTATGATTGTCTACCTATTCCAACTTAGTTGATTCTATTTTAAGTTGACAATGGATGCATCAGACTTCTGCGGAATCACGCGTCGTTTTTCTTTTTGAATAATTTGTATGTATTCTATATAAGAGACAGGATATGTCTGTGCATGTATTGTTTTACGCTTTTTCCCCAAACAAAAAATATTGCTACTTAGAACGTAAGCGGCTTCTAGGGTAGTTAAGCCGCGAGGCATCTGCTCATATTACATTTACGCTTCTGGAGGTTAGTACGGTTATGGAAACAGGAAACATGGAGGGAATTCCAATGTCTAACAGCTCGAGGGGAAAATATTAGGCTTTCCAGTATTGAGGGACATCGAAGGTGGTGGGATTTTGTCGCTTATAAGGTTAGTCGAGCATATCTATGTCGAGGGGCAAAAGTGCTATGAGGTCATCAGAGCACATTTCATTAAAGTACATATAAAACAGACAGAGGGATGCAAAATTACGGCGATTGTGGCAGAGCTTAGAGCTTGGCAGACAATGCGGGACCCATTAGATTTTTAGTTAGTTTTTCACATTTCCTTATAATGTTGCTTACATGAGAATTTAAAAAACAAACACATGGAGAATAAAAAGGCAATGGAAGTACAAACAAATGAACTCATTCCAGCAAGTAAACCGAACGTCATAATAATTAACAAAAAGGAAAGAAATTGCCAAATTGTAGATTCTACCATCCCAGCAGTTCACAGTGCTACGTTTAGTTAAAACTGTTGAGTTATCTTCCCTTCTCTATAGATAAAAGGAATTCTGTTTAGAGTGATCTCCCTTTTTCTTTTAATTTTTTTTTGTAGTTTCTTTTTACAAGATGGCGGTTTAGTTAAAACGAGATAACTGTTTTAGGAGTAAATTACCATTGGTAGCAGAAGCCGTCTCTTGTGTGATAAGAAGTTGTCTTGTTAAAGATGAATATACATTAAAAAACTGTTGATCTCTTTTATCTGTAATCATTTTAAGAGAATTTTGTCAAAATCAAGGCGAATGCGACCCAAGAAAAGCAAAAGTTTGATTTTGCAGGCTATTCTGGTAAATGTATTCTTACTCCCTCTTTGGAAGAAGATTTTGGGAGAGGCGAATATGTCGAAAAAAATGTAATAATGTTTGGTATTAAATAAAATGCAAAATGTTTTTTTTAACACGTTGTTGGATGTAGTATTTATGTTTAGAGGAAAAATGAGCATAGGAAGTTTTTGGTAATAATTGTAGAAACTGTATGACAAAAAAGCGAACTCATGTTATTACATGTATAGATAATGAAATAAAACAGAGAGAGAGAGAGAGAGAGAGAGAGAGAGAGAGAGAGAGAGAGAGAGAGAGAGAGAGAGAGAATCGCAACGACTAGCGAATTTTCAGTTGCTATGGCAACTTGTCAACTAGGTTTAGTAAGTTTGCGTTTCCGAATCAATTTAGATGACAAACGGACACCTTGCATTTGAACTGTGTTTAGACTAATCTGGATGAGACCGGTTGGAAGATTAAAGAAGCCGACGGCCTTTCACATAAGGCTGTCTGGAAAAGGTTTACGGGCGGACGAAACAACAAGATAAAGCGATCTACAGGTAATGCGGTACATTTATAGAATGCATATTTTCTGGTAAGCAGCATTCATTGAGAGTCAATTGATAAAAGTTTACAATAAGAACACGTGATAATGTAACAATGCCCATGTTTTAAACATTGTACGTTGTTAATATGTAGGGGCGCAACACGTTGTAGACTCAGTCGCAAGGAACATAACAAAAGAATAATTCGATTCACTTTTTTCCTTAGTGAAAAAAACCCGACATTTATTTAAATATATTTACTTACAAGTCTTTTCCTGCCTCCCTTAGCCACCGTGCGTAACACGTCTATCTCTGTCCTTCTCTGACGTAGTCCTCACATACCTTTCAAATAACACACTTCTTTGGCGTGATTCCCGGTCTGCGCACATGTTCTTCTTTTTTATAATATTTTTCCTTCTGTTACTGTGACGCCATCTCGCACCGGCTTGGTCATTTGCATACAGCTGCCATACGTGCGTCTGCGCTCAGTTACAATAATATTCAGTTCATACTTGTTTCATAGAATTCATGTTTAGCTGAGTAATATTGCATTACTATTCTTTCTGTTTCATTTTACTTTAATAGACGTTTTCAGAATTCAAAGATTCCCTTCATGTGGCTAACACGTGATCTATACATAAGACATATAGACAATCGTGTGTTCAACTAAGTTTCTACTTTGCCTTTCAAATGCTGAGTTAGTAAAGAGGTGAAGAACATTAATGTTTCTATCATTAATTGATCAGGTAGCTGGTTTATAGTATATATGAAAGGCTTTATGTCTGTTTGTCTGTTTGTTTGTCTGTCTGTCTATCTGTCTGTCTCCATATTTTAAAACTACATCTCCTCCAAAACTAAAAGTCGCAGAACGACGCCGGTTAAAATTGTTTTTAAGGGATCAAAAATTGGTCATAATTTAAAAAATAATCGCTATACACTTTGTACATTCATTTTAATTTATTCTTAATTGTAAATTTTTAGCGCAGTAGAAGCGTGCTGGGCCCATAACCTCTAGAAATGTAAGCCATTTTGAGTTACAGAACAGTTTCAGATGGTTCACTGTTACACACAAGTCCTGGGAGGTGACTTGTTTGTAGTAGACAGTTCCACAGAACAAAATATTCTTACCGTGTCGAAACCCGGGAAAGAACATATGAAATTGCTCCAGAAAAGGTTTAATATTTATGAAGCAATTCTGGTTTCTGATTGGTTGGTAGCAGAACGTGAATTAATTTTATTCGTCAGTTCTTAGCAGCATCGTTTATAAATAGAATCGTTCGACTGTGTGGGATCATACCCCATTACAACTTCAAAATATTGCAACAATCAGTTTATATGCGTGTCACGTTGGTACAGTGGTAACGTCACCAGCTTTGAATGCTACAGTTCTGCTTTCGGTTTTCATTCCAACTGATAGCACCTAAATCCATTTTTTTAATTTTGAAATCACGACTCTATATTAATATATATGAAATCTGGACAAATTAAAATATCATACTTAAGCGTATTTTACGACCGGGCAAAGCCAGTTGCCCCCCTCCCGTTAGTAGTATATATTTCTTGTGGTCTCTTGATCTTATCAGATGCCATGACAAAAATTCATCTAGTCAGAGTATCTAACATAGTGGTAACCCTACTTCGATGAGGCATATAAGCCAGTGTGAGGTAGTCATACCGAGCATAACTTATTTGGGTCACAAATGCTGTTATTTTGATTACTTGATTATTTAGTCAGGGTTTACTTGTAGAAAGAAGTAGCTTCATGTTGCCTTGACAAACCCTGTACAGAGAGATCTTAGACACTTCAGGATGTGCAAGAAAATAAGTTTCATTGCTCTTTGAATATACAAGTTTCCATTAGGTTTGCTATGATTCATGTTCTAAAAATCAAAAAATCTGACTTAGAGACAAATGACTGGTCAGAAAATTAGCAATACAGCCATTAGAATTCTTGCACCTAGCATGTGATATCTTGAGTTGCCTGTGCAGTAGTTACGCAGGAGTTTATCTATTCTAACGAGAATTTTAATCAATTCGCGAATAAAAGTGATCCAAACTGGGATACTCTACCAGTTGTTATAATTTAAAAAAGTAATAAGAAGCCCATTCTCATGAAATAGCACACACGATTGTCTTCTCTTATAGCAAAACTAGGAAATCGGTCAATGCGATTGGCTACTTTAAAAACTGAACCGGCGATACAAAAACATATATGTACTTATGTAACCAGCAATGTTTGTCTAATAACGGAATATATATATATATATATATATATATATATATATATATATATATAAAGAAAATCATAAGACAACAGCAACAACAGCTGCAATGATGATAATGATGATGACGACGACGACGACGATGACGACGATGATGATGATGATGATGATGATGATGCGTAACGGAATAACACTCGACTACACTTGAGGTTTGCCAATTATGAGGTGAAAACTTTTATGCTAAGAATGGTTTAATAAATAACCTTTCGCTAACTTTTATGTTATTATTTAGAACACCATTCTTAACATGGATGATGGAAGAGGCTATGTTAACTATTCTGTACTGTCACTTAACAAATTAATATATAAAATTGGGAAAGTAAAACTGTATCAGAAAGTTAAATTTCGAAACTAATGGAGAAGTATATATATATATATATATATATATATATATATATTTGTAGAAATATATTTTCATATAATATATATCAATCTTTATTTAAGAAGCTCAATGTAATTACAGAGCAATATAGAGAATATGTGACAAAAAGTTATATCCAAAATTCATGATGTTGACCATCTTATAATTTATTCCTTTTATTCAGTTGACTTATACAATTCTTGACAGTATTTGGTGGCGCAAAATCAATCACTTAATTATTATATCAATCAGTGAATCTATTATGCCCCTAACGCACCAGATGAAATAGCAACAATCAATCCGCCAAAAGGAATTTAAGTGTGATTTGACATGATTAAAATCCGAAAATTGGAAGAGAAGCTTCAAATACCTTTTATTATTCCATTACGCCATATTGAATTTTTATCAAAGTCATTAAACCCAATTATTCGGACTAACTATTTTAATTAATTTATGAATCTTCTACCAAAACGTTCTATTTAATAATTAGTAAATTTACTAATTCTAATTTGTGTATACATACCTATGAAAATAATATCAAATTAGAAACTATTATACATGTTTGTATATACAAAACCAAACTAAGCTAAAAAAAAAAACAAACAAAAAAAACAAACAAACCCAAAACCTAAAACGATTGATCATTACGGTCGATTATCACAACAAATCAATTGATTTGAATTGAAAACCGTACATAATTCAATTCTGTTAGCTATTATAATCAAGCTTATAATCATTACAATTATAATTTTTAAAATCATACAATTCCAAAACTATACTTATTTTTTGTTAAGTTAAATATTATCTGAAAACTCCTTTATATCGTAATTATAAATAATTAAATTTACTTAATAAAGTGAGGCAGAGTTACCTCCCTTGGAACAAATCTAACGAAATATTAACTTTACTTATATTCGTTTATTTAACCAACGCGTAGACATCCATATTCAACTAATAAGTAATTTTAATATAGTTTTAATCTTTCACTTAATTTTATTCATAAAATTAAAACGATTTATATTATAAATTAAAATATAAAATTAGTTATTTACATTTATTTAAATTTTATTTATTTATTTATGTATTCATTCATATTATTATCAATATCAGCGCCATCATTATTATTTATATTGTAAGAAATATTTTTAATTTTACATTTCACTTTATTGTTAATCATTGTATATATCCTAATTCTGTAATAAGTATGTTTTAGAGTTTTCTACTTTGATAACATGTTATTTTAATTATAATTAAATAAATGTATATTTAAGTTAAAACTAATTATAATTTTAATTCAAGTTAATAAGATTTATAAATATTGTTTAGACCTAAAAATTCTAGACCATATCCCACTCAGGGTTTCCTTATAATTTAACCCCCTTCTCCTATGTACTTTCATTAAATTTTATTTATTTATTTATTTCTATAATTTAACTATTAATTCCGAAGTGAATTTATAGATGTTAATTTAATGAGTATATATTAAAAATATATAGTTTATCTTAATAGATTTTCAATAGATATATCTTATTATAACACTAACATTGATTTTTACATTCATTCTTACAATTAAAGCATTTAGCTCATACATTTCGAACATTTAAAATCACTTATCAACCAATTAATAATCACTTGTTGCATTATATACATTCTATTTTTAGATCAATATTTGGAGTCTGATTACTATAAATACTTTTTAATATTATGATTATTACCATTTAGTTTTTCTAATCCATAAATTACCTTACTTAACAAACTCAACTTTACCATCTATAAACATTACCATCAAACTAAGTAATAATATATTGATCCATTTCTAATCCATATAATAATTCAATATTTAATTCTTCCTCCACTCTTAATTGTATAATATAGATGTACGCTCTTTTTTATCATGCCCAGTAAAGTAATATATTATGTGTAATATATTAACATACTTATCTTCATTGTTCATATTAAATATTAATTTAGATATATTTTGCCATCCTATATGATATCATTATTTAAATTCATTAGACCTATATAACAAAATTTTATTTACTTTCTTTATTTTCATTAGCTAATTATATTTACATAAACTATTTATGTACATATGGAAACTACTGAAAATTATGCTATTAAGGTAGTTACATATATATATACATATAAATACACACGCATACATATATATACATATATATACACACATACATACACATATACACACATATATATATATATATTCCTAATCTATTTTCCGAATCATGTTTTATTTACGTCCATTGGTTACTTATTACATCTAATTAAACCACTTATAAATTACTATTATAGAATTTAATACTATTTAATATTATATCCTAATATGATATTTTCAACTTAATTTAATTACATTTTAGTCTCAATAAATCAAAATTAACTTTACTTGCGTAAGTACATCAATTCAATTTCAATTTAATAATTTTACTAATCAGGTTTTAATCACGATAATACATATTTTGATTTATGTACACAGTTTTGAATTACTTCCTGTCGTTTGTTAAGAAGGTTTTCTTTAAATATTATCATATGATACGATTCGAGAGTGCAAAGGTTACATCAGCCCGAATTGTTTGGTGAATATTTATTGCCACTACCCAATATCGACCATTTCAATTTGTATTCAGTTTTGTTTTTCCTTAATTCCCTTATCCAATTTGCTAATGATGTTGTTTTCTTCTTATTGCTGACATGTGGTATTTTGACGGATGCTATATGATTATTGAATCTTTCTTTACAACTACAACGGTGGCCCTAATATATGTTCTAATTCTGTTATTATTTGTTACATCACATTTATATACTACATTAGAAATAAGACATTTATCTTCTAATGGACATTCGTCAATATTCCTACAATTGCAAAGTAAATTCACTTTAATGTTTTTATTATTTAATAATCTTCCTACATTGCGTCTCTTTGTTTATTTTTGCATTGTTAGAGCTTATAATAGTTTTAACTAAATTAGTCGATGTCGTAAAAGATAATTTAACATTATTCAGGTTTATAATTTTACTTAGACTATTTCCAGTAGGGGAATTTTTATCGATAATTCTTTTGGTAAATTATTTTTTATGTGTGCACTGTAAGGAGAATTAAACTAAACAATTTCTACGTTTATTTTTCTTTTAATTTTATTGCTGTTGTTAATTTGGGACTTACTGATATTGCCTATAAAATTATTTTTGTTACCATTAATATTTTTCCTACTATTTGTATAACTGAAATAAAGGAATAAATTATAAGATGGTCAATATCATGAATTTTGGAATATACCTTTTTGTCATTTATCTTATATATATATATATATTTATCCTATATATATATATATGCATATATATATATATATATATATATATATATATATATATATATATGGTCAGCCTCCGCGACAAGGTATCAAATGCCGAATTATTCACAAAATGCAAAATATCTGGCATTGAATTATATCTTATATATATATATATATATATATATATTTATCCTATATATATATATATGCATATATATATATATATATATATATATATATATATATATATATATATATATATATATATATATATATGTGTGGTCAGCCTCCGCGACAAGGTATCAAATGCCGAATTATTCACAAAATGCAAAATATCTGGCATTGAATTATTCCTTATTCAATCGCAATTGCGGTGGGCTGGTCATGTATTGAGGATGCCTGATGACAGAATTCCAAAGATTGCGATGTACAGTCAATTTGAGGGTGGTAAAAGAATTGTCGGACGTCCTTGGCTTAGGTACAAGGACAAGTTGAAGAGTAACTTGTCTGCAGTGAACATACCATACAGGAGTCTTGAAGATGAGGTGAATGACCGAAAAGGATGGAGATCAAGCTGTTTTGAAGGTCTCCAGCGGTTTCAGTCTGAAAGCTTAAGGCAACTGAAAGAAAACAGAGTAAGAGCAAAACGACTACCAGCCGAACCAATATCTGCAGCATTAAATACACATTCATGTTCTATTTGTGGCCTTGTCTGCAAGTACCTTGCTGGACTAAAAAGTCATCAGAGGCAAAAGCATAAATGAGTTTTAGAAATATGGGTTGTCTGAACCTCATACGTCGAAATCGACGGGAGAGTCCATCATATTCGGGATAAATATTTTCCTGAGGTGTAACAACCAATGAATTCTAATGGGATTCATACAAGAATGCTCAATACTGAACAACGCTGAATTGGGCAAGAGGTATTTTTTGTTTTACATCAGCATTTATATATCGCTACACATTTATGAACATGTTTCCGTTATCCAGTTGCAAATAACTAGAAACCGTAAACTTACTGGTTATGTTTTATATAAAGAATATTACTTGAGAAGGTCTCTAGCTACTTGTAATTGGCTGACCAAAAGATGCTTATGAATATGTAGAACATGAAGATTTAGAGAATATCACTCTTAACTAATTAGCCCCCAACCTTGCGCCATGATTCCTATTTGCGCCTAATTTCTATCTCTGGCCCGACTTTTGTGATTTTTCTTTTCTCTCCTCAGAGCTTCCAAGATCCAACAGAGATATCACGCATTCATGCATCTCTAAAAAAATAAGGTTATATCTTCTTACGTACCTACAGTATATTTTACTTTTCTCTCACCTCATTAAGCTATATGTGATTTGCCTGTGGTACGACTCTCATAGTTGTTGGTACCCTTAAGGATTCTCGTATCCTCTCCACGCCTGCTTCTTATTTATTGAGCCAAGTCTTACCTCCCGCTTGGAGTCGTCACATGCAACTAACTTTTTTTTTTCAAGCACTCAATTCACAGGGTCCATTTTTTTTCGAACGGGGCATCTCTAATGTTTACTCGGCAAGTTACTCTTCTTGCGAAAAAATGTTTATGGACTTTAAAAAAATACAAAAAGCAAATTATTAAAAAAGAAAATCTCTTTTGGCTTATCACATCTGTAAAAACTTCTAAAAAATACCCGTTTACGTAATTGCTATTTTTGCCCCACTCTAAAATTCTAATTTATTCTAGGCCAACCATCTTATCAGTACCATCTTATTGTTCCTAAATCATTTCAATCCTAATGTATATACCTAATAATGACTTTGAATTCCTGTCGCAAAAATACAATAACATTTAAATACATTCAAGACATTTTATAATATATAAAACAAAACCAAAATACGTTACAGTATACATTTAAACTATGATTTTCACAAACAGTTGTCACTTTTCTCAAGAAAAGAAAAAAAAAATTTCTTTAACACAATTAAAGTCCGTTAATCACCGAAAATAAATTGTCCCTCTTTTTCTTTTTTTTCCCCATAAACAAAACAATTAAAACACATAACAGAAAATGCTTTTTCCTGTCTGCTTCTTTTTTTTGACAATATACGTATTTTCGTTCTCTTTCTCATAAAAGTACAGCGACCTTGAATTTTGACAATGTAAACAATTCGTGCAGACAGACATTTCCGTAAAATTTTCAATGACACAATGATCTGCTTTTCTCTGTGTGTGTCTGCGTGTGCACTGCATATTTTCAAAATATATTAAAGCAATGAAAATTATTTATGAGTTGCTTTTGAAAAGGTCACATCAAAACAATTTTTCTTTTGCTGAACTTTTTTGTGTGTGTATAAAATTTTCTCGTCTCGTGTAAAATATCTTAACATAAGCAATCCTTTTTTATAAATGAATTATTCATGGTTTGTTTTGAACCGACCCGTATATATCTTTTTTCGTTCATTACGACTGTTTTCTTTTGCGGTATATCGGCCTTTTTATTTTTTCTTGTATACTTTTTCCATTGTGTGTATGTGTGTGTGCGTTTTTCGTTTTTCTTTTTTTTCTTCATTTCGTCTAGTATTTTTTCCGTGGTTTATTTATAATGGACCCTAAAATGTTGTGTTTTTCCGTGGTTTATTTAATGGACTCTAAACGTTGTGTTTTTTTTTCTTTTTTTTCCATGGTAACCGAAGTTTCCACACCCACCCTTGTATGAGTGGACTGGTACACGAGCACCAAATTAAATGTTATGTTATGCATTAGTTGTTCCTGAGTGTTCATATTAGTGAGATAGAGACAGGGTATATATAAAGAGGGTACATTTTTAATACAGAGACAGGGACATTTTAATAGAGACATGTAATTCAATTCTAATGAGAGAGATATATAAGAGAGATTGAGAGATTGACATTTATACAGCTTTGTCAGGTCTGGGAGTGTTTCCATAAACATTATCTTTCTTTAACACATATATTTTTGAGATGATGATTCTCAGTCTTTTATCATAATGAATGGACATTCATTATTTCTTGATACTGAGAGGGAGGCACATTCTTAAGATGATAGAGACACACTCTTAGATGAGTTTATAACAAAGTTCTTATAATACAAATTCACAATACCTTTGTTGTTGAATGACATAACACGAAGACAACATTTAAAATTATGATGATGTTCGTTTATTCCATTCGACCGGTCAATGGCTTCGTAATTCAAAAGTTTCTACATTATTTCCTTCTTCTAACCTTCGCTTCCAAGGCGGATGTCAGCTCTGTCTGTCCGATCCCGTCCCGGCACTGACTTCTCTCTGACTGACTGACTGACTACCCTCTTGTTTGTCTCCTAAAGCTCTAACTATATTGAGAACTCATCTCTTACTCATGATGTCATTACATGAACAAACAACGTGCATATCGATCCCGTGGCCTGACATGCCCCACGTTGTCTAAAACATGCCCAAAACATGTGCATCGACCACACATGCTTGCAAAGAAGAATTCTCTAACATAATTTTCGACTAACCTATTTTACAATAATGTTTAACATTTCCTATTGTTCGGATCTAGATAATCTCAATTTTAATTTAATTTAATTTCATTAATAAAATTGCATCATCAAATTCCTTTTTCAATAACATTACTAACAACGAATTCCTTTTCAATAACATATCTGTATTTTTTATTTTAAAGTTATGATCGAAATTCTTAATTCAAAACCTAGCTTCCCAGGTTCGAATTCGCGGACTATCCTATCTCATTTTTACTCACTTACAAGAACAGGAGTGGCTGAATCTAGCGAGATTAGAAATCGCTAGATTCAGCCACTCTCATGAGTCGTAGACAACGAAGCACGTGTCAATGGATAATTATATTTTAAAAATAATATATATATAACGCTCCCCATGTGGGGGTACCAAATTAGTTAAAGGGAAAATTATTCCCAACTTACATTTAAGTTTTATGCAAAAATGCATTTTCGTAAATAATTGAATTCATTCAAAACGTATCGCAAAACAAAAACAAATAACACACACACATACATAGACACACACACACATATATATAGCGAGAGAGGGATATATATATAAATACGTATATATATACACACACATATATAAGTGGAGAGAGAGAGAGAGCTAGAGAGGGGGTAGACACAGACAGAATGAGAGGGAGGGACAGATAGAGATAGAGAGATACAGAGAGAGAGAGAGAGAGAGAGAGAGAGAGAGAGAGAGAGAGAGAGGGAGAGAGAGATCAGCCACGTTACACTTTTATTTGAGCCACTTATTCATTCACGCGTGGCTAATTCGATAAATGTGTTTACTTCCCCCCTCTTTTTACACTTACTGTTTCACGTTCGAGCTTTGGCACTGCCGATAATTTTTTGTTTGTTTGCTTGACACGGTACTCTTTGCACTTTTCGATAGGGAGGTGCTTATTTTTATTTTATTTTATTTTTTTAAAACTTTTTGCGAACTGCGGGCATTTATAATCCCACGTAGGTCACAAACCAAAATACAATTGTAGTTTACTTTTATGCATATATGAAAGATAACTGAGTGTAATATAGATACTTTTAATTATGTTTAAACGTAAATACGTTACAAACCTAATTAATTTGCTGTGAAATATATTTCTGTCAAAAAATACATAAAATGACCAACCACTCTCCTACTCACAAAAGAGGGTGTTTATTCCGAAAGCCGTTCTTAACATATGAAAGCTGGTGGTGTCAATTTTGAAAGCCGCTCTAAACATGAAGAGGTTGCTGTTTGGGCTACAAGAACAAGAACAAGGAGTACTTTTATTTTTTGCGCGGGTGTGGGGGGCATACTAACAGCGGACAACGTCGGTTAACGGTCCTGCTAGTTAATTTTAAAATTGTATATATTTTGAATATATCATATATCTATACTGCTATTAATTTGTTTTTTCTGTGTATTGATATTCATATTACCCCCCACCCCTATTTTTTACATATGGGGTCACCACTTATCAAGGCCCAGAAGCCACCCGGGGATAAGGATTATTGTGTGTACAGTAATCAATAGGGTAGTGTTGTAGTATTCGTTAATATTGGAGATTTGATAAAGTGTCATTACTTAAGGGGGTGGTTCATCAGGAATTTGTTTATGTTGGACTTGAAGACATCCAAGTTGAAATCAGGAGGGAAAAAGGCAAGAGGTAGATGTTCTACATGATTTATACTTGCATAATATTTGTGTAAAAATGTTTATAGTAAACACAAACCTCCTTCTATATATATATTTTTTTTTGTATGCATGTATATATATTTGTTTAAAAAAATTTTGCCTACAAAACTCATCCGTCAGTTTTTGGTCTACAGACATGAAACTTAAGATATAGGGTATTCGATCCCATGCGAAACTTTATATTTGCGGTTTAGCCGGGGAAAATCAGGGCACAAGTGTGAAAATTAAAGAAATGAAATTTACCAGGTGAAGGTCGAACGACGGCATTACGACTATGCATGCGTAACTTACTAGATATTGGTTCATGTTTTACATTTTAGCCCTGCAGCAAACATGCCTACATAACTCAGGCACTAACGTCAAAGGAAAAAGTAAATCGTAAGTTAAACGTTTTGGTTTCGATTCCCGGTGGTGGCACATGAGTCTTTTTTATTTTATCATTTTTTATTTTATCATTACTATATATTGGGTCCAATATAATATAATAAAATATACGAAATCTGCATTAATAAAAATATCATATTTAAGCGTATTTTACGACCGGGCAATGCAGAGCGGCCTGCTAGTAGTATATGAAAACATATACTTAAGGACGTATTTTTAAATTGACTGAAACTAAAAACGCGATGACTGTTAACAAAAATTCCATATGGCTATTTAGGATAAAGTTCTTGTTTCTTTTTATTGACTGATTTCTATGTAGAGGTATGTAAAAGGGCTTTTTGGTGCATTTGTTTTTTTATTATTTTAGTCGAGGATCTTCCAAAAGCTAATGAGTTGCATAATTGACCGATCCTGATAATTACATGTTTACTTCTGTTTTTTTTTTTGTGAGAAACAGTTTACAAGTTACTGTGAATTGTTCTGAATTTCAGTAAAAAAAAAAAAAAATGAATAGAGATTTGGCGTTTAGAATTTAACATATAATTAATTCATATTATTTGCAATGTGAAAAAATAGTGACTGCTGAAGACAAGAGGTATTTATTGTCCACGCAGCGGAATTAGGAAGTAGATACCAGATTCACACACATACACACATTTTTATTTGACAAAGGAGTCACCACTTATCAAGGCCCAGAGGCCACTCGATGATAAGGATTAATAAGTGTACAGTGGTCAATGGGACAATGTCATAGTAATTGTTAGTAGTGGACATTTGGTAAACTGGACCACCTAAGGGGAACGGCTCATCAAGAACTTGTATAATATATTAGAAAAATAGATTAATAGAAAGTAAATATAGTTGTTCACTGTGGCGACGATGCAACGGGCAAATAGAAAAATATGTTTCGTAGCGCCAGCACAATGAAAACTACATAATAAAAAACTAAAACAAGATCCCTTCATTGTTTTGCAACGTATAAAGTAATATAACAAAGCTTACCAGATGCTACACCGCACATCGCCCGTAGAGCTGTATAAACTAAGCAAGTCTCAACGGTTACTATGGTGATCTGGAAAATTAACGCCAAGCCCATAGCGATAAACATGATTGGTCGTCGTCCAAGGATATCAGCCATGATTCCCCCAATGAGAGCGCCAAGAACCAACGCGACGAGAAACACGGTGAGGCCATCATCATTCGACATCATTTCTTGGCAGCGGACGTTGTACTGAAGAATAAAAAAACAAATAGCACAATTAGTAGTCACATCTTAAAAATAAGTATGGTGTATATAAGCATGTGGAATGGTCCTTGGCCTTGTAGGACCATTTACACAACGATAGCGTATTTGGGTGTTGCGAAGAACCACCCCGACACTTAATATAACTTGTTTTAGCGAAGGAAAAAAACAGAAGATATATACGAACTTGAATATGAAAATAGAAATAAAGGAAACATTGAATGAATAGAAGGGTCACCAGTTAGTAAGTGCTAATTAAACATAAACAAAGTTTTGTGAATGAAAAATTTACAAAAACGACATTTTATAACAGAATATTTTTTATATCTAAAATTTTATAAGAATATAAGTTATTTTATAAGCATATACTTTATTTTCAATAAGTGTTCATTTACACAAATTCACGTTCGGCAAAGAAAGTTGAGTTAGTAGTCACAAGGCTGAGAAATGTATAAATTAATATGCTTATAATGTGAATATGTATAAGAAATATAAGTATGCTAGTATTTGGCCGCGTGACATTGTGTATGTATGTTGGTTTACCTTTTTATTAGCGCCATTATAGATGTAAGTAGCAGTGTAACGTTACCCACGTTTACACACGAAACCCACACGTTGTATGAATAGTACGTCGCAAAGGAGTTGCAGCAGTTCGTATCTGTTCGTTTGATTCTGGATAGTGTGTAAGAATGTATGCGCGATATGAAGAAAGCTTGTATGTGAATCATTGAAGATTTCTTTTTCGACTTTCCTCCTGTGGCCAGAAGCACGGAGTTTTGAGCGTACGTTCTTGCGTTCTACAATATGGCAGGTCAGCGAAGACTTTTTCTCTAGTTTTTGGTTGTTTGTTTCCCCGCTTATTACTTTGACAGAGACTTGTTACTTTGGGGGTTTGAAACGATTTTCATTAGATGAAAATACTTTAAACTAACGCGTTCCTGTGAAATCTAACTTGCCTTTAGAAATGAAATAGAAAGCGAATCCAAACGAAGCGGGAAAAGAAAAAAGATATAATTTAGAACCATTGGCTTTTAAGCGTTTGTTGGAATTGTTTCGCGATTCGGCCACTACAAACATTTGCTTATGAAAATCAGAGTTTTCTGATGTCAAATAGAATATTAGATATTCAACTTTATCGTTTTAGTTGACCACATGTAGAGAATATAATTATTCGCTGCTCACGTGACAACCTTGTTTGCGCGTATTATGGCTGCAAATATAAATCTGTGTCAGACAAAAGAAGTGATGCTTATTTACCTCCCTCGACGGGAAGATTTTTTTTTAATTACATTTTTACGCCAAACAAGGCACAGTGCCATTTTGATGTAAGGGACATAAGTTGCAGGGATACAATGTAGGGTGTTGAGCAGCAAGATGTCTGTTTACATTAAACTTGAACTTCTGCATGTCAGCACAGTTGGGGAAGCAGGAACCCGGAAAGGAATTCCAAGTATAGCAGTTCTGGGGAAGAAATTTTTAGAATAGAAGGCTTTCTTGCATCTACGGATCTCTACTGTGTAGGGGTGGGATTTTGCTGCTAGTCGAGTTTGACGGGGGTATTTTGACAAAAATGCACGTGTTTTTTAATCGAAAGATGGATAGGAAAACAGGGTCTGTGTGTTCAGAGCCGGGCGTTAAAGAAAACTGGAAATCTCATTTTTGATTTCGACTACGGTCTAGGTAATGCCCAATTCCTATATCTTTCAGTAATTTTACAATAAAATTTTACAAAGAATATTGACAAAATTATATTATAGATGTGACACAAGGTCAATGGTAGATGGGGTGGGATGAGGATCATGTATTATCCTTCATTGTTTGTTAGCTCAAATTAATTCTAGTCCCCACAATACCGCATTTGCTTCATAGCCAATCCTTCTTAACATTATAGCCGGTATTTAGACGTGTTTTTTATTTACAAAAAGTGTAAATATGAACAATTTCATTGGTTATGGACAGGGCTTACTCATTGGTTCGCGACTACGGCGGTTTTTCGTGTTAGGAAAAATTATCCCTAAGGAAGATAACGCTGGTGCCTATAATAAATATTGATGGTTAAAATACCCGATAATGTTTCTCAATCTTCCGTAACAATTAACAGGATTTTATAGTTTTTTTTATAGCATTGTTTATAACGCGTAAAAATGCAATGCTTATTTTCCTAACAGCTTTAGCTAGTTTAATACACTGGCAATAGGATAGCATTTCAAATATAGGTTTACATAATTAACGCTAAGGCATAGATAATGGGTGTCACAAGGATAAAAATGTCAGACGATGAAATGAATGAAAAAGTAAGCCCAGAAATTGATAATATGAGTATATTTCATTGTCATTAGTATTAGATTAGAAATAATATTCAGGAGAGCAAAAGAAACGTAAAAGTTATAATTTATTAGCACCACCTGTGAGGAAAATGGTGGCTATAAATTGAATACTGATGCAGACTCAACAGATTTTATTGACGGCCTAACACATCATATCATATCGTATGTATAAACTCATATTTATAACAATAACTGACTAGCAAAACCCGTGGAAATTCCACGGTATTTGAAAATTTTTAAAACACATTATAAATAAAATGGATAAAAAATAAAATAAAACAAATAACGACGAATTTAAAACAATATTAGCAATTCTTTTAATCTTTTAAAACTAAAAAAAATTGAATTAAAAAATTAAAATTTTTTCAATGAAAATTTAACGCACAATATATTGTTTTGTTTTGCCTATTTCTGAATAATTTGTTTGTATATAAATTATAAATGTGTTATAAAAGATGTATATAACTATAAATGTTATAAAAGATGTATATAATTATAAATGTGTTATAAAAGATGTATAAAATTATAAATGTGTTATAAAAGATGTATAAAATTATAAATGTGTTATAAAAGATGTATAAAATTATAAATGTTATAAAAGATATATAAAATTATAAATGTGTTATAAAAGATGTATATAATTATAAATGTGTTATAAAAGATGTATAAAATTATAAATGTGTTATAAAAGATGTATAAAATTATAAATGTTATAAAATATGTATATAATTAT
>NC_136487.1:27662982-28080482 GCF_053919585.1 Euprymna scolopes | reverse complement strand
AGTGTTGATTGTTTACGCATTCCTACGAGAATTATAAAATTGCGGGCCCACGCAAGTGAAAATCCCATAAATGATTCTTTGTATGCATTATAACCGATAGCGATGCCTCCGTTCAGTCACAAGAGACAAAGAAGACGCCAAAAAAACAAAAAAAAAACAAAAACAAAAAAAAAACTAGCTGCGCGTGTAAGGCAAGGGTTGCGCAATTTCCAACCATACCTCTCCTGAATCGGTACTGCTTTAGTCCAGTGGCAAGAAGAAGTGCTATACGACTGGAAACAAATGCCGAGATAAGCCCAGAATACATATAGCACCTGGAATTCCCAAATGCTCACCCATATTAGTACTGACTAGGCTCAACGTTGCTTAACTTCGGTGATCTAACGGGAACCGGTGTGTCAATGCGAATTATGCCGTATATATCTTCACTATAACAAGTCAATATGAAATATACAGAGACGGTGCTATGACATGCCCTTAATACGCATACAAATAATAGGAGGAGTAAAAAAAAAGCCAATGTCTTACATTTTTACTTAGGAGGTCAATACTTATCAAGGCCCGAAGACCACTTTAGGATAGATGGTGAGGTAATATAATCAGTTATGGTGGAACTAGACTAGGGTTAGGAATTTATTCTCATTCAGAAATTATAAAATTAAATAATTCAATGTAGTATTGATTTTAAAAGGGAGTAGTATTGAGACAATTAAAAGATAATGTATTAGGTTGTCGTTTTTGACGGTCAAATATACGACATTATTTTTGCACCAACCTAGTACATTATCAAAGACGTGTAGTAATGTTTTTTTTTAAATATTGTTACCGTTAAAGCCGACTTATTACATGTCCTATGTTTCTTGCGACGTAGACTGTACACAACGTGTGGGTCCCGTGAGTAAACGTGTGTGTAACGTTACACAACGCCAACAATCGGGTCACAGAAATATGACTTTTTATTTTTTATTTTGTAGTCACACAAAAATGGGCCGAAAGCAAATATACGAGAAAATAAAATCCGAATGTTTTACGTAAAACATTTTATTCATCGTGATGGGACAGTCGTTTAGCATGTAGAAAACAATATCCTTTGTTTATTAGATATTAAAGAATATGCAGCATTGTTTGAAACCGTGAAAGTCCGACCAGCGTCTGTCCAAGGCCGCATGCTGTCCCTGTAGTGTGGACTGGTTTACGACCTCCTCGGGTAGCTGGTTTCACGGAGATGCCGCTCGAACCGAACGCTGCTTGGCGTCGAAGCCTCCGAAACCCTTAAAGGTAGACCTCAAAAGATTTTCAGCTACGGTATAACTGGAAATTTTTTCTCAATCATTAAATCATTTCTCTCTGATAGGCTCATAAGAGTAGTGGTTGATGGGCAGAAATCAGAGGCCTGCAATATAAATGCTGGAGTTCCTCAGGAGGGCATCCTGGGCCCAACTTTCTTCCTGATCTACATCAATGATCTCCCAAAACACACACTTAAATCATTCGTTGACATCTATGCTGATGACACGACCATCTATGGCAACACATCAAAGGCCGTAAATGACAAAGTTCTCTCTGATTCTCTCTCCTCTGATCTCGAGCGCGTGGTACAGTGGGGGAAGACGTGACTGGTTACTTTTAATGCATCTAAAACCAAGCTGTTATCTTTACATCATCAACGCTCTGATCCCCATCAGGCATTAATTGAAATGGATGGCTCTCGTCTAGGGGAAGCCCCATGTTTTGATAAGGTTCTGGGCTTGACTTTTGTTCCTGACCTGAAATGGAACACGTACATCAAGTCTGTTGCCAAGGTCGCTGGAAAAATGGTAGGATCCTTCTACCGCTCCAGAAGATATCTCACTGCTGATGCAATTCTCTATCTATATAAAAGCCAAGTACGTCCAAGGATGGAGTACTGCTGCCACATCTGGGCAGAAGCTGCTAAAAACAGCCTATCATGCCTTGACAGAGTACAAATTAGGTTTTGTGGCTTAGTGGGGATTCCCTTTTCCCTTCCCTGCAACCTCTCTCCCACAGGAGAGACGTTGCGAGCCTGTGTAGATATATAATAAGATAGATAGGCATGGATATCCTAGATCTATTTTAATATTGAGTAAAATGATTCATAATTTATAATTAAAAATCGGTTTCAAAAGGAAGAACAAACAAAATCAATAAATTCTACAATCGTTACTTCCATGGCAAGTGCTTGTCTGAGCTCCAATCTCTGGCCCCCCTCGCCAATCTTTCACGAAAAACACTCGTCTAGTTGAAACCACTATCAAAAATGTTCCCCACTCTTTATCTGTGCCAAAACCAGATTCCATGAACAAAGCTTCTTTCTTAGAAGTGCCCGCCTGTGGAACGCTGTTCCGTTTGCCTGTTTCCCACCGGACTACAACCTGGATGTCTTCAAGTTGAACATAAACAAATTCCTGATGAACCGCCCCCTTAACTAAGACACTTTTTCAAATCTCAACACTAATGTACTGTACAGGCAACAACCAGTATCCCCGAGTGGCTTCCGGGCCTTGATAAGTGGTGACCACCTTGTAAAAAAAAAAAACAAAAAAAATAGAAACAGAATTCTTACATCAAAAGCCATAGAATCGTTAAAACACAGCTAAACATCAGAATATCAAAGTGAAAGAAATATCCTTTGTTTATATCATTATATATGTTATTTATCTGTCGATTCTCCTTCGGTGAATATCTTAATGATAATTAGGGCTGGGACAACAGCATATTTTTTCATAGTTTTGACTTTCGAATGTGTATCCGTTGATATCTTATGTGCTGTTATATAGAGCGATGTGGTTCTCAGTTGATTAACTGTGTCTAACTCTGTCGGATATATACTAGAGAGTCAAAATAATGAAAATAATATTCTGTTGTCATAGCCCTAGTGATAATTTATTAGTCAATAATATTTTAAAAATTAAGTTCCTTATAACTGCAACAGATATATTTGTAATCCAGTATTTACTGTCAGTAAGGACTATTAATTTTCTGACTAATATGAAATCCTTCTCAGTAGAATTTATATCCGGGGTATTATTAACCGTAAGAAATCGCTTTATTAAACAATATAGGTGAGATGGACACGTAATAAGTCAAACACTAAGAAGTTAATACAGGGCGACCCAAAAGAAACGGGCCCCAACTTTAATTAGGCCTCGTTTCTTAGTGTTTTGTCCGAATGAAATGAAACTTTGGTCATAACTAGTTTACTATATTCAAAACATCACATCAAAACACTAAGGTCTTTGGCCTTTTTTCCTCCGTTGACTGTAAAATGCTCAGAAAAACAATTGAATGTCCTCTATTTTTTTTTTGGTCACTCTGTATTATGTTTATATCATATAAGTTATCAAAGTTAACAAATTTTCATTACTAATGATGCTTATATTGTCCAATTTCTACTGTACACTCTTTAACCCTTGTCCTTGATTGGCCTCTTGGCCTTGATAATGAGTTGATACCTATGAAAAAAAAAAGAAAAAAGAAAAAGTCCAATGTGAACAAGTTCTAACTGAATCGTCCCCCTAAGTAATCCAAGTTTAAAAATTCCCACTGTTTACTATGCTAAAATCACAATGACTAATGTATGCCTATTAACCCTTATCCTCGAGTGGCCTCTGGGCCTTGATAAGTGGTGACACCCTTGTAAAAAGAAAAAAAATTTTAAAACCAATTAGTTACTTGATTAAAAGAGATCCATAGATAATATTTAATTTTTTGTTCAGTTGTATATATATATATATATATATATATATATATATATATATATATATATATATATATATATATATATATATATATAAATAACTACTTAATTTACTCACATAAAATTAATATACGAAAGTATAGATTCATGCGTAAACTTTAAGTATTTACTTCAAAAGTGCTCAATACGTAGGTAGAGCTAGTTAGTAATTTATAAAATATATATGGCGATTAATCGCTATATATATTTTATAAATTACTATATATATATATATATATATATCAATAAAGACGTCCAAGTATATACATATATATATATATATATATATATATATATATATATATATATATATATATATATATAAGTATATATATATATATATATATCAATATATATATATATATATCAATATATATATATATAAGTATATATATATATATATATATATATATATATATATATATATATATATCAATATAGACGTCCAAGTTTCATCTTAGTAGAAGAGTGTAAGGTGTTGCGGATATGTTTCAAACATATTTGTGCTTTTGTAAAATTGCTTCTGCTTATTTTCGAAACATATTTTCTCTTGATAGTAGAACATAAAAAAAACATTTTGCACAATGTTTTTTTTACGAAAATTTTTTTCCATCAATTTATTACCTCTTTCCCAGTAAAACAGAACCGGTCGACTTTTGAATCGCTCTCTCTTTCTCTCTTTCTCTCTCTCTCTCTCTCTCTCTCTCTCTCTCTCTCTCTCTATATATATATATATATATATATATATATAAATATATATATATAATGTTGCCTATATATATATGCATATATATATATGTATATGTATATATATAGATAGATATACATATACATATGTATATAATAATTCATTAAATGTTCCAAATTTTTATAAAAAGAAAACACGTTACTTAATACAATTGCTGTTGCCAATGTCTAAACATAGATTTTTCCTGACAATAAAATCCAATAAATATAAAAGACATTTTAAAATTTTTTAAAAGGCTTCTTCAGTGTACTTTTCTCATCAAATTAAATATAAAAAAAACAAACACTATTAGCAAACTCGTTCTCTTTATTTTACTTATTGGTCCTTTTTGTTCAACCAAATCAATAAAATGTTTTCAGTTACACGGGGAAACTAATATTAGAGGACACTTGAAAAACATGATCTCATTATTACTTTTATTACGTCTCTATTAGTCTTTGTTTTCCAGTACAACTCATCACGAAAAGCAAACAAAGATGCTTTTAAATCTGCCTTACAACTTCCGATTGAATGTTTTTACTCATTTTTTCATCAAATCATCTCTCATTTTTATTCACGTTGTTCTGTTTTAGTTCTGTATTGATCAACTTCATATTTGAATGAGTTTTTGCTTTTAATTTAAAATTACCTATTTATTACTTACAATGTTTTTTTTAATTTTAATCTATCTATCTATCTATCTATCTATCTATCTATCTATCTATCTATCTATCTACCTATCTATGTGTGTATGTCATTGACTTGTTTATTTTTATTTGCTATATTTTTAATGAATACGGAAACATTATATAGATATACAGGGTGACTGCCCCCCCCAAAAAATAAAACAAAAGCTAAACAAAAACCATCTAGAACATATACTGTAGAACGGAGAAAAAAAGGGCCAAAGACCCTTATGTTTTGATGTGATGTGATGTGATGTGATGATGTGATGTGATGTAAATTTGAATATAATAAACTAGTTATGACCAAAGTTTCACTTCATTCGGACAAAGCACTAAGAAACGGGGCCTAATTATAGTTGGTGCCGGTTTTTTTGGGACACTCTGTATATGTATATATAAACTTATATGAACATTATACGTTTATATGATAAATAGTAGCCTTTATATTTTTGTAAAGCTCTGTTTATATTGGACGCTTTTCATACCGATTGTGAGTTCCTTTTATTTATATAATATAACTTAAATAAATAAATATATATTTATATATTCATAAATATATATTTATGTATATATACGTTTTATTTATTTATATTACATTATATAATATATAATATATTATTATATATTTTATTTATATTACCTCATTTATTTATATTACATCATGGCGATGATTCGATTAGTAGTTATGTTCGAACGTTCTGTTCGCGTGTAAAAAGAAATAAAACCATAGCCACGAAAGTTTTCGACTTTCATGAATCAACTTCAGGCTATTAATGAATTAAATCTTATTAAAAAAAACAAACATTACTCGCAAAGAACAATTACTTACTAATAAACCAAAATCTAATAGCAATGACACCCCTAAATTTGAATTTAGAAACATATTAATAAAATATACCGTCATACTAGCCGTTTCATATTGTAATGAGCGCATCTTAATCATAGACGTCCTACTCACGCGCATAAACAAGCCGACCACCAACAAGGCGCAATATGAAGGAGAGGGTACGCTTAAGTGCTTTTAAATGATTTTAATCGACTTATTCAATGAATTTATCACTCGCCTGATGACGACTCAGGGAAGTCGAAAACGTTGTGGATAGTGAATTTCTGTTCACACTCGAACAAAACGTTCGAATGTTGTCCTGCCAAATGAAAAATATGGATCTCAAGAGAAACAAACAAGAATTATATCTGTTGTTCAATAAAACACGCTTAAGAGAAATAATGCCGCCATTATATATATATATATATATATATATATATATATATATATATATATATATATATATATATATATATATTAGTGTTGGGCCGATTAATCGGAATCGAAATCGGGAATCGAAAAAATCGACAGATTTGGGGGTATCGGAATCGGTATCTGAATCGAAAAAGCCATATATATATACATATATATATATATATAGTAAATTATAAAATGTATATGGCGATTAAGCTACACTGAATATTCTTATGCGCATAAGCCTGAAGAATCCTAGAGTGGATGAAACGCGGAATATTCAGTGTAGCTTAATCGCCATATACATTTTATAACTTACTAACTAGCTCTACCTACGTATTGAGCACTTTTGAAGTAAATACTTAAAGTTTACGCATAAATCTATACTTTCGTATATTAATTTTATGTGAGTAAATTAAGTAGTTATATATATATATATATATATATATATATATATATATATATATATATATATATATATATGTTAGTGTTGGGCCGATTAATCAGAATCGGGAATCGAAAAAATCGACAAATTTGGGGGTATAGGAATCGAAAAAGTTGGTGCCTATTTTCCGATACAAAAACGATTCTTTTAGTTGTCTTTTTATTTGATTTTATTTAAAACAAAATCTTCCATTGCTGGTAATAATGATAAAATAATATGTACTTATTGATTTTAAAATACCAGTAAAGTTAAAATCCTTCTCAGGTGTAAATTTACGTTTAGGAAAATATCTGCATATTTAACATGTGTGTGTTTTTTTTTTACAGAAATCGGGGAAAATAACAACCCCATAGTTAAATATTTAGAGATTTATAAAGAACTAGTCTACCCGTGACCCGTTGGGTCAGTATGTTATATTAGCTATGGAATTAATGTATGAGCGTGACACTTGTGACGTAAAGAAAATAGTTTTTGTAACATAACAGAAACATTTCTATGAAAGTATATTAAAAACGAAAAAAGAATATGAATAGATTTCTATGAGTCGTTCTGTTTATAATTGTTTATTTTTGAAAAAAAAAAAAACTTACAGCCATTGAATTATAATTTATGTAAATCTGCACTATTCAAATTTTGATATATCGTTTAATTTAAACGCGAAAAAAAAACAATTGGGACGCTGAAAACGTACACAGTAAAACAATACGTTGTAAAATGCTCTTATGGTTGTCAAAGGTTAAAGTAGATTTATTTGTAAGAAAATTGCGTTAAAATAACTTAAACGTAATACGGAAATGAACGATGTAAAAAAATGCAAAAAGTATTAACAATTATTTAGATAATTTAAACGCGAAAAAACAAAACAAAAATCAATTGGGACGCTGAAAACGTACACAGTAAAACAATACATTGTAAAATTCCCTTATGGTTGTCAAAGGTTAAAGTAGATTTATTTGTAAGAAAATTGCGTTAAAATAACTTAAACGTAATACGGAAATGAACGATGTAAAAAAATGCAAAAAGTATTAACAATTATTTAGATAATTTAAACGCGAAAAAACAAAACAAAAATCAATTGGGACGCTGAAAACGTACACAGTAAAACAATACATTGTAAAATTCCCTTATGGTTGTCAAAGGTTAAAGTAGATTTATTTGTAAGAAAATTGCGTTAAAATAACTTAAACGTAATACGGAAATGAACGATGTAAAAAAATGCAAAAAGTATTAACAATTATTTAGATAATTTAAACGCGAAAAAACAAAACAAAAATCAATTGGGACGCTGAAAACGTACACAGTAAAACAATACATTGTAAAATTCCCTTATGGTTGTCAAAGGTTAAAGTAGATTTATTTGTAAGAAAATTGCGTTAAAATAACTTAAACATAATACGGAAATGAACGATGTAAAAAAATGCAAAAAGTATTAACAATTATTTAGATAATTTAAACGCGAAAAAACAAAACAAAAATCAATTGGGACGCTGAAAACGTACACAGTAAAACAATACATTGTAAAATTCCCTTATGGTTGTCAAAGGTTAAAGTAGATTTATTTGTAAGAAAATTGCGTTAAAATAACTTAAACGTAATACGGAAATGAACGATGTAAAAAAATGCAAAAAGTATTAACAATTATTTAGATAATTTAAACGCGAAAAAACAAAACAAAAATCAATTGGGACGCTGAAAACGTACACAGTAAAACAATACATTGTAAAATTCCCTTATGGTTGTCAAAGGTTAAAGTAGATTTATTTGTAAGAAAATTGCGTTAAAATAACTTAAACGTAATACGGAAATGAACGATGTAAAAAAATGCAAAAAGTATTAACAATTATTTAGATAATTTAAACGCGAAAAAACAAAACAAAAATCAATTGGGACGCTGAAAACGTACACAGTAAAACAATACATTGTAAAATTCCCTTATGGTTGTCAAAGGTTAAAGTAGATTTATTTGTAAGAAAATTGCGTTAAAATAACTTAAACGTAATACGGAAATGAACGATGTAAAAAAATGCAAAAAGTATTAACAATTATTTAGATAATTTAAACGCGAAAAAACAAAACAAAAATCAATTGGGACGCTGAAAACGTACACAGTAAAACATACGTTGTCAACGCGTCAAAGTTGATTTATTTGTAAGAAAATTGCGACAGTATACTTGTAATACAGAATAGTCGCAAAACATCCTGACCCTTCCCATATTAAATAATAATTTCTAAATAATAACGTTAATATTTCAGTGCGCAGGTCAAAATCTGCAAAAGAAGCGATTTGTGTTTATTTGTTTACGTTTTTATGGGTTAATGTTTATGCGCGCATGCGCAACCGGGTGTCGTAAACCGGAAAGTGGGTTACATCACTCGTTACAAGGTCATTTGGGTTTTATAATTAAATAGATTGGAATCGGAATCGGCAATTGTATCGGAATCGGTAATTTACTACGGAATCGGTAATTGTATTGGAATCGGGGAAAATATTGGAATTGTCCTATCATTAATATATATATGTATATATATATATACATATTTACACACACACACATGTATATATATATATATATATATATATATATATACATGTGCGTGTGTGTAAATATGTTTCTTCAATTATATTTCACCTTATTTATACCAATCATTCAATTTATGAAGCTCAATGTTATTACAGAGCATATAACAAATAAAGGACAAAAGTCTATATTCCAAATTTCAAGATGTTCACCATTTTACCATGTATTTCTTTAAATATGTTTGGCATGTACAATTCTTGACAGCAACTTTTTCGTAGCACAAAATAATTCATTTAATTATTATATTAATCAATATTTATTTAATATTACTAAGAGAAAGTGCCTTTCCTTCAGCAATTATAAGACACCTTTCCCACGATCGATTGCCATGACTAATAGCATCCTTCTGAGAATGCAATGTTCATGCTTCTTCACATTCACATGCGTAATGACCACTGGAATAAATACATATAGCACATTGAAAACTGTGCTTCAAGAAAGGTGGACACTATCTCTCTGGCAAGAGAACTTCTTTTTTATATTTCATTTTCATCCCAAACAAGGCACATTGCCACTTTGATATAGGGGCTACTATCTGGGACATAATTTGCAGGGGTACTATGTAGGGGGTTGAGCAGCATGGTGTCTGATTACATTACACTTGAACTTCAGCATGCCACTATAGTCAGGGGAGCGGGAACCCGGAAGAGAATTCACAAGTCTAGCAGCCATAGGGAAGAAACTATTAGAGTAGAAGGCTTTCTTACATCAATGGATCTCTACTTTGTAGGAGTGGGATTTTGCTGCTTGTCAGGTTTGTCGGGGTTATTTACGTCGAGGAGGTACAAGGGCTTGTAGTTCGCCGGAGCATCTATCATTAAAATACTTGTAAAACAAGCAGAAGGATGCGACATTACGTTGATGGGACAGCGGTTGAATCCTAGCTGGACCTATTAGGTTGGCGACTCTCTTTTGAATTCTGTGCAAGAGAGAGAGAGAGAGAGAGAGAGAGAGAGAGAGAGAGAGAGAGAGAGAGAGAGAGAGACGAGTAGCAGATGCACCAGACCAATTTTATAAAGAAAGTCATTTATGAATATCAGGAATAATAAGGGCTCAAGAATCGAACCCTGAG
The DNA here is from genome assembly GCF_053919585.1 of Euprymna scolopes. Classification (NCBI taxonomy): domain Eukaryota; kingdom Metazoa; phylum Mollusca; class Cephalopoda; order Sepiida; family Sepiolidae; genus Euprymna; species Euprymna scolopes. Next base: position 28,069,976 of record NC_136487.1, on the reverse strand, counting down.
GTACACCCGCATTTATATCATATTGTTTGAACGTATGACGATCGAGGACAACCTGGGTCCTCCTATTGTTTAAGAAGGATTTAATTATGCTATTCGGCCAGTATTCTGTATCTCTACAAAGCTCATACATGCATTCTTGCCACATTTGGGTTGATGCGCCAACCGCATTAAATTTTTCGATATTTCGGATAATATCACCTGTGTGAGCTAGGTCTATAAGTGAAAAGTAGTAGTCTCTCAATTAGACTGGTTGACTCTGACCGTTGATCAATGATTGATTCTTCCGCTCAGCGTCTTTTGTGCCCTGTCGTTGACTGGTTCTTTAGTTCTTCCGCCAAGGCACGCCACTGTCATGCTATTTCCCATGACATCACCAAAGTCTCGTTAGCCAGTTCAGGCTCTACCGCCAATTTGATAGGGTCACCGCCAATGGATGACCCTACCAAATTACCAGAGCATAGGATAACCTAAATCCACGTACATCGAGCAAATTGCATATGACGCCAACTGTTAATCTAAAGATCTGAGGCAGTTAATTAAAGACAGCGAAATTTGGAGAGAGAGAGTCACATTAGTACAGGAAAGGAGCCTGACCAGATGGATAGATAGATAGATAGATAGATAGATAGCACCAACCACTATTCTCATCCTTTTGGACAGGTTGCAAAAATGAGTATCTTCCCTGATAGGTTTGTGCGGTCTGTTCCAGGTTCTGTCCCAATCACTGCACTGTCATAGCTCGGTGTTTTGTTTCTTCTCAGTACTTCCTCGACGAACATGTTGCACTTGGTACCTTTTCAACGTAATTGTTTATATTCAGTAGATATATTAAAGAAAAATTAAAGCTAATCATAAAGAACGTTTCCTTTCATTTAAGGATATTCCGTTAAAAAGATGCTGCTTTTACTTAATAAATTAATAAAAATTATTTTAATAAAAAATTAATAAAAAAATATGCTATTCCAGTGTTTGCTCTACTATTCATATAAAACCATAAAATTACGCAAGTAATTCACTTTTTCATATAAAATTATCATTATCACCACAAATAAACCTAATTTAATTCCGAATTCATTTCAGATGGCGTGAGATGTTTGACTTGCTATTTGCTTTCACGCTTCCCCTCACCATTTGAAATGGTTTTATCCACAGATCAAAACAGACATGTTTTACAAGGCGTATCTCTCTCTCTCTCTCTCTCTCTCTCATATATATATACATATATATGAGTATACATGCACACACACACACACACACACACACACACACACACACACACACACACACACACACACACACACACACACACACACATATATATATATATATACATTGATCAAAATTGCTTTAATTTAGAGAGATTTTCTTTCATTGAATGTCGTCAGAAGAGTAGCTTTGTTTCTATTCATTTGCTCAGTTGTGGAATCAGTATTGTAATGACTGTGGGTGTGTGTGCCCACGCAGTGTACCCGCATGTGAGCATGTGCTTGTGCCTCATCGTGCTTGTCTTGATTCGTATGATGGGGGCTCACTTGAATAAGCATGTGTGCGCGTAAGTGTATTTTGTGTTTGGTTAATATGTGTTGTTATTGAGCTTTGTTTAATGTGAGAGTGAATTTTGCTATGAAGTTTTTTTCTTGTGTTAGTAAGTAAATGTAATTGTCGGTTTGGAAAATAGGCATTATCAAAAATTTGCCTCTCCTGCATGGGTGTATATGCCGTGAAACACGCAGATGTCTATTTTCTGCGATTTTAATGTTAGATCGATGCAAGGCTACACTAAGGGGTTTAGTAGCGCTTATGTAGGATTTCTCGCATATTGCACATATTATTAGATAGACCAAATATTTGGAGGTGCAGTCTAGGCCTTTTTACTTTGAATGTTTGTGTAGGGTTTATGAATGTGTATGTGTTTCCCTCTAATATTATGTTGCGAACTTCACATCGTTGTTTGCTGCATTTTGTGACTCCTTGTATTGTGTGTTGATTGAGTTTGGATGAAGTAAGAATGCGTTTTAGGTTTTTGGGTTGGCGCTTGCTTTTTATTGTTTTTGTTATTTTACAAAAGTTTTTCAGTTTGCTGTTTTCGTTAAGTAGCACAAGGTTTTTCGTTATCTATGTGAAAAGTTCTGGGTTGTTTGTGTTATGCGTGGAGACGTATGTTAGGATATATTCTTTGTTTCGTTTTTTCTTTGCGGTTCTCAATTGTTCTACTGGTATATTTTTCGCCAGTTGGATACCTTTGTCTAGAAGTTGTGGTAGGTATTTTCTTCTTAAATTCATTCGTAGTTTCTTAAGTCGGATTGTTCAGACGTGTTTGTCTGTGACTATGGTGCAGATTCTACGTGCTAGGGTTTAGGGTATGGATGTTATGCAGCTTTTGAGGGGATTGCTTTTAAAATGTAGATATTGTTAGGTTAGGTGTCTGTAGGTTTGTGGTAGATGTTTAAACACTGACACATACATACCTCGTCCACACACACACACACACACACACTCCCTGTCTTTTTCTCTATTTCTATCTCTCTTTCCATCTTACACGCACAGAAACACACATAAGTGTGTGCACACATACACAAACACACACAAATGTGAAAAGAAGAAATCACAGATTTTAACCATACACACATACACACACGCCAGCACAAACACCCACTCTTACACAAATGCACTGACACACACATCAAAAAGGAAAAAAAAAATCATAAAAATATTCACCAAATAGACTTACCACCTCCTACCCACCAAATGGACTTAATGGACTGACTGAATAAACTCTTAGCATACCCCACTGGAGCCAACAAGTCTCATACTCGCATTTCTTTCAAAAGCACAATCGTGCTTGCCCAACTAAAATGATCTCCGAAAGGGAATCCCAAAAACATTTCAGCAAAACGCAAAATTTTAACTAATACACTTTTAACTAAAACATATCTGAAGAGAGCTAAATAAGGCTCGAAACGCGTTATGAAAATATAAAAAAATATTTAAAAAATGATAAAGGTCTTATAAAAACCAACAATTGTTGGTTGCTACACTCATTTAAATATACATTATTCTATCGTTGGAATCACACAAACATTACTTTATACACACACACACACAAATACACACACACATATTATGTACAAATAGATACACATGCTCTTTATTATAGAGTTAAGGCTTATGCATGTTATCATATTACTCAAATGAATGCATCTAATTTATCTCATTTTAATCTATAATTGAATTCCTTATCTTAAACAGCTGTGCATCAACGATATATTGAATGGGCGGAAGTTAATAGCATTTTCAGATTCTCAAGCTTTGGTCGGCAGAAAGCACTTAAAGTTTTCCAACATTTCAAAAACGATTATGTGAACAGTGGCGGAACTTATTGCCTCTTCCGGAGTTAATCTTCCGGAATACATATAATGGCGGGTGAACAGTTTTTATTTTGTATTATTATTATTATTATTATTATTATTATTATTATTATTATTATTATTATTATTTAAGATCACTTGTTATTGTCTCTGACAATGGTGTGGTGCCAATTTATGTGTGGCCTTCCTTGACGTTGTTGTTGTTGTTGTTCTTCTTCTTCTTCTTCTTCTTCTTCTTCTTCTTATTATTATTATTATTATTATTATTATTGTAATAGTAATAATAGTGTATCTATTTGTACATAATATGTGTGTGTGTGTGTGTGTGTGTAAAGTAATGTTTGTGTGATTCCAACGATAGAATAATGTATATTTAAATGAGTGTAGCAACCAACAATGAAATGTAATAAGTCCTCAGATGTACCTCTCCATCGTACAGTATATCGATACACTATGGCTGACTGGGACAGTTTCCGTACATTTATATCGGATCTTCCTCTGCGTTCCATGTTCCATGTTTAAAAAGAATGTTTCGTCTATAGTATCAGACCTGACAGAATGGTTAATTGTAGGTATAGACAGTTTCATACCCTCGAAAAAGTTCCAGCAAAAACCCAACAGCCAGCCATGGTTCTCTTCAGAATGTGCTGCTGCCATTGCGCACAGAAATCACTTTTTCCACTGCTTCAAACGTAATAGATGTATGGAAACTAAAGCCGTTTTCAGGACTGCCAGCAACCATTGTAAGAAAGTAATAAGGAACGCAAGAGAGTTGTATGCTCAATCTGTTAAGTCCAAAGTAGCTGAGCAGCGGCTTGGTTCCCACCAGTTTTGGCAAATTGCAAACAGAATCCTGAACAGAAGCATGTGCTCTATCCCAACTATCATCAATGGACCTGAGTTAATCTCGTCAGCATCAGACAAAGCCAAACTCTTTGCCAAGAACTTTGCAGCCAATTCTACCCTTTGTGACCAAGGCCGCCAACCCCTAATATTTCCTCCTGTATCAGAAAACACAAATATCTGTACGTGATGTTGCCAAGCTAATCAAAAACCTTGATTCCAGTAAAGCAACCGGCCCTGACGGTATTCCAATTATAGTACTCAAAAAACTTCAACCAGAACTAGCACCCATACTTACAAAACTGTTTAAACGTTGTCTTAAGGGAAATTGTTCCCATCACCCTGGAAAATCTCATCAGTATGCCCTGTATTTAAGAATTCAGGTGATCGTTCATCCCCCTCTCAGTACAGGCCAATAAGTCTCCTGTGCGTCATGAGTAAGTTGCTGGAATCTTTGTTAAATACAGAAGTAATCAACCATCTCAGCAAAAATAACCTTCTTAGTGACACACAATATGGTTTCCGTTCTGCTAGATCTACAGCAGATGTGCTTACAGTTATATCTCATAGGATTAGCGAATCTCTCGACAAAGGCAACCTTTCTAGGGCAATTGCTCTTGACATATCAAAGGCCTTTGATTGGTTATGGCATAAAGGTTTACTTCACAAGATCTCCAGCTATGGTATAGCTGGAAATGTATTCTCAATTATTAAATCATTTCTCTCTGATAGGTTCATAAGAGTAGTAGTTGATGGGCAAAAATCAGAAGCTCACAGTATAAATGCTGGAGTCCCTCAGGGGTTCATCCTGGGCCCAACTCTTTTCCTGGTCTACATTAATGATCTTCCAAATCACATCCTTACATCATTTGTAGACATTTTTGCTGACGACCCTACCATCTATGGTAGCACATCTAAGACAGTAATCGACCAAGTTCTCTCCGATTCTCTCTCCTCTGATCTTGATCACGTTGTACAATGGGGAAAGGAGTGGCTGGTTACTTTTAATACATCTTAAACCAAGCTTCTATCTTTACATCATCAACGTTCTGATCCCCATCTGGCATCAATTAAAATGAACGGCTCTCGTCTTGGGGAGGCCTCAAGTTTTGACAGGCTTCTGGGTTTGACCTTTACTCCTAATCTTAAATGGAATACGTACATCAAATCTGTTTCCAAGGCAGCTGGAAAAATGGTCGGATCCTTCTATCGATCCAGTGAATATCTCACTGCTGATGCAATTTTCTATCTATATAAGAGCCAGATACGTCCAAGGATGGAATACTGTTGCCACATATGGGCAGGAGCTGCAAGAAAAGACTTGTCCTGCCTTGATAGGGTTCAAAATAGACTTCGTGGCCTGGTGGGAGATGTCCTTTTCTCTTCGCTGCAATCTCTATCTCACAGAGGAGATGTTGCGAGTTTGTCTCTGCTTTATCGTTATTTTCATGGAAAGTGTTCGACTGAGCTTCAATCTATGGTCCCCCCTCGCCAAACTTTCACAAGAAACACTAGACTAGCTGAAAACATTATCAATAATTTTCCCCACTCTTTATCTGTGCCTAAACCTAAACATAGATTCCATGATCAAAGCTTCTTTCTTAGAACTGCACGCCTGTGGAATTGTCTTCCGTTTTCCTGCTTTCCAGCTGTCTATAATATGGTTGTCTTCAAGTCCAACGTGAACAAGTTTCTGATGAGCCGTTCCACTTAAGTTAATAAATTTACCGAACTTCCATTACTATTGATTACTATATTGTTCTTTTGACTACTCTACACTCTTTAACCCTTATCCTTGAGTGGCCTATCGGCCTTGATAAGTGGTGGCGCCTATGTAAAAAAAAAATATTATTATTATCGGTTCACAAGGAGCTTTCACACAGGACATCAAAGATCTTATTGGATACAGCCTGTGGTGTTCTCTGGACGCTGAGTGACAACAAGTCTCCCTAGATTTTCCAGTAGTGTCCACCTCTTTCGATGAAATTTGCAAATAAATTTGCATTATCGCAACAGCTGCTTGCCACTAATTTTGCGTTGGCAGTGGCCATTGGTCTTTACTGGAATTTGAGTAGCAACAAGCCTTCCCAAAGTCCCAGTTCTCTTCGCACTTATACAGTGGAGGTCTGGTCAGTGCTTACTCCTCGATCTTTACTTCCTCCTTGACTACTTGGCTATTCAGCCTCCCTCTTCTTTGGGAGGCAGTGATGTTGTAATGGGGGATGGGGGATGGGGTTAGAGAACTTATAAGTATGCAGCTTCAATGTTTTTGGTTCCATGTAGCGCTCCATGTTTTGTCTCTGTAGCAGTTTGTCTAGACTCGCTTATAGTTTGTTTGTATATTAGTCTCCATATTCAAGGGTTTTCATAAATAATTCAGCTTTTCATTATTGTTGTTCGTTGTATTTTTCCAGTCATTCCTCTGATTCCAATTTCTCCCATTCTTTTTTCAAGGTTTTTCGGGATTGTTCATAATGCTCTTACTATTATAGGTATTATCTTGATTTTGATTTTCTTCTTCTTCTGCTTCTTCTTCTTCTTCTTCTTCTTCTTCTTCTTCTTCTTCTTATTATTATTATTATTATTATAATTTACTCACTTGGAGTAGTCACGCAAACCATCATCAAAGGTTTTTCCCTGTTGTTGTTCCCTGGAGTCTGATGACAACAAGTCTCCTCGTCGATGGGACAGTGGTTGAGTTCAGGACATTAGGTTGGCGACTCTCTTTTGAACCGTATAAGAGAGAGAGAGAGAGAGAGAGAGAGAGAGAGAGATAGAAAGAGAGAGAGAGAGAGGTTAGTGCATCAGCCTAAATATTCATTTTAAGTCTGAAAAACGTTTTTATACAAAGACTTTTAGCGAAAAGAATACAGGACCAATCTGTTGTGCGTACATATCACACAAATAGATAATCAACAGGAGTAGTTGTCGTGAATTATAGTACATTTGTCATTCTTTAATTTTTCGTACACGTGTTGTGTCTTAATTTGTCGTATATTTGTCATGCCTTAATTTGTCGTATCTAAATTTATCGTCTCTTAATTTGTCGTGTCTTAATTTGTTGTATATTGTCATATCTTAACTTGTCGTACATTTGTCATTCCTTAATTTGTTGTACATTTGCTGTGACTCAATTTTCCGTACATTTGTCGCGCCATAATTTGTCGCGCATTAATAGTAAAATTAACAATTTTTGCAACTGTATTTTCAACACTCGTCCAGGAATTTACACCGTCTTCCACTCCTTCAATACCACTTTTGTCTATTTCTTATTAGAGATTCCTCGCGTTGCATACAATTCTTCTGTTATGGTAAGAATACAACGCCTCATCATATTGTACATTAATTATCAGGAATCATTATGGAATCAACTCTCACGTCATGTAAAAAAAAAAAAATTCAATTATCTCTTCACTTCTCTTTCTCGAAATATCTGGAGGGCCTTTACATTAGAAATCGATCAATTTTACGACGTGGTGATGGTGGCGCTAATTTGTTTTTCTTATATACAATATTGAAAGAATGGTGATTTATTATTATTAGCATGGAAGTTTGGTTTGTGGTTGATGAGGAAAGCGGATAAAGAAAACAGAAAAAACTCTCTCTCTCTCTCTCTCTCTCTCTCTCACACACACACACACACACACACACACACACACTCTCTTTCTCTCCTTTTTAAAATGTGTTTTTTAGAGGCGGCTAACTTTACATTAAAATAAATCACGGAAAAAAATTTACTCAACAAATATGTAGCTTAATCCGAAGATTAAATTTTGGCATTTAAATACAATTTCGGGCATATTGCATCTGCAGCTGGCACGTATATAGTGTAATCTGGAGGTCCAATTTTCACAAACTCTACGCATTAAATTAGGCTGTATTTTGGCAATATTGTTGTCTTCCAAATATTCTATTGTGTCTTGTTTATCAGCGTAGACATGGAACTTTAAATGTCCCCAAGGAAAATAATATCACAGGTTTAATAGCAGGAACAGTGGCTAGTTGATAGGTTAATTTCGTGAAATCATTTGTTCATTACATGTTTATCTCAGTAAATTAATCGTATCGCACACTGTGTGGCATGTGGCTCCGTCCCGTTGAAACCACATGATGATAAGCCAAACTAATCTTCACTCAAAATCACTGATAGGGGCCAAATCTGCAATTAAGGAAAATAGATTTGTTAATTTAAAGTCCACTGCCTCTAAAACACACACCCACACGCAGACACACACACGCAGACACACACACACACACACACACACACACACACACACACACACACACACACACACACACACACACATACACACACACACACACACACACACATATATATATAAATCAAGAAGGAAAATGACAATATAAAACTATAAAAAAAAAAAAAATTCTTCGTTTCTTTTTCTCTCTTAGTTTCCCCTCTCTGTCCTGCTCTAAGTAAATCTGACGACCTAGCCCACAAATTCCAAAATTTCATCATGACAAGTTTCAAGAAAAAATACACGATTAAACCCGGTTCTTCAACTTCCAAAGTAGACCCCTACTACCATGTCTCCTTCTCCAACATCAGGGGTCTTCGTTCTAACCTTCCAGAGGTTGAAACCCAATTACAGGAGACTAAACCAGACCTTTTATTTTTAAGTGAAACTGGCATTGGACAGGCTATTTCCCTAGAAGAGTTTGCAATTACAGGATACTCTTACTTAACTTCTAAATCTGACCCCCAAGATCGCCATGGGCATGGAATATGTGCCTATATTAAAGATAGCTTTCCATGTGGGAGGGACATCTCCAGGGAAGATCCTAACTTACCCTATATGTGCTTCCGGGTTGCTTTAGCTCACACTACTGCATTTATATTTACTCTCTATCACCCCCACAACAGCGGAGTTACTATCTTTCAAAGCATATCTGAGAAAATTGACCAAGTCCTATCTGCTTATCCTTCAGCTAACATTCACGTATGTGGAGACTTCAATGTTCACAACGTCGAATGGTTGACCCACTCAAACAAGACCGATGATGAGGGGAGGTTCTGTCATGATTTCTCCATTGCCTATAACCTCACTCAGATTGTTCAGGAACCCACCCGTGTGCCCGATAATGACGGCCAGTATGCGAGCCTACTAGACCTTTTTCTTACAACTTGTCCTGAACTATGTTCAGTTTCTGTTCTGTCGCCTCTTGGATCTTCCGACCACTCTGTTGTATCAATCAAGATAAAAATGAAATGTAATAAGTCCCCAGACGTACCTCTCCATCGTACAGTATATCGATACACTAATGCTGACTGGGATAGCTTCCGTACATTTATATCTGATCTACCTCTGCATTCCATGTTTAAAAAGGATGTGTCCTCTATAGTATTAGACCTGACTGAATGGTTAATTGTAGGTATTGACCGTTTCATACCCTAGAAAAAGTTTCAGCAAAAACCCAACAGCCAGCCATGGTTCTCTTCAGAATGTGCTGCTGCCATTGCGCACAGAAATCACTTTTTCCACTGCTTCAAACGTAATAGATGTATGGAAACTAAAGCCGTTTTCAGGACTGCCAGCAACCATTGTAAGAAAGTAATAAGGAACGCAAGAGAGTTGTATGCTCAATCTGTTAAGTCCAAAGTAGCTGAGCAGCGGCTTGGTTCCCACCAGTTTTGGCAAATAGCAAACAGAATCTTGAACAGAAGCGTGTGCTCCATCCCAAATATTATCAATGGACCTGAGGTAATCTCGTCAGCATCAGACAAAGGCAAACTCTTTGTCAAGAACTTTGCAGCTAATTCTACCCTTTGCGACCAAGACCGCCAACCCCCAATATTTCCTCCTGTATCAGAAAACACGCTATGTGATATATGTATATCTGTACGTGACGTTGCCAAGCTAATCAAAAACCTTGATTCCAGTAAAGCAACTGGCCCTGATGGTATTCCAATTATAGAATTCAAAAAACTTCAACCTTAACTAGCGCCCATACTTACAAAACTGTTTAAACGTTGTCTTAAGGAGAATAGTTTCCCATCTCGCTGGAAAATCTCATCAGTATGCTCTGTATTTAAGAATTCAGGTGATCGCTCATCCCCCTCTCAGTACAGGCCAATAAGTCTCCTGTGCGTCATGAGTAAGTTGCTAGAATCTGTGTTAAATACAGAAGTAATCAACCATCTCAACAAAAATAACAGTGACACTCAATATGGTTTCCGTTCTGCTAGATCTACAGCAGATGTGCTTACAGTTATATCGCATAGGATTAGCAAATCTCTTGACAGAGGCAATCTTTCTAGGGCAATTGCTCTTGACATATCTAAAGCCTTTGATAGGGTATGGCATAATGGTTTACTTCATAAAATCGCTAGCTATGGTATAGCTGGAAAAGTCTTCTCAATTATTAAATCATTTCTTTCTGATAGGTTCATAAGAGTAGTAGTTGATGGGCAAAAATCAGAAGCTCACAGTATTAATGCCGGTGTCCCTCAGGGGTCCATCCTGGGCCCAACTCTTTTCCTGATCTACATTAATGATCTTCCAAATCACATCCTTACATCATTTGTAGACATTTATGCTGACGACACTACCATCTATGGTAGCACATCTAAGACAGTAATCGACCAAGTTCTCTCCAATTCTCTCTCCTCTGATCTTGAGCACGTAGTACAATGGGGAAAGGAGTGTCTGGTTACTTTTAATGCATCTAAAACCAAGCTTCTCTCTTTACATCATTAACATTCTAATCCACATTTGGCATCAATTGAAATGAATGGCTCTCGTCTTCAGGAGGCCTCAAGTTTTGACAAGCTTCTGGGCTTGACCATTACTCCTGATCTTAAATGGAACACGTACATCAAATCTGTTGCCAAGGCCGCTGGAAAAATGGTGGGATCTTTCTATCGATCTGGTAGATATCTCACTGCTGATGCTATTCTCTATCTATATAAGAGCCAGGTACGTCCAAGGATGGAATACTGTTGCCACATCTGAGTAGGAACTGCTAGAAAGGACTTGTCCTGCCTTGATAGAGTTCAAAATAGACTTCGTAGCCTCGTAGGAGATGTCCTTTTCTCCTCCTTGCAACCTCTATCTCACAGAAGAGATGTTGCGGGTTTGTCTCTGCTTTATCGTTATTTTCATGGAAAGTGTTCGACTGAGCTTCAATCTATGGTCCCCCCTCGCCAAACTTTCACAAGAAACACTCGTCTAGCTGTAAACACTATCAATAATTCCCCCCACTCTTTATCTGTGCCTAAACCTAAACGTAGATTCCATGAACAAAGGTTCTTTCTTAGAACTGCACGCCTGTGGAATTGTCTTCTGTTTTCCTGCTTTCCGGCTGACTACAATATGGTTGTGTTCAAGTCTAAAGTAAATAAGTTCTTGATGAGCCGTTCTATATAAGTTATCAAATTTACCAAATTTTCATTACTAATGATTACTATATTGTCCAATTTCTACTGTACACTCTTTAACCCTTATCCTTGAGTGGCCTCTGGGCCTTGATAATGTGGTGATGCCTATGTAAAAAAAATATATAGTAATATATAGAGGTTTATTCATTTATTCAATAAGGGTATACATCAATTGGGGTATAGGTAAGTGAGAACTCTTTATACCATGGTATTTCGAAGCCTAATGCTTCTCATCAGAAGAGGAGAGAAGATGCTAGGTAACATAATAGGGATGCAACGTCTAGCGATAGTTACATTAGGAGCTATAAAAATATTGAGGCTGTTTGGGGAAACTAAATTGGTCTCTGTGATATAAGAGGTGTATAGTTTTTATTCTATAATTCAGATAGGTGTATGGCATATCTGTCATAATGGGTTTAATATATGTGGAAAAATTTGTTATTGAAATCTCAGGGAGAATACAGGGTACGTTAGTTGAAGACAGATTCATATTGAATCGCATGCATTAAATGGTTATAGTTTTGGAAAAAGGTTATATGAAATATGAGACTAATGCTATCTAGGTATATTTTAGAGGGGGTGTCTGAAATTATAACAGTGCTTGAATGTAATATAAGTTATTCGAAATAATAGTAAGATAATAAATGTGAGGGGGTAAATTATAAAGGATACAGTATAGAAAGATTTTAGTTGAATAAGATAGAGGATAAACAAATGGTAAAATAAGGGGATAAAGATGCAAGGGAGTATGTGATGAATAGATATAAAAGTATAATGATTATAGAGTAATAATAGATCATACAAGTTTTAAGAGATACAAAATTATTAAATATAGGAGAATAAAAACAAATAATATAAAGTAGTACCCTTTGAATCAGTACACAACATCAATGACTAAGCAAAGAGTCTGCTAACCACTTTGCATTTAAATAAAAACACAAAAGTTCTAACCTCTAACTACTCCAAGATTTTCTTTAAAGAACCATAAACCTAACTTTAGAAGTAACCTATTTATCAGACTAATCTACCTTTCCAAATCAGACTGGGGTGGGGGGGAAGTAAAAATATTCTAGACAGAATCATCTCTTCAATAAAAAAGAAAATAAGCTTCTCCCTCTGGCAATCTTCAGACTGGTTCTTAAATCTAAAAAACAGATCTAAATTAAGCTTCATAACATTTGACATAGATAACCAATCTATCTCCCCCATCGTATTAAGCAAGGCACTCATGACAGCAAAAAACAATTCAGACCTCTCCGAATCAGAAATTAGGCTAATATTACTAGCCAGAAAAAACCCAAACAATCTGATAACAAACTCTGGACAAAAAAAACAAAAACACCTTAAACTACTTTGATATAGTGATGGGCGAGTCAGACTCTTCTTTGGTAACTGATTTGGTCGGATTTTTTGACGAACAAAAATATTTCTGATACTGGATCTAATCTTTTACCTCCAGATAAATTACGTTAACCAATTAATATCATTAAAATATTTCTTACCTGTCATATTCGTCCCTTACTCCAAACATTAATTGTTATTTAAAAACTACTGTTTTATATAGTGTTTGGTTAAATCCATTGTACTACTTATCACCCCTTTTCTTTGTTATTCGTATTATTTTTTATATATATTTACATCCTTAATTATTCACACTATCTCTATAATTATTAATTATTAAAGATATATAAGAAATATATAAAAATATGTATAAAAAATTAAAAATAATATAAATATATATACATATTTTTATCATTATACATCATCCTATATGTATAGTTCAGTTATATACATTTTGTTTAGATATTTTATTAACTCACGTGCTTCTGGATATTTTCTATTAATCTACTTTGGTTAATTTGATACGTTACTAAACTAGAGACTTATCAATAATGAGAGGAATATCCAAAAATTCTTTTCTTAGCAAATTGATAGCCGCATCAAAGTATTCATCTTTTAACGAAAGATGAGACACTAATTGAGACGCGTAGCCAGTTAAAAATAAAACTTTTTAAAAGTGACAAATTTGCTTTCTTGGAGTATACAGCGTCCATAGTTTTCAAATTGAATTAGGAAATTTTTAAACTCAAATTTACCGGCTCGTATTCTACTGAATTTAGCACACTTCAATCTCGGGGTTGGAACACACGAAGCTGTGAGTGGTACGTATGGATTTGGAACTGAGATGCATTTTATATTGAAACTAGAAACTCTGAAATTGAGGTGCAGTCTATATTGGAACTAGAAATATTTTTTCTAATTCCATGAGCCTTTTGAATGTGTTACAAACGAACTCCGCCTCTAACTTCTTGTCTTCAAACACTTCGTTTTTTTTCTAAATCAATATCAGCCTTTTTACAGGCATCACTTATTTTTATATTAATTGTGTTATAATATTTCTTGATTTTTAAACAAGTCTTAATCAATGATATTTCTGCTGACATTAATTCAATGTCAGAAGTGATTTTTGTTTCAAAAGAATCCTTCACATCATAGACAGACCGACAGACAGACAGACAAACACAGTCGTTGATTCTACTTAGTGAAAGATACCTACAAAAAAAAAGGAACAAAAGGAAAAAAAATAAAAAGACGGAGGAAACCTAACTTCTACAATCTTAGCAAATGGGATGGGTGTGTTTATCCCTTCCTCTTGTGACATCACGTTTTGGTATTAAATTATACAACGTGATTTTTTCTGTAGCATAAAACGCTAATTTCAGACTGCTTCACAAATTATTTTTTAGAAATCTAATTCATGTTACATGGTCTCACGTTGTTCTTTTTGCAAATTAATTCACACAATCTATTTCGTGTAAAATTATTCCTGTGCCTGTTTGTGCAAATGGGTTTACATAAATCTATTTCATGTAAAATAAACTCATGTGTCTGTTTTTGCAAATTGTTGGGATTTTCCCAAGTGTAGATGGTAACAAAATAATGTGACGCTGACAGGAAGAAAGGAACAGAAACACAAATGAAAATTATTATAAAAAAAACTTGTACTGATAAGATAGAGGAGGAAGAAAGAACATTGCGTAGTAAAAACAGTCGCGTTTTACGGAGGTTAGCTGTGAAATTCGTCCAGTTAATGACATGGCAGATTCTCTATTATTTCTATGTACTTATGTCCTATCCCCAATGACCTACAGAGACAAAACTGGATACAATCGTCCTATATTTTCAAAATCGTCTTTTATGTTGTTTTTTTGTTATTTAATAGATTACTCTTTTAAAAAAAAATATTTCATCTTCCTTATCCTAACGTATTTTAAGTATATATCTCACCAGAACTATTGTATCCGTTATTTTTTAATTTTTCAATAATTTGTATAGAAAAAGATGATTGGCTACAGGTTTCTTTAAACTGTTTAATAACATATATACGGCCTTTATTACTAGTTCTATATGAATTAATCAGTTTATTTAAAGACAGTTTCTCCAAAGTATTGCAAAGTGCAATTTTTTACATGATAATAAGTAAATAAATTTTGTGACATATATTACAAATTTTCCTTGGAATGATTTAAGGTAGGATATATTTTATTTATCACATTGTATTTATATTCCTTAGAATTTTACTAGGATAAATAGGATATAGCCTTTATATACATGTATATGTCGTATGTTATGTTAAATTACTTTTATGTAATATTTTCTATTTCCCTATATATATCAGCAGGCCACCCGGCGTTATTCGCTCGTAAAATACGCTTAAATATAATATTTTAATTTATGCAAATTTTGTATTTATTATTACTATTACAGAGCTAATCCTCTATTAATTATTATAAATATTAACCAATATATAGTAATGATTACAAAGGTTAAAAAATGACTTGCGTGCTTAAGAGTCCAAACCAAAACATTACCGTTTGATGGACAGACAGACAAAAAAAAATTAAAAAATAAAGCATCATTAGTAAAGTAGAAGTCATAGGTTTAATCGAATTACTCCTGTTAAGGTAATTTTTTCCAATTTTGACCTTTTACCGGCTAATCACCAAATCAAAATTTATTAAACATATCCAAATTCTCCATATTTCAAGTCTGTAGACAAACAATTGAGAAATTTTGTACTGACCATTCCGCACACACAGGGGCTTCTAGAGTCTAGACACAGAGACAAATTCACACACACACACACACACACACACACACACACACACACACACACACACACACACACACACACACACACTCTCTCTCTCTCTCTCTCTCTCCCTCTCTCTGTATATATTATAATATAAAGCTGAACGTCTGTGTGCGTGTGTCTGGTCATGAATAGGCTCCTATATGGTTGACTATGTAAAAAACTGATTGCGTATAATGATAGATGTATCGAGGATACGGAATGGGTATATTTGATCTGGCAGAACGGTGGTTCATAAAAATTGTGGGGTCTGCGTTCGCGCCTGGCCCCCAAAGTATGGAAATAAAAAATGAAATAAAAAAAAAACGTTTACAAGGGTTTTTGATACAGATGTACATAAGAATACTTTGATAAGTATGTTTGAACTTATATAGGGATGGTATAATAAAATTGCGGCGCCTGTACTCCATCGAAATATGGCACAAACTTAAACAAAGACTTTTGATATCTATTTGCGTAAGTATACTTTGCTAATTACGTTTTAGTTTAAAGAAATATGGTATGATAAAATTATTGGGTGTTCGTTCGCGCCTGACCTTCATAGAATGTAAATATTTCACAAAGTTTAACAAGGTTTTTAAAAGGGGCGAGGGTCAACAATACCACCTTAACTTTAATCTTAATTCACGTTAGCTTTTATTTATTTTTTGGAGTTGAATCATATTGTGTCGAATAAATTCACCTCATGAATTCACGTTCTTATTAAAGTGAAAGCCCCCCCCCAAAAGTCGAAACTTTAAACAATTCTCGACACAAATTTTGCATAACTCTATTTTTTCCTTCTCTACTTGCACGTGGCACTCTTTCGAGAATAGATAGATAGATACATAATAAAAAATAAGAACGCTACTTGTTATTGTGTCAAAAGAAGGAAAAAATCATGCTCACGTGATTACGTGTCTTTTTAAAAACATTTACATAACCTTTTTATTTTTATTTATATATCTTTTTAAGCTTTTTTTTGTCAGTGTACTAGAAGGAATTCAGTTGATTACAACCCTTTCTGTGCGTTCCCTACATTACAATAGTACAACCCTGCATCCGACGGCGCAATACTACAACGTTCAATACTGTAAAACTGAAACGAAGTTGTTCTGATTGAAAAGGGCGCCATTTTCTTCTCATTCATATTTATATCGATTCTTTGCTTTAAAAAACTAAAGTAATTACGTGTTTACTTTTGTAATATCCCATTTTTCTGTTTCGGATTATTTTAGTAAAGTAAGTAAAGCTTCATTATTTTTCAAAACTGTTTTTGTTTTTTGTTTTTTTTCGATATTTCGTTGATATTATTTTGTAAGAGTATTTAGCAGAAAAGCCAACAAACGACTACCCGAAAAAATAAATATACAAGAAATAAATGTTACCATAGTCAATAAAAGTTTAGTTCATGTTTTTTTGTTTGTTTTGAAATAGTTTTTAATACTCTTTACTTGGAATAATTTCAGCGAACCGAAATTAAAACAAAATTTTAGGCGATAACTACTTAAATGAATTTTTCATATAAACTACACATGCCATAATCGAATATTTCTCAAGCACAAAATAACGGAAAACATTAAAATATGTTTATAAATATTCCTTACGTTGACGGAACTCTCTTAAAGTGTTAACACAGAATGCTCAGGTGTCCCTCCTTCAAATTGAAAAAGGGGCTCTCCATTTCAAAGGCTCTACCATTTCGATATTTTTTAAAAATCGGTTCGTGAATTAAAATATTTTTTTACAAACTACTTAAAAATACAAACCAATGAACTTTTCAATCATAAAAAGTAACTTTTATTGACTATAGTAACATCTATTTCTTGTATATTTATATTATTATATATATACCATTTTCTCTTTGTAAGGAAACATCATTCTGTTGGTCACTCTTGGCTACGAATGGAAACAAAGTTGATATAAAAAATATATTTGTGCGAAAATTATCTTTACTTTCATCATATTTTGCTTGGGGTAAAATTTTTGCGTATCAAAACCTATCTCTTTACAACCCCTTCCTTTTCATAAGCTATCATACTTTCATCACTCACAGTCTATTTTCTGTAGGCTGTTTTTGAACCCAGTCAACGACGGGTACTTCTGCTAGTATATATATATAACTTGTTGTTTTCTTGTTTCGATTCCTACTTGACCTACAAGCCTCATCCATTTGTTTTTGTGTGTGTTATTTTCTCCTATTTCTTCTTTTTTTATTTCTTCTTCTTCTTCTTCTTCTTTTTCTTCTTCTAATCCTAATGATCTTATGTTCTTCATAATAAACTCCACTACTACTACTACTACTACTACTACTACTACTACTACTACTACTACTACTACTACTACTACTACTAATACTAATACTACTACTACTTTCTTATTTGCATTCCGTTTTTTAGCTTAATTTTTATTTCTGTCCTCTTTCTTCTTATTTTACTGTATCTTTACTATTATTATTGTTATTATTGTTATTGTATTTTCTAGTTTTTATTCTTCGTTGTGTCCAAGGTTCATCTTCGTTTATCTTCTTCCTTTTTCTTCTTTTCCTCCTCATAAATCTGTCGTATATTACTTTTTTTTTTAAATTCATAAAATTTGCTGACAGCGTATTTCTAATTTTGACCCAATTTATGTGTGTTCTCTTAGCTATCATTTTGAAGAATGACTCGTCGTTCTATTTTTGGTGGAAATCAGAAGAGACCATCTATGCCAATTATTGCAATATGATCAATCGGGAAAAAAATATAATTAATATCTTAACATGCGATGAAGAACCCGGAAGCGATTAAAAAATAAAATAACAAATAAAAATAACAAGGATCGACTATTACATTTACGAAAGGATTTTTCAATCATTAAAACTAACTACAGTCAAATAATCAAAATCGAGAAGTAGTCATTGGTTAATGGAACCGTACATTATATATATATATATATATATATATATATATATATATATATATATATATATATATATATATATTACAGTATAGATACATTCCTAGATGCAAATGTGAATATATATATATATATTACAGTATATATACATTCCTAGATGCAAATGTGAATATATATATATATATATATATATATATATATATATATATATATATATATATATATTACAGTATAGATACATTCCTAGATGCAAATGTGAATATATATATATATATATATATTACAATATAGATACATTCCTAGATGCAAATGTGAATTTTTCTTACCAGAGAGCTCTTTCAGCATATTAAAATTTCGGTACATTTATTTTATAGATACTTCTCGTCATGCAGAAACAATAGTAGCAGCAACAACAACAACAACAACAACACATACACACACACACACACGTGCATACAAATACACACACAAACATATATATATATATATATATATATATATATGTGTGTGTGTGTGTGTGTGTATGTGTGTGTGTGTGTGTGTGTGTGGTGTGGTGATGATAACTCCCATCTACCGAATCGCCCGTTTGCGGATAGGGCAAGTGGCCTCTAGATATAGAGCTTAGCTGCGAATATATTGTAAGAAAAAAAAAATGTAAGGAAAAATTAAAGATGGCGCCCGACTCTCTCTTTAACACGGTAAGATATCCTCAACACGGCACAAGAAGCAACAGCCACACGATTCCCCAGCCAACTCAATCGTCACTCCCCCACGTCTTTCCCCTCACCCGCTTTTATCGTCGTTCTAGGCCGGCTAAATTTGCATATTCCGAGAATTCGTGTGACTTTGCGAGACATCATACTTTACAAAAGACGGCGGTCGCCATCTTGGTCCCTCTTTTCTATTTTTGGTCGGTAACGCTGAGCTGGTCTCGAGGTAAGTCTTTTTCCCCTCATCCGTCTCTCTCACGTACCCACACAACACGCAAACACGCGGGCGCTTATCTCCTGGATGCACGTTACACTCCCCCCTGATCTGATGATCACATAGAGAGCACTGGGGGGGGGGGCTTTTAGTGCGTGTGCTTCTGCGAAGAGGTACATTCACTGTTTCAGATTCGGGCTCTGGATCTGGTTCCGCCTCATCAGATGAAGTATCGCTATCAGTCTCTGGAAGGGGCTCACTGAATCCGTGCATCGGCAGCTCATCGCTAGACGCTTCACTGCTTTCTTCTGTAGTTGTATGACGCACCTCGGTAGCTGGGCGAAGATCTCGCACATGTCGTGGGGTTCCATCGACCAAAACAGACTGCTGGCTAATCACTCCAGATATGTGTCCTCGCTTAAACTTGTCGGTGCACCGATTTCCTGGAGGCCGCACCCACACTGGATCTCCCACTTCATATCTGTTATATGTTCCCTTGTCGGTTGGCTGCGTAGTGTTGATTCCCTTCACTCCGACTCGGTACGTGTAAATAGCATTCGCAGGTGCGGTTGAAGGGGACGTCCCGTCCTTTGGCGTAATGTTGTACCAATATGTTGCTTCCGCAATAGTACATCGCTTCCTGGCAGCAATTCTCTTGATGCTGCGATGGCTTCTTTCAGCAATGCCATTTCCTGATGGCACATGCGCACATCGCAACCGTATACGGACGCCCCACTCATCTAACAACTGCCGGACTTGCTGGCTACAAAACGCTGCATCATTGTCAGTCAGGAGCTCTTCCGGCGCACCTCGCTAAAAAAAAATGGATGATAGGTGGCGAACAACATTTGCTGAATCCTGTCTGGTCATCTGCCGCCACACCGCAAATCTCGTAGGCCCGCAATCAATGAGAGTTAGAAAGGGCTTGCCACTGTAATGGGTAATATCCATGGCCAGCCGCTGCCACACACTCTCAACTTCCAAGCGACCATTCTGCCATCGCTCTGGTGCAGGATCAATAGACTGGCAAGCCTCACAATTTCTGACGATCTGTCTGACATCCATCTTGGTCACTGCTGGGTATGCACGCCTCACAAAATAAAGGGTCCTCTTGATACCCGGATGTCCGCTCTGTGCATGAATTTTTTGTATTTGACATGGGTCGATTGCAACTGCACAAGATCGAGCAGTAATCTCCATTCCCATCTTCGCGGCTTCATACCATTTGTGAGGTACACGGGTCAGTTGGTCAGCACGATTACAATGTGATGGCACCAGAGTGACGCTCAGTGATAGCCCATACTCAGATACCAGGTTTTTTAGCGTGTCTAGCCTTCTCCGTATTAACATTTCGCTTGCTGCCTTGGTACGGATTCGTGTCCGTCCTGAAAGTGTGTCAGACACCCAGTGGTAGACACAGAGAGAATCTGTGTACAAGGTCAACTTCTTAGACTGCCACTGCAGGGCCAGATTTACCCCCTTTACAACAGCGTCCAGCTCTGCCAGGTTGATATGCTGAGAATCTGTTACGGGCCGCAGCCAACACGCATCCTCGAACACGTTTCCTCCTTGCTCCAACGATACTCCCAACGCCAAAGAACTGGCATCAACCCACACACCTACGTTGTCTCCGTTAACACACCACCGCCCACAGGCAGGGTCCTTCTTGTTCACTCTCTCCAGTGTCTCTTTAATCATCAGAGTTAGTAGGACATCATCGGATATGTCATCCGAACCCGTGGTTGTTAAATTTGCTCTGCGTTTAATCACACCAACAGCTGCGCAGTGCCAGCCACAGACCGGTCAGTGACCAACAAGTTTTCCACACCAAGAAAAAACGGTCCGCCTTGTAACGAGGTTGGGGATGCTTGGAATTTCACTGCCACGCCTCCATTGTAGGGTGCCATCCTCTTCATAAACATCCAATCCCAATACACGTGCTCCTTCCCTTAAACGTTCGGGATTCTTGCATTCCAGACCAAACTGAGCCAACTTTTCTTTGACACACGACGCAGACTGTACATCTTCATTGACGTATACGTCATCAATGTAAGCTGACGTTGAGTCCCTCATGGGATTTTCTTGGGACAATACTGTGTTGACAATAGTCTTCATGATCTGTGGTGCCACATTTAGGCCGAAGCCAAGGCGTGTAAGGCAGTACCTCTGCCCCTGGAACCAAACTGTCTGGAACGGCCACAACGTCTCATCAACTCGCACCTGTAAATAGGCTTTTCGTAAATCCAATATTGAGACATTAGTGCCTTTCTGACGCCATTCCCTCAACTTACTGGCGCATACGTCAGCATCGGCAGTGTAGGCTTCAATATGCTTGTTAAGCTCCCTATAGTCCAGCACGGGCCGTACTTTCGACTTGTTATGCTGGACTACTGCCATCAAGGGTATTAGACCCTTCGGAGGCCCAAGCTTGTCCTCAGGGTAGGGGATTAACCAGCCATCTTGGATCCACGCCTTTAGTTCCCTTTCGTATTCTGCTCGGGCCTCACTGGGTATAGGGTACTCTGCAACCCCATTCTTGAGTTTAGTCGGTGCCATTCCCTCGGTCCACTTCCAAGATGCAATCCAGGCCCTCTTGCGCGAGTCGTAGTCCACTGTAAAATCCGGCCGATCGATATGGAGCGCTGCACACACTGGGGCCTCTAAGAATCGCACCTTTCCATCCCGATGAATTGCGACTCCCCCCAGCGCCTTGATGGCATCGTATCCGAGCAACAGGTCAAACCCCAGGAGATTTCCTTGGGTCACGAGCACATTGATCTTAGTGGCTGCACCGGTGTCCGTGTAGATCTTGACAGTTCCAGCTCCACAGCATGTCTGGGTCTCGCCTCCTATCGTGGTGACTTTGATCTTCCTCTTAGTCCAACTTGGACACAGCCTGGTGCTCACTATAGTATGCGAACAGCCTGAGTCGAGAAGTGCTGAGCAGGGTATCCTGTTTACGTAGACGGTTATTACTGGTTGCGCCTTGTTCAAATTTTGCTCGGGGAGCAGGGCGGCGCTGACGTCCTCTCCCCTGATACGTTTCCCGCACAGTTTTGGGCTAGATGCCCCAAACCGCCACACTTAAAACAGCGCACACGCCCCCTGTTGGTGCAATTCCTTGCAAAATGTCCGCGTCGGCCGCAGCGAAAACATTTCCCATTGCTTGCAGGGTTCTGATTCGGAATCTCCCGAGCGCCAATCTGGCCTGTCTGTGTCGCCATCACGACTGGTTCCCCCAGGTCCTCCTCATCTTTGATGATGGCTCGAGCACGTTCCATCAAGTGTTCCATGGTCGTTGTTGAAACGCTGGTTGAGGCTCTCAGTAGCTGCTTCACCCGAGTGGGAAGGCCCGCCACAAACGCGTACGCGAGCGTCCGCTCCGACACCCCTCCACCGAACAGAACTGCGAGTTTCTTTAACTCAGCGAAGAAAACGTCCACGCTTTCCTCCGGTAGAAGTTTTCGGGAAGCAAATTTTTCATAGGCCGTACAAGGATCCATGGCAAATGCCTTGTACAGCGCAGCTTTAATTGCGGTGACATCTCCCTTTTCGGCAGCACTGAGTTGCTGATATACACTCAAGGCACCCCCAGCCAATCTCAGGGGAATTACAGTGTGTACCCTTTTCACCTCACAAAGGTCGCACGTCAGCTCGACCCTTTCAACCCAGTCGACGATGGACGTGGACCCGTCAAACTCGGGTATGAGCTTTAAGTCAAATTTCGACTCGGTCATAGTCCTAGAGGCCAAATGGCCGAAATAGCTTGTAAGAAAAAAAAATGTAAGGAAAAATTAAAGATGGCGCCCGACTCTCTCTTTAACACGGTAAGATATCCTCAACACGGCACAAGAAGCAACAGCCACACGATTCCCCAGCCAACTCAATCGTCACTCCCCCACGTCTTTCCCCTCACCCGCTTTTATCGTCGTTCTAGGCCGGCTAAATTTGCATATTCCGAGAATTCGTGTGACTTTGCGAGACATCATACTTTACAAAAGACGGCGGTCGCCATCTTGGTCCCTCTTTTCTATTTTTGGTCGGTAACGCTGAGCTGGTCTCGAGGTAAGTCTTTTTCCCCTCATCCGTCTCTCCCACGTACCCACACAACACGCAAACACGCGGGCGCTTATCTCCTGGATGCACGTTACATATATCGAATAAGCCCCATACAAAAATCACGAGTCGCCCTTTGGCAAGGCAGAGCACTTGGCAGCCGCCCCAGTCAGGGTTACGACGTAAACTCGTCTGGTGGGTAGGCGACAAGGCGGTACTTCGCACTTGTAATTGCGTACCGGCAACTTGCTGCAGTTGCCTTCCTGAACCTGCATGTCAATGTCTGAAATGTATGTGGTACGAAGTTGCGTCTCGTGGATCACCTAGAACACTTTTTAGCTGGGGCTGACTCAAACCTACAACCTACAACTAAACGTCATAAAACACCATAATTCTAGCCCTTTTTCCCCACAAAGTCCTGCGGCGACAGGACAGAGGTGACGTGGCAGGCTTGGTAAGCTGGTAGCGCTTCGTCTCTAATTTGCACGCAAGCGAAAGATGTGTGATGGTCGCATGCCAGATAAAAGATTGTGAGTGTGGCCCAAGGTCCTGCATCTGTGACTGGGCAAGCCTTTTTTGGGGACTACAGCTGAGCCAAATATATAAAGCTGGGCCAAACATCGGACGCCAACCCAGACATTGATTGGTGTACCGTAACCAGCAGATTCCCACTATTTCGGTAAAAATCAGAGCAGTTCTGGGAAAGAAACTCTTAGAGTAGAAAGCCTTCTTACATCTAGGGATCTCTACTATGTAGTGGTGCGACTTGACTGCTTGTCGAGTTTGTCGGGAGTATTTACGACGAGGGGGTACAAGGGATTTTTTTCGTTAGAGCACCCACCATTAAAATGCTTGTAAAACAGACGGAGGGATGCAACATTTCGTCGATGGGACTGTGGTTGAAGCTTGGACGACAGTTCAGGACCTATCAAGTTGGCGACTCAACCTATCAGGTTGGCGACTGTCCAGTAGCGAGAGACTAGTAGTAACTGCACTAACCCAAATGTGACAAAAATACTCTATACATGGGCGAATGGTGGCTTTGTAGAGGTACAGGATACTTTCAGACGTAAGTAATTTTCTAGCAAGGTAGAGAGATCCTACCTTCCTCGCACCGGCTTTGGCAATGCTCTTCAGTGACAACAACCACGAAATTACAAATTTTATCGAAAACAAACGAAGAGCAAATATTGAGCATGGAGCACACCCAAGATCCAAACAACTCAAGACTAATTTCTATCAGCTAAAGGCCAGGCGTCAGAAAGAGCTCCGTAGGATTCAAAAGCCGCGGTTGGAAAAGAAAAGCAGAGGAGCTTCAGCATGACCCCTACAATATGAGAAGCTTCTTCTCTGGCGTCAAAGAGTTATACGTACCTGTTTCTAATGCCTCTCTAAAAGCAGCTGATAACATAACATCGCTCACCGAACATAAAGATATCCTTGCCAGATGCCAAGAACACTTTTCAGTGTTACTAAACCGTGATGCAACAGTGGCACCAAACTTCCTGAGAAACCTACCCCACTACCCAATCCGCCTCTAGATGACTGAAAATCCAACTTTCGATAAATTTGGTGCCGCTCTCAAATTCACCCAAACCTTCAAAGCACCTGGGCCAGATGACATCCCCCTGGAACTGATTAAATACGGAGGACGTCCACTTCAAACTCGAGAGTGTCTTCTGATTACCCGTATCTGGAAGGAAGAGGAAATACTAGCAGACTGGAAGGATGCTAATATCATCACGATTTCTAAGGCAAAGGTGCATAGGGAACTACCGAGAAATATTCCTTCTTTCTACCAAAGGGAAGATCCTTGCTACAAACTTGCGAAGGACATTCTTCCTAAAAGCCAGTGTGGATGCAGACCCAATAGGAGCACCAATGATATGATATTCTACAGACGACAGGCCCGAGAGAAATGCAAAGAACACCAACAGGCACTTGGCATGATATTCTAAGATATCAAGGACGGCCATGTGGCGAGTGCTCGAACGATTTGGTTGTCCAAGTAAATTCATAATGCTTATCCAAGGCCTTCACGTCGGAATGATGGGCCGAGAACAATACTAATCTGGCCCATCAGATCCTTTCCCCATCACAGGTGGCCTAAAACAATGTTGCGTGCTTACCACAATTCTTGTTCTATCTATCTGGCGGCAATGCTATATAAAATTTCAGAAAACAACCCCGAAATAGCACTACGATACCGAATGGACGACAACTTTTTAATATTGCCTGCCTCAGGTTCAGAAAACGTACAAACCACACAGGAATCACAGAGCTGCAATACGCCGACAACAACTGTACGATAGGCCATGCTATCGAAGATCTACAGACGTCTGAAGACAACTTCTCCAAATCTTACATGGAATATAAGCTCAACATAAACATAGCCAAGATCAAAGTACTTCTCCAACCTCGTTTCTGACATCAAACTCCTCTTCAGGATACAATAACAATTAGGGAATTTGAACTAGAAAATGTGGAGCAGCGTTCCCTCAACAAATGCTACAGCTGAGAAAGACATTGATAGCGGAATCAGAGATGCTTAGACATCATACGAAAAACTCCAATAAAGAGTATTCAGCAACCAAGAGCCAACGCAATCTACCAAGCTCATGACCTACAAAGCGATTGTAATCTTAACCCTGCTGTATACCTGTGGACCGGAGTACTCTATAGAAGAGACCTGAAAAAATTTGAATATTTTTACTGTGGTGTAAATGAAGAAAAAAGAAACAAGAACGACCGACCGCATTTTTGTGTGGCTTACCTCGTGTTCATAATGAAGAAGAAAGAAACAAAAATGGCTGCCCTGTTTCTTTATATGCCTACAGGGTGACCACGAGGTATGCAAATGAGATGCTCCTAATTGGAGATAAGAGGAGTGATTTGGGGAAGGAGGGCATTCTGAAGTTAGATTGCGAGCAGAGAAGTTGTATTTGTAGAAGAGAAAAGTCGGATTCGGGGAGAGAAAAGCTAAAGTTGCAGAAGTTCGTTTTGGAGTGGAGAGAAGACGCGTCAAGTGGTAACCAGAAAGTGAAAGTTCGGACAGCAGGACTTCCAAGACATTTACCAAGCAAAATTGCGTGATGTCTTATGCATAAAGTCGCAAGGCTTAATAACGAACATCGTGGTTCTTCTCTGCTCAGGGATGGAAAGCATAGAAGCCACAATAATAAGACACCGTCTACTCTGGGCTGGACACCTTTCCCGAATACCTGACAACCGCCTATCTAAGCAAGTTCTTTATTCAGAACTTGCCAGTGGCACCAGAACGCCGCCTTAAAGAGAAGTCGAAACCTACGCTTCCGCCGACCAAAATTGACACAAAAAACTGGGAAGTCAATGCAGCTAGAGAAGAACAATATATGAAAACAGTGAAATCTTCGAAAACAACACAAGACAGAAAGAAGAAACACAAAAAAGCCAAAAGAAAAGCCAAAGGACCCCTTCTACTATCACCATGTGGCGGCTGCCGCTTATATGCACAAATAAACAAAATGTATACTCGTATCCCAGTTCTGCCAACGACGACATATACGTATATAAGTATATGTGTGTGTGTGTATATGTGTGTGTGAGGTTCCTTGGCCTTCGCTGAGGGCCCATTTGAACAACGAGATATTACAAAAAGTCTGACTGGGAAGCCATCAGGGATCTCATCAGAGATGCCTCATGGGGAAATATCTTATCTCTTCCAGCTGAACGGTGCGCAAATGAGACCACTGAATGGTTCAAAACTACAATTGAAGCACATGTTCCCACACGGAAATTCTATCGCAAGCCCCACTCTCCTCAATTGTTTACTTCTACTTGTGCAGCTACCATTTCTCAAAGGCAGCATGCGTACCGCAGATTCCACCGACATTTCCAGTTCAAACAGACAGACATATATAGAAACAAGTAATTGTAAGGGAGAAATAGCGACAGCTAAGACAGATTACACTGAAACCAGCAGAAAACGCATCGAAGCACAAAAATTAGGATCTCGTGATTTTTGAAAAATCTACAACAGTGTAGTAAATAATGGGCAGTCAACGATTTCCCCACTCTCAAACGATCACGAGGTTGTTTGCACGGCAACCGAGAAGGCTAACATGCTAACCAGTCGGTTTGCCTCAAACTCCACATTGGACCCGGCACACCACTCCTTGCCTGACTTTCCTTTGCGGACAAACGCCACACTAGATGACTTGAAAATCACCCCCTCCCAGGTATATGGTATCATAAAAAACCTAGACACCTCAAAAGTGTGTGGACCCGATCTCATCCCGGCTGTGCTATTAAAAAAATTCTCTGCTGAGGTTGCTCCAGTACTCTCCAAACTTTACAACAAATGACTTTACGAATCTTCCTAACTGCTGAAAAACCGCTTCTGTGGAACCAGTTTTCAAAAATTCAGGCAAAAGAACTGACCCATTAGATTCTCGCCCCATTAGCATTCTCTCGCTTTTTGCCAAAATATTTGAGTCCTTAATTAATCAAGCTCTAGTCAATCACCTTAGAGCTGCTAAACTCCTGACCGACAATCAGTATGGATTTAGGAAAACCCGTTTCACAGCAGATATTATAACTGTAATCTCTGAAGGTATATACTGTTCACTGGACAAAACAGGGGAGGCTAGAGCGCTAGCCCTCGATATATCTAAAGCTTTTGACAGGGTATGGAACGATGCCCTTCTAAGGAAAATGAGATCATATGGTACCACGAGAAGAATACATAAAGCAATTAATTCCTTCTTAAGTAAGAGAAAAATCCAGGTTGTCCTCGACGGTCGTACATCAAAACAATATGATATAAATGCGGGAGTGCCTCAAGGTCTATCCTCTGACCTTTATCATTCTTGATATTCATAAATGACCTTCCTGATAAAATTGTGATGAGTATATTTGCTGATGACACCACTCGCTATAACAGGCACCAGGGGAAAACAAATGAACACATATCTAAGGAAATGGCAGAAACACAAGAGGAATACCTCCAATCTGTAGTGGATTTGGGACAAAAATGGATGGTCACATTCAATGCTGCCAAGACTAAGCTGGTTTCGTTCAATAATTACCTTCACTACTAACAATAATAATTGCCTTCACTACTAACAATAATAACTGCCAAGAACACATGACCCGAAAATACTTCTTTTAAACTCCTCGGCCTAACGTTTACAGGGAACATGAACTTGAATCGATACATTGAGAGCATTGCCAAGGCTGCTGCGAAGAAGATGGGCTCTCTCTACCGCGCTAAAAAGTTACTTACGCCTGAAAGTATCCTATACCTCTATAAGGCCACCATTCGCCCATGTATGGAGTACTGTTGTCACATTTGGGCTGGTGCATCTGCTACTTGTCTCTCACTCCTTGACAGGGTTCAAAAGACAGTCGCCAACCTGATAGGTCCTGAACTGTCATCTAGGCTTTAGCCTCTGTCACATCAACGAAATGTTGCATTCCTCTGCCTGTTCTACAAGTACTTTTTTGGTGAATGCTCTGACGAACTACAAGCACTTCTACCCCCTCGACCTGAATACCCCCGACAAACCCGACAAACAGCTAAATCCCACCCCTTCACAGTAGAGATCCCTAGGTGCAAGAAAACATTCTACTTCAATAGTTTCTTCCTCACAACTGCTAGACTTTGG
Organism: Euprymna scolopes; assembly: GCF_053919585.1. Lineage (NCBI taxonomy): Eukaryota > Metazoa > Mollusca > Cephalopoda > Sepiida > Sepiolidae > Euprymna > Euprymna scolopes. Next base: position 28,040,711 of record NC_136487.1, on the reverse strand, counting down.
AACTGCCTTCCGGGATTCTACTTTTCCAACTGTACTGATATGCAGAAGTTCAAGAGTAATGTGAACAGACATCTTGCTACTCATCTCCCTTCATAATACCCCCGCAACTTATGTCCCCGATAGTAGCCCCCTATTTCAAAGTGGCACTGTTCCTTGTTTGGGGTGAAAATTGAATTAATATATATATATATATATATATATATATATATATATATATATATATACACACACACACACACACACACACATATATATATATATATATATATATATATATATATATATATATATATATACTTTTTTATTTTACTTCAGTCGAAGTTCTCAAAAATCAAGGGGCCCACTACCTGGGGTTTACACATGAATTCTATATGAGATACATAGATATTCGAATGTTCCATCAAAGTTCTTTATTTCTCAAACACTTAGTTAGTAAAGAAATTGAGAACATAACATTCCTCTCCCCAATTAACCATTTTAATACGTTGCAGTATATCTTTTATTTTGGTCCTTTCGTCTTACTGGATTCTAGGATAAGAATTTATCTAGTCTAGTGGAGTATCCAGCTTCGTACTATTACTTAAGGTACTATCACTTGGAGAAGGTGCACTATTTCTCGTAAAAGCTTATGTAATTTAGCCATAGTGAGATCTTATTTGGGCAGCAAATACTATGTGATTTTGAATATTAGACAGGGCTTACTTCTAGGGAAAAGCATCCCTATGCCAGGTTTTTATGGCAAACCCCTGTACAGAAAGCCCTTACACACTCGATGACAGTATCTAGTAGGTATTCCAATTCTCTCCAGTAGGCATTCAAGTTCTCTCCGGTAGCCATTACAGGTCCTTTCCAGTAGTCATTGTGTGTGAGTGTGTGATATTGCAAGTCTCGTGAAGAAACCACTTTTTCACTTCTTGTTATCTTTGTTTTCATTTTGTTTTATTTTCTTCTTGATAGGTTTCCGATTTAAATGTTGTCTACGTTGTACTAATTTATCATTCTCTGAGCGTTTACATATCCAAAGAAAGCGAAGGGAATAGGAAGGAAGACAATCCTCTGGTCTGACTACTGACTTTGGAACGTCAGCGAAGTTTGCTTTCTCATTCAATCTTTCTATGACATCCTATCGATCTCAACTAATTCCAAAGTATGGGAAAAGTGTGAGGCGCTTAACTGCTAGCAATGTGCTAAGGAAGAATCACGCCCATAGCAAATGCCTTATTGTATCGAGTAGCTGTCATTACTGTTGGCACCATGAATAAGTTCTCAAAGCGATTGCAACAAGTGTGAAACTATCGTTTAGCGGGGAGGGTGTTTTGGTGTGTCCGTGTGTAAAGCGGTTGTTATATCCTTGGGATATCAACAAGCTCCCTAGGTGTTAAACACGATATAAAACAATAGGCACATCAATGGATTAATATGACGTCGGCTACGTCTGCTTTATGGGTCTTCTCTTCGGGTTCATTAGTAGCAAGTACTTCCGGTACCGGAATTGAACGCTGCATAAAACAAGTGAATGACGCATCTTTTTTATATATAAAAATAAAACATTTAAACATTTACAAAAGAGTATTTTCTTTAACTCGAATAGTTGAGACACGCGACCTTTGCTTTCGAGGACTCGATTTCAACTTTACGACCGTCGCCGAACGTCGTATCCCAACTTATTACATCTTTCTTCGTCACAAATAAAGAGATAATCAAATGGGATATGATATGAAGGGTACATTGGAGCACTTGTTTGGCCATTATCGTAATTTGAAGATCATTAATGATATTACTTCTTAGTTATTGCAGTGTCTTACTTCTTGGTTGCTAATTCGATCATTCCATGCATATTGCCCTCCCCAAATATTATTGTGCAAAACTCTTTCTTTTTCACTTCTTTCTCATTTCCCCCTTTCTCCATTTGCACATCCCCTCTTTATGTAGTACTATATACGGCATAATCACGCTTACACAATAATTCTCGTTAAAGCACAAAAATTCAACAACGTTAAGCCTGGTAAATACTAGATGGATGACCATGAGGGAATACCAGGCTCTGTATGTACGAAGACGTCGACACTTCTGACAGTTCAAGCATCCCAACTGGCTCCCAGTCTGTTCTGCTGCTGGATCAGGCTAGTTAGGAAAGAGAGTAAGGTTGACTCTGCGAAAACTAGCTTCACTTTAAAAAATTCCCAGCACAAGTCATCCACCATTCCTACGATGATCAGATGGTCTTCGCTGTTCCAAGGAACAAACAGCAATAGCATAATTTTATCTCATATTAAACAAGGGATCCTTCGAGCTATATTCTGTCCAATAATTTTAGAGCTTATTAGTTTCATTATTTTTGCATCAGTGTAGTTATATTGCACTTAAATGTGTGAACATAATTCTATGGAAATTTCTATGGGGTTTAATTCACAAGTTAGAGCTACGTGCGCAGGAAATTGCTTACTAATAGAAAACCGACGTGGTAAAGAAGCAGGATTAAGTCTCTCCCTTACTCACGAAGAAGAGTGGCAGAAGATGTAGATGATTTAGCTGCACTTTCTGTAAATTGCTGTAAACCAGAGCAAGTAATGAAATCATTTGTTGTTCTTTATGACTGCTTCTTTTTTTTCAGCTACAAAGAGAAAAAAGAACAGATTAAGATCTGACCGACTGAGATTTCAACTACTTTTTAACAGATGTCACCGTCGAAGGAGTAAACTATTTACACTATGTCACGCAGATATAGCAGCCGTGGTTTGCAAACAACGAGTCATCTGATCGAGATTGAAGTCTCCACACGATATCACAGTGGAAGAAACACTACTACTACTACTACTACTATTATTATTATTATTATTATTATTATTATTATTATTAGTAATAGTAATAGTATTTATTAATTTTATGCCAGGTTGAGATGTTCCGAATGTTGGATCATTGATAGGAGGTTATGTATTTTGAGCAAACAGCTGATTCAAATGTCGAATTATTTTTACGAGGCTAAAGTTTGACCTCTGTTTTCTGGATTTTACGTGATTTAATGAACATGACCTTTTTATTCCGTGACAGGTACGCACACCATAAAGATTTTTCTGTATTTTCGTTTTTCTATTTAGGTTATACGCTGTACTTGCAATGAGTTTACTCACCAAATCGCGGTTGATCGATGTTGGTGTTGATTCTGGCCTTGTCGAATAATTGAGCGATGAAAAGTTGCTATCGTAGATGACGTAAATGGAGAGGTGAATGCTGTCTGTTACTGGGGTCGTTGTCATCTCGACAGTTTCCCGTCGTATAGGGCACGACCCCTGACCATCACATGCATAAACTGTATAAGCCATCAATGATACACAGATGGTTTGGAGTGCACAGATCAAGAAATAAGTCCGCTTTTGGTAAAAACCGAATTGACCCGACTGGTCCAAGATTCTTTCATAAGCGTCTGAACTGATATCGGTCATCGTGTCTGATTGGCTAATCTGAAAGTAGAAAATTAAAAAAAAAATCAGTAAATAATGATATAGAATGAAAACAATTATAATAACTGAAATCATTTAAAAAACAAATTCGATGCTAAATTTTTTTTTCGATAAGCACAAACAATATAAATAAAATATTTTTGATGAACCAGCCTTCTTCAGTAAGTTAGAGATATTGTTTTTTTTTTCTTCATTGTTGAGCTATCACGACGAATCCTGGTAATAAGAAAAAAAAAGGAAAAATAAAACAATGAAATGTAATAAAATATCTTTAGAAACGAATATTTATATGCATACTAGCAGAGTGATTCGCCGTTGTCCGGGATTGAATGATGATCAACGACTGTTTCACACGCCCATATTCTTATTGCCACTGAAATAGGTGAAATCGCCCAATTTTCAATCAAATCAATTGTCTGCTCTAGCTGGGGATCTATCGCAGTGCACTGGGAGGAAGCTTCACATGCCTCTCCGCAGTGACTTAGTTCACAATACATTGTAGTCTACATTGTACTGTACAGAACACACTGTTGATTTAAAAAATATATTTGATATTACGGTTTAAAATGCACAAGTCAAGTATCATGCTCAAATTGTGCTCTAAGCAGAAACATTCATTTCGAACGCGCCCCTGTCATATCAAGGAACCTAGTGTTGAATTTATATGCTTGTCCTTTCGGCTTGTGTGGTAATAAAACTTCTTAAATGCACTTGTTATGTGTAAGGTGTAAACGTTGGTCAAAATCATCTGTTCCTTCTTTCATTCGATTATTTCGCTTATCAATACCTATGGAAGACATTCCGATACAATATCTATTTGATAACACTGCCTGGCACATAAAATACCTTTATGTTAAATGTCATAAAAGTCGACCCAGCCGTTTCTGAGTCCATAAAGAACGAACTCACACAGGCACATACAAAGTTCCTTTTATATAATAGTAGATATCATATACATATGATCTGAAGAAAAGAACGCACGGTGACCAATTAAGTAAATAAGAGCGTATAATATGTATTTACTTTAATTTTTTACATTCACTGAACGATTTGATATGCCATACTTCGAGTTTAATGGCTCAGATACAAACGAGAAGCTGAAAGTCGCAATCAAAGCGCGTCTACTTTTTTCGTGAAGAAGCGATTACCGATATGTTATAGTTTTAGTTGCATCTGATCCATGAAACTCGAGGAATGGTGTATTCAAGCATTCGATTAATGTGTAATTTTTCAGATAAACACTCCTCCACACACACACACACACACACACACATACACACACATATATATATATAGTTTTTCAAATGAACACATACACACACATATATATATACACAATGTATAATTTTTAAATGTACCGTATATATATATATATATATATATATATATATATATATATATATATATAAACACACATATCTATATAAGTTTAATGATTAAAGTTAAATTCTGTAGATTAAAATATATACAAAAATATACAAGTTAAGAATTTATTGTATGAAACAAGGAATATATGGAGGAAAAATTATATTTATTTCCTTAATACATGGATTTTCAATAATGGCTCATCTCATCAGAGGAAATGAAATGCAATTAGCAAACTTTTTCTCCATATATATCTTGTTTCAAACAATAAATTCTGAACTTAAATATATTTGTAAATATTTTAATCTACAGAATTTAACTTTAATCATTAAACTTACATATTGCTCTATTTTTATATATTGAGCTTTATCTTTTTGGCTAGGATCGTCCTGAAAATATTACCTCTGTGTAATATCTGACAGGAAAATTCACTTGTGATCTTCTGTGACTCATCTCATATATATATATATATATATATATATATATATATATATATATATATATATATATACCTTGTATAATTTTTACAAATACACACATACACACATATATATACATAAAGTTTAGTTCTTCAAATGAACACACACACACATGTATATAATGTATAGTTTTTCAAATGGACATATACACACATATATAAATAATCCACAATTTTACGATACTCCGAAATCCTAGATTTTATTCAACTTACTTGTCATTTTTTGTCCAAAATAAAAACTTCAGTACATTTTAAAAATCTGTTTTGTTCACGGAGAACAGTCACTATTTGTATCTAAATATTCGTTATTTTTCCCCTGGGCCTATCAGCAAAAAAAAAAAAAAAATCCCATAATCATGTAATATGTAAGTTTCAGATATAACAAAATCAACTCACATCGATCCATTACCAGTGAGCCGCCATCTTGTCATATAAAGAAAGGCTCACTACGTCAAATTTTATACGATTCACTCTTGGTTACAAAAATGTATATGAAATGGCTTGGAGTATTTTGATAGTATTATTGATTGTTTCGTTTATGACGAAACAGATCTGTAACATGTATGGAAGGTTTTATTTTAGAAAACATCATAAGGCAAGATGAATAGCACATTGGACTATAGCAAAATTGTTATTTATTTATATACGCTCTGTTGTTTTATCTTAGCAAACATAGAGCTTCTTAAAAGCTTTTTAAAAAAGATTGACATCCATAAAAATAGGAAACATTTGCAAAAAATCTACATATATATTCTCCTATATATTTTTTGTGTATTGATATTCATATTAAAAACCCTTTTTTCTATTTATTCAATATAGTATTTATCTTCAAAAGATCTAGCTAATTTGCATATGCTTTTAAACATAAATTTGAATTAATTCCTTATTGTTTTTTGTTTTTAATGGGATGATCATCTTTAATTAACTATTACGTGTAATTATATTCATGCAGATATTCTACATGATTTATACTTGCGTAATATTTGCGTAAAAGGTTAAAGTAAACACAAACATTCTTTTATAAATATTTATCTCTGCGTATATATATTTGTTTGATAAATTTTGCCTACCAAACTCTTCTGTTAGTTTTTGGTCTACAGACATGAAACTAAATATACAACGTATTCGAATTCATGCGAAACTTTATATTTGGGTTTTACCCGGGGAAATCGATGCAAAAGTGTGAAAATTAAAAAATAAATGGAATTTGCCATATGAAGATCGAACGACGGCATTACGAATATGCATGCGTAACGTAATAGCTATTACTCATGTTTTAATTTTTAGCCTTGTAGCAAACATGTCTTCATAGCTCATACATTAACGTCAAAGGAAAAAGTAAATCGTAAGTTAAACGTTTTGGTTTTTCGAACTTTTAAAATCATTACTATGTATTGGGTCCAATATAATCTATGATATAAATCTCATTTGTCTGTTTAAATGTATGTATGTATGTTTATATGTTTGTATATTTTCCTAAAACTTTCGACAGAGGGGACGGATTTTCACAAAATCGGTATCATTTTGAAGCTCGACCCTTCGAACGAAAAATATCGAGAAATTGGCTAAAAACATTAATTCCTTCACCTTCAACTGGGCACTTTTCTACGTGGAGGGGTAGCAAAAAATCGTTCCTTCATGACAATTTAGCCAAATACGCATGCGCAAAAAAACGTTCTTTCTTGAATTAGCTTAAATATAATAAATTTACCTAATTTCCTCACGCGGTCATAGACCAGTCGTTATAGTGGCAGCATCGTTATCTTAAGATTAAACGTTCGAGCCTAAATATCGGATATATTTTTGTTTCGATTTTTTGAGTTTTAATATTGAAACAGAGGTTATCTGTGCAATTTTTACGTTCGTTTCTTTTATTTTTCCATCACGTTCGCTGTTTTTTACTTTTGTTTTTCAGATTTTTAAAAGAACTTTTAACATTTAAACAGGGTTATTTATGCCATTTCTTTTTCGTTCGCTTACTTTTTTTGCATCACGTTCGCTGTTTTTTTTCCAATTTATAAAGTTATAATATTTAAACGGGGTGTTTACGTTCGCTTATTCTTTATTTTCCATTTTGTTTTGATTTACCCCTCACACCTCACCACAGCCGGGCAACGCCGGATATCCCCGCTAGTATAATAATAAATACGAAGTCTGCATTGATCAAAATATGATATTTAAGCGTATTTTACAACCGGGCAATGCCGGACCGCCTGCTAGGGTATATATATATTCATAAATTACTAACTAGCTTTACCTACGTATTGAGTTTTGAAGTAAATACTTAAAGTTTACGCATAAATCTATACTTTCGTATATTAATTTTATGTGAGTAAATTAAGTAGTTATATATATATATATATATATATATATATATATATATATATATATATATATATATATATATTAGGGTGACCCAAAAAAAAACAAAAGCTAAATGGAGGCCATTTAGAACATATACTATAGAACGGAGAAAAAAAACCCCAAAGACCCTTGTGTTTTGATGTGATGTTTTGAATATAATAAACTAGTTATGACCAAAGTTTCATTTCATTCGGACAAAACGCTAAGAAACGGGGCTTAATTATAGTTGGGCCCGTTTTTTGGGGGTCAGCCTGTATACATATATATATATATATATATATATGTATATATATATATATGTATGTATATCTATATATATAAAAATGTAAAGTTGGTTCGTTCTAAAGAAATAAAACCATGTTTATACGTTACCAATTTATTTGAAATTTTCAAACAACCCATTTTTAGAGTCGAGGTATGTTTTTATGTTATCAAAATAAATTTACCTAATTAAAATTAAAATATTAAATAAAATAAATATATTTATTTATCGTTTCTGCGAATCTGTTCTGTTGATAAAACTGAACTTCCGGTTCGATTCATTTCACAGCCACGAATTGACGAAAGGTTTAATTTTCTGTTAACTCGATAAGTAAAAAAAAACAAAAAAACAAAAAAAAACATATTTCATTTGTTTATCTTCCACATTTTTTAATTTACACATCTTTTCTTTATTATATAAGGCCAAAAAAAAGTTTGTTGCTTGCTTTTGAGTTTTTTTTTCTATATAGGATTACTCACGCAGAGAGTGATCCGTGCTGAAATAATGTTATTATTTAAAAAGTCATTCTTAACATGGGGAGGTAAGGATGTTTTGTACCTATTCTGTACTTTAACCTTACAATTGAATAAATAAAAAAAATAAAAAAACATATCGTAAAACGTTATTTAAACGTGGAAATATGATTTAAAAAATAGCGCGGCTCTCTGCATTAGCACCATTTTTATTTATTGTTGTTGTTTCACGAATTTTCGGCCAACTATTCCTCTGGCCTTCATGAAAAGAAGTCCTTTTATAAATGTTCAGTAACTTTTTCCTTTTATTATTCTTAAAGAGTAAAACTTTTCTTATTCATGAAAGGAGTTAAGCCTACGTAAATAAATAAATGTTTGTACACGTGACAAATTATCAATAAATGGTTTAGTTACTTTTTAAAAAAATGTTTGTAAAAGTGCGAAAGGCGACGTTACGTTGTTGTACAAACATTACTCCCATGCTTAATTTCTATACTTATAGGTTTTTGGAATTTTTTTTCACTGGATTATTATTGATTGGACACTAATTAAACAGATTATTAAAAAAAAATGTAAAAAAGAAATCATTATTTCGACATTTGAAAGTGGTGCTCACTTTTTAGTTACAACGTTCTGATAAATCAGTCACCCATTTTGTAAGCAATAAAAACGCGGTATATCAAAACCATAGAAAGTAAAAATAATGAGTCTCTACCGCATTTGTAAGTCAGAAATATATTTGTTTCTCAAAGAAAAAAAATAGAGAGAACATGACTTTTTTTTTATTGTTTTCATGAAAATAAAGTTTCGAGATTTTTAATTTTTTTTTTCTTATTTAGTCAGTTTGTGTTTTTTTTTAATTGTTTTTGTGAAAGGTGAATTTTTTTTTTCAAAACTTTTGTTTTGTTTCTTTTTAATTTTTTAAAAGTATTATAAATTTCACTAACATGCTGGAGAAATGTTTAATAATTTGGTATTTTTTTAGATTAGGTCCACCTCCACAATTTTCCTTTCAATGACGACATTTATAGGTTTCCGAGTATGCTGAACACGCAAATTGCATTGAAATTTTGCGGAAATAAATAGTTGTATTATGCATTGTATTCTTCGGCGGCCATCTTTTTACGTGCACACGCGCCATAAACAAATACACACACGTAAAAAGATGGCCGCCAAAGATTACAATGCATAATACAACTTTTTATATCTTGATAACTACTTATTTCTGCAAAATTTCGATGCGATTTTCGTATTCAGCATAGTCAAAAACCATTTCAAATCGTCATTTAAAAGAAAATTGAGGAGGTTGACCTAATCTAAAAATTTACCAATAATTTTTAATCCCGTCGCCTCCCGATACATTGCTTCGTCAACATGCGACCATTTTATATCTCCCGAAGACACTTCCGTATTTAGAAAAAAAAAATAAATAAAAAGTGACCGATTTACTAGAACGTGGTTACTAAAAAGTGAGTATCCCTTTCAAATGTTGAAATGATTTTTTTTTTTCAATTTTTTTTTCATAATCTGGTTAGTGTTCAATCAATAATAATCCAGTGAAAAAATTTCAAAAAACCTATCAGTATAGAAACTCCACCACGTAAGTAAATAAATAAAAAATGTTACGTGCGCATGCGTTAGCCTTGACTAGGGGGGTACTAAGGGAACAACCATTAAATAATTCTGCGGGTCGCCATGGAACTCAACGCCCAAGGAGTATCTAAATAGTTTTCATGATCTGAAGAAATTTTTTTTTCTGAAAAGTGGGTGATCACTTTTCCATCTAAATTTAACTTAAAATGAGCACCCACTTTCTGGCCACCTGAGGAAGGGGCATTTATTTTCGTGTTTATTGGCTTAAAGGTTTTTTTTACAAGGCAGTTTGGTACGCGAATGCATATTTAACAGTTTTCGTTTATGCTCATGCATAGCATAAACAAAGGCTACGTCTGTGAAATGGAAAATAGTCCCAGAGTTCAGGGGTTAATACCATGCAAAAGAAATCAAACAAAAAGACTTTTAAGCCAAGAAACACACAGAAAGAAAAAAAAATAGCATCCATTTTTTTTCTATCGAATTCATTTGCTGTTTTTATTGAAAACTATTTTCCCCCGGATTTTTGATATAATTTTCCATTAAGGGCTGTGCGTCTCACGTTCGTAAATAACGACATTTTTTTTTGTAGATTTTGGTGTGCTAAAAACGAATCTGCAAACCGTTTCCGTCACAAAAAAATAGTTTTTATGATATGAAGAAATTACTTTTTCGAAAAAGTGGCGATCACTTTTCCATGTAAATTTAACTTAAAATGAGCACCCACTTTCTAGCCACCTGAGAGAGGGGGGATTTTTTCCCATGTTTATTGGCTAAACAGCTTTCGTTTATGCTTACGCATAGCGTAAACGAAGGCTACGGCTGTTAAATGGAAAATAGTCCCAGAGTTCAGGGGTTATTACCATGCAAAAGAAATCAAACAAAACTTTTTAGCCAAGAAACAGAAAAAATGCCCCTCTCTCAGGTGGCCAGAAAGTGGGTGCTCATTCTAAGTTAAATTTACATTGAAAAGTGATCACCCACTTTTCGAAAAAGTAATTTCATGTATGTCATGAAAACTTTTTTTTTGCTACGTAAACGGTTTGCAGATTCGTTTTTAGCACACCGAAATCTGCAATAAAATATTTCGTTATATATGAACGTGAAACGGGCCTTAAAGTAAAATAATACCGGATTTTTTTTAGCAGATTTGCCGTTTAGTTGTACAAATATCCTCACACCAGGTAATCACTAAAAGGGATTTTTAAAAGTCGTCACCTGTATCGAGCAAAAGTTTAAAACCACCGATTATATGCCAGCCTACATTATGGTAACATATATTGAGTGAGTTCCTAACAGTATTTTTAGTTTAAACTCATTTTCCCAAAATTTCCCCAAACTTAACATGTTCGATACAGTCTGCCGCCATTTGTATTTTTCAGATATACCGATAAACATTGAATGTTTTTGAACCGATTATACATTACATAAAAACACTAAAATCTTATCCAGTTAGGTAGAACACTTACTTTTCTTGCCTTTGATAACATTTATTTATACAAAGAAGTTGTCAAAAAATAAATATATAACATTTATTTGTTATATATTTATTTTTTGACAACTTCTTTGTATCTGTGTTTAGTAATATAAACCCTTTTCATTTAGTGTAACGTTTAGTCGGCTCGAAAAACAGTGTTTATTGGTGTATTTGAAAGCTACAAATGGTGGTGGACACTGTTGATTACTTTAAGTTAGAGAAAGTGAGTTAAAACTAAAAAAAACTATACAAAATACTGTCAGAAACCTATCCATTATGCCAGCCTATGTCATGGTAACATATGTTCGGTGAGTTTAATACACTGTTTTGTATAGTTTTTAGTTTTCAACTTACTTTCCCAAACTTAACGTATTCAACAGAATTCGCGACCATTTCTGTTTTTTTGAGCCAATTAAACATTTTACATTACATAAAAACACTAAACAATTATCCAATTAGGTAGAAACGTAAATTACCTTACCTTTGCTTTCATTTATTTGTTTTTGGACGACTTTTTCGAATCTGTGTATAGTAAACCCCCCCTCCCCCCACAATCAACCAAATATTAATTACTAAATCACATTTTTTAAAACAACAAAAAAAAAGCATTTAGCGTTTCAACATTTTTGCTACGTTCGGCTTCATCCACTGATTGTTGGTCAAGTCCAAAACATGAATGATTGACAGAAACTCTCGAGGATCCAGATCAAATTCTGCAAGAGCACCATTTTTTTCAGTTTCGCCTTCTTTTTCACTTTTTGCAGTGGATTGCTGTACTAATATAAGAAACATGCATTTTCTCTTTTATTAAATTTTTCCATTACACCAAATTGAGCCACTGCAACGCGTGGCAGGGTACAGCTAGTATATATATATATATATAAAGAACAAATAATCAATTAAACAACATGTTAAAACATTTTAAGGAGAGTTAAAAACATATTTAATTTTCGAAAAGGAAACAAAAATTAAGTGGATTGTCCTTAACCCACGGAGTTTCAAAAGAAATACTTTCCTTCTCAGAGGGTAGGAATTAGGAAAATGCGGAATCGGATTTTGCTTGCAAAGTATTTAGTGAAACTACAAGTAAGCCATAGATCTTACTTGATGAAAAATAGTGAAACAGATGGAATGGGGGAAATGGGTTATCTGGTGAAGAATAGAATATTGAATAACGGTAAAATCCTGGAAAAGTTGGTTAAAGTTCCGTCCGTATCCACAAGTAAAAATCTAAGGAATCAAAAGATTCACTGAAAGATTTTTCGATGTAATTCAAAGGGCAGAATTCCGTGAAATAATTCACAAATGGGTACAAGGAAAAAAAGGGTGAGTTCAAAATATTATTATTAAAAGTTAAAGATTATAAAATGAAGAAATGGATAGATTTTCAGACACACCTTTTGAGACCGATTTTTTAAAAACGGATAAAGAAACAAAAAAGATGAACGATAATTGAGTTATTTTTAGAATAGAAAAGGCAATGTCACAATGACCCAGACAAAATAGCGTTGAAGTGGTGCAACAATTAAGGTAGAAAAAGGGGTCAACTACAATAGACAAGTACTTGCTTTAAAATTAAATTATCAGCAGGAGTCACTAGAAAGAAGCAAATGAATTGTGTGGAATGAGAAGTTATGAACTATAGATTGTTTCTAAGTTAAGGGCTATGAGTTTAATGTGGAAACGTCTGTATCTAATAGATTAGGAATGGTACTTAAAGTTGTGATAAAAATATACATATAAAATAAATAAATAAAGATTTAAAGAGGATAAAACAACATTTATGGGGAAGAAATTGGCTGGAATCCACACGCTCCGCTATAAGGCAAGCAAGTGTGTATGTAAATGCACATACCCAAGTATAAATAGATATACATACAAAATATAAATGTATAGGAAGATGGATATATTTAATTAATTGGAATACTTGTACACTTAAACGGAGATTGTAGATGTAAAAGAAATAAGGAATTACAATTAAAATTATAAAGTTATAAAATGCTAAGAAATTATGTAGAAAGATCTATAATATTATAGGATTATGTATCTGAAGGGTTAATTGATTAGCTATGTAATTAAAAATTTGCCATATTTAAATTTAGTCTTACGTTTGCAATGCGACATCAGTTTGTTTTAGAGTTTATTATATTGATACTTTGAGGGGGAATAATTATTGTTATAGCTTCGGCTGTGCAGAGGTGACATGGCTTATAGGCTGGAGTATAAGAAAACCTTTTTTAAGTTTTTTTAATTAAAATAGTTAGAGAATTCCCGTGGTTATTATAAGAATTTTGGTTGTTAAAAGATGTATGGTTTGATATTCTTTTCGTTATTAAAGTTAAAGTAGCGCCGATATATGTATGTGCTTTATTAATAGCTCGAGGTCTTATATTAATTTGTTGATTTGTACAGGGGAGATAGTTTAAATTTTGTTCATTATGATGATCGGCGTATTGTTTTGGAAGGGGTTATGAGTGTTATTAGTATTAGGATGGCTATTGGGAAAAATAATAATAATATTATTATTATTATTATTATTATTATTATTATTGCTAGTTGTATGATTATTAATAGAGGGGCTACTTGGTTCGTTTATTGGATCAGTAATTCTATCAGATGGTTGGTGGGAAGGGAGAGAACTTGATGATAGAATATTAGTGACTGTTATGGGAGAATTACGCGAGAGCTCTGTGATCGTGCATGAATATATAACATCTATATGGATGTGATCATTATTGAGTGGGCATAGTTGCATGTTGTTACAATTGCAGTTACTTTTGGGTTTAATCGGAAAAGGGATTTTTTGGGCTGATTTAATTTTGTTGTTATTAAATGTTAAGATTCTTTGTGCTAAATTAGGCATAGTTGAATAAGAAATCCTGATTGGGTTTTTATTAAAAATAGAACTATACCTGTGTGGGTATTTGAAAGAGTTTTGTACAATATTGGAGACTTCTTTAGGTACATTGGTTTTGACATTTACGCTAAATAGAGGATTAAACCAAATATTTATTTTTCTCCTAATGCGATTGGGCGGGTTAGAGGTGTTACGATTAGTATGTTGGTTCGGATTATAGTTGTAGAATGGTTCATTGCTATTGATAGCGGCAGATCTTGTTATTTGAACTGGTTTGTTGCGAATCATATTGTGTGTGATTACAGATTTAAGACGCCCAACAATTTTGTAGCATTTTGATTACATGTTTTTTTTATCGGCAGCAAGAGTAGAAATTCTTCTAGAGACGGATGGTACTATTGATTTTATAATTGAATTGGGGTGGTTAGGAGACTTATGGATGTATAAAAGTGTAAGTTTGGGTTTATGATAGGAGCTATATGTCTTGGTGTTAAGATTAAGTGTAATGTCTAGGAAATTTAAAGTTTTTTGTTTGGTTCGATAACTATAAAAAGGCCAAAGTTGTTAAAGAATGTAATTTTTAAATTGTTTTGTTGTACTCTTTTTGCCTAGTAGTTGTAGTGAACATGGAATTCGTCTCTATAAGGACCTCTTGGATATATTTAAAATGGTATTTAAGTTATTTCAGTAAGAAGAACCCCAGTAAATCTGTAACCTACACAGATTCAGAAGCAACCATTAAAATGTCAAAATTATTAGAGGTGTAATTTCTAGTACAATACTTATTGTTAAATTATATAAGGGATTTTCTGGCTAGGAGAATTCATTTAATTCCTAAATTAGTTATCAGAATTTCTTTTAGCAAAGATTAGAGCCTTATTTAAAAGGATCGGAGAAATTGATTGATAATAGTTGTTGATGTCAAAGGTTATGAAGTTAAGAAGGTGTTAATTAATTACGGAATCTAAATTTTGCCAAAGAGGGAAGCTAACTTTTTCTTTAATAGTGGGAATAATTCTATCTAAGATGTTTTTGCTTACTGCACCTAAGTTAAAGCTAGATGGGCCGATCAATCTTATGGACCGGGTTGTCACAAAAATTAGATTTATGGTGCTTGAGGATGAATCTAGGGGTACCCGGAGAAAGTATTTCAGTGAAGTTATGAATATTCATAGAAGTCAGTAAAGATTTAGCCTCAGAATTAATAGAATCTAAAGTGTTACGAGGGACTATTTTATAAGATAAGCTCTTTATAAGAATGTCTTTTATATGAAGCATAGTCAAGTTTAGAGTAATTTTTAGTTTTGGCAGCAGGGACGAATATATGTTTATTTTTTTTTCATTTTCTCAGCAAAATTGTTTATTTTTCGGGTAACCGAATTATTATGGTGTTTTTGTTTTTAAATCTATTTTTTCTTTTGACTAAATTTAACATTAAATTCTCGGACTCCTCAAGATAAGGATTATATTTGGGGTGGGCAGTAGTTTTTAGTTCGTAAAATTTGGCAGCAAATCTTTCAATTTTCTTTTGTTCTCTTTGAGAGTTCATGAGAAGTTCATTTATTAAGAGTTCTGGGTGAGGTTGGTCTTCAGCAGAAATTTTCGCTTTAAGTTTATTATTAATGTTTAAGTCATGGTGATAATCTTTCTATCTTATATTTTTGAGGAAAATGTTCAAAGCTTGAACAAATTTGCAAATATATTCTTGTTGGGTGGAGATAAGGATATATATATATATATATATATATATATATATATATTCTTCAGAATAAAGCTATTTAACAATCAGCTGGCATGGAAACCTATGATTATAAGATTTACAAAATATTACTAGCAGTAATATTCTATAAGTATTATCCCATCTAAATAAGAATTACTCGATATACAAGATAGAGAAAATAAATTAAATTATAGTGATCCAATGCATTTCAAAAAACGTTTTTTAAGTGAAATGTTTGAGTTTCATATCAAAACGTTTTATTATTCTAAGCAAGACAAAGAATACTTTAGAAATTTATATATGAAGAAGGTTTTCTATATATATATATATATATATATATATATATATATATATATATATATATATATATATACTAGCAAAAGTACCCGTCGTTGACTTGGTTCACAAACAGCCTACAGATAATGGACTCTGATTTATGAAAGTATGACAGGTTATGAAAAGAAAGGGTTGTAAAGAGATCGCTTCGAATTTGGGGGTATCAAAACCAAAGCAAAATATAATGAAAGTAAAAATAAAATAGATAAACCCCATACTTTATTATACCATACCTGTTTACACTGAAACACTTATCACAATATTATGTGAATCTATATTAAAAAAAACTTGCTAAACTTTGTGACATATTTCCATTCTATGGAGGTCAGGTGCGAACGAATACCCCATAATTTTATTATACCATATTTTTTCAAACTGAAACATAATTATCAAAGTATACTTACGCAGATAGATATGAAAAGTTTTTATTAAAGTTTGTGCCTATTTCAATTCCATGGAAGCCAAGCACGAACGCAGACCCCACAATTTTATTATACCATCCCTATTTAAGTTAAAACATACTTATCAAATGATTCTTATGTACATCTATATCAGAAACACTTGTAAACGTTTCTTTTAATTTTTTAATTTTTTATTTCCATACTTTGTGGACCAGGCGCGAACGCTGACTCCACTATTTTAATGAACCACTGTTCTGCCAGATCAAACATACCCATTCCTATGTCTCGATACGTCTTCTATCATTATATGTAATCAGTTGTTTAAAATAGTCAACCGTATAGGAGCCTATTCGTGACCAGACACACACACACATACACACACACACACACAGACATTCAGCTTTATATTATAGATATATATGAAGAAAACCTTCTACTCTAACTGTTTCTTCCACAGAACTGCTAGACTCTGGAATTCCCTCCCGCGTTCCTGCTTCCCCAACTGTACTGACATCGAGAAGTTCAAGTGTAATGTGAGCAGACATCTTGCTGCTCAACTCCCTACATAGTATTCCTGCAACTTATGTCCCTGATAGTAGCCCCCTACATCAAAGTTGCACTGTGCCTTGTTTGGGGTGAACATGTAAAAAGAATCCTGAAGATGATTCAATTAAACTAACATTTTTTAACAAGGAAGCACAGCTTATTATGGCTCGAAAGCTATTCGACGATAGAGGTAAATAAATCTTCAGTGGTCGGTGACAGAACAGAAATAGACTCGCAACATCTCTTTCTTCTGTGAGAAAGAGGCTGTAAGGAGGAGAAAAAACATCGCCTACTACATTTCGAATTTGTTTTTGTATCCTTTTAAGACATACAAGGGTGCTTTGAGCAGCTCCTCTGCTTATATTGTAACAGCACTCCACCATATTACGTATTTAGCTCGTGTACAGGAAGAGAATTGCGCCGGAAATGAAATACCGTCTGAAACTGTATTTACTATTTTGTGGCATTGCTGCTCTAATACTAGATTTGTGCATGTAGGTAAACTTCCTGGCATTAATGAATTGGTTTTAAACTCTATTCCCGTATGTTCACCATTATATTGAAGTGCGTTAAAAATCTGCACCTATAATAGGCATTTGCCGCTCGCTATTAAAAAAATCAATTAAAGGTCTTTATGACTGAGGCTAGACCATACATTTTAACATTGCTACCATTTTCAGCTTGTATCGTGTGGGTGTTTCTTTTTCCCAGGTAGAATTATAATAATTAGAAGGTCGATGTCGATGAGGAATTTCTTTGCAGAGTTTCTGTCTAACAGAAATAATAATCAACCAATTGATTTATTCGTATTATTTGGATTCTTAGGACTACTGTTCTCATTTTGAGTGTGATTTTTTACAACGTTTCGGTCGATGTAACTTCCGACCTTCTTCAAGTTTATCTTGTGGAACTCAATAATGTTTCTGTCAAACTCGGGAATTTGGACTGAATTTCGGACGGAACTCCTTATTTACTTCACGGGGGTAGCATGCTCTTGTTTCCTCGACCATGACTGGAAAAATCAATTGTGAAAGTGATATTCTCTTGAAGATTGAAGGTTCAATCCTCAGTGTTGGCGACCAAAAATACAATTGCGAATTACTTAAGACTTCTATCCCAGTCATGGCTGATGGAACGAGGACATGCTATCCTCGTGAAATAAATAAAGGGTTCTATTCGAAATTCAGTCCAAATTCCCGAATTCGACAGAAACTTACACCTGAAGAAGATCGGAGGTTACATCGACAGAAACGTTCTGAAAATCACACTCAAGATGAAAACAGTGGTCTGAAGAATCCAAATAATAAGAATAACCAATCCTCATCTAAAAACTTCAGAAACATTTGATTTATGACCGGCATAATTATATTCGCACACCAGTTCTCGTCAAGCTAAATCGGCCTGGTTAGTAGCAGATGAGTGGCCATTTTGGAATGTCAAGCACTGTATGTAGGGAAAACTGCAAAAACCGAACGTTGCCATATCCACTAATTAAAATATACATACGACTGCGGGCCACTTGCGAATGTGATATTTCCACAAAACTCCCTCCTTCAGAAAAAGCCAGTTCAATCCGACCAGAGTGAGTGCCGTTTATGTTAAAAAATGTTCTAGCTACTGGATGCCAGACATTCAAGCACTATCTCAAACATTCCAACCGAGAGATCATTTAACATTCTAATCATTCCTTTAAGAGCAATTTTTTTTTTATCAATCTTGCATTTGGTTCACCGGGTATATTTTCCAGGTATACTTTGAACTTCTTTTTCACGAATCCGATTGATCCCATAATTACTGGAATAATCTAAATATTCCGAAGATTCCGGTTTCTTTTGATGGTGTACATAAGAATTTGATATATTATTATCTTTTCACTCTCAGCTCCGTTTAACTTAACATCATTGGGGACACTAACTTCTGCTGAGGTTGCTTCTTTCGCCCCATTTTTTCGTATCATAATGTTAAGTTTAACAGCTCTGTTTTCTAGGTACGTAGCTATAGTAATTACATAGTCAGAGTTGCGCGAGCCTTTTCTAGTCTCACACAAAAACACGCGTTCACATTTACAGCTACATTACTTGTCATATACATACGCGCGCACGTCCACACACGAACATATATTCACGTTCGCGTACATACACTCATATTCACGTGTATATACACACACGCTAACGTACACACATGTACTCGCATGTACGCACACGAACGCACACATGGTCGACGTCACTTCCCCTTTCAAAGGAAATCCACACATGCGCAAAAGACAACCGGAAACAAGTATAAAAGCAAGAGACAAGCTGTTTCCAGCCCTTTTCGACTTAGCTCTCGAGCTGAGCGGTCGTCGGACCATTCGCCCCCCCTTTCAGGGCACCCACGCGCGTCACGTCCCCTGCTACTATGTAGAGGGCACGAGCTAACAGACAGTATGTACACTTTATACGCGTTCTCTCTCCATGAACTGGATTTACATTCTCACTCTTTCTCTCTCTATCTGCTACTTGTGCCAGAGAACACCACCGCGTAGCTGACGGCTAACATGGCGCACAGTTTAACTGATGTCAACCCTCTATCTTTTTCTTTGTCTACACGCTGGACTATCATTCCCATTTTCCACTACATCACTCACTTCTTTTCCCACGCGCGAACAAACGATAGTGACCCGAACGTGAGATGAAAACACATTTCCTTTTTCCTTCTATGCTACCAATCCCGCAACAAACCATGGTTACACCAGCGCGAACATGAACACGTGTTATATCTAAAACATTCATTCTTTCAACAGTAAATAAACGACACGTTTATCTTATACATCAATTGAGTTTTTGTTTCCTTCTTTTCAGCCGTTTCATTATTTTCTTCTGTAACGGGATTAGGATGTATATATATATATATATATATATATATATATATATATATATATATATATCCTGTTCCTCTACAGAATGAATAGTGTATGACTTATTTCCAATTATTCTTTTTGGTATATGTTACGAGGACTTGCTGCTATATTCAATATTTAATTTCCAAAAGTCCAATGGAGATATTTACGCACCCAATCTTGTCGTAAAGTAGCCGTCTCTTAGCAGAACCGCTCGATGTTAGGTGGCTCCCATTCTCTACTTCCAAGTGGCAGAATGTGAACTTGTCATTGCGGTATCGAGTCGATTATGATCAACAATTGTATGCGCCTCTACTCGCCGGTTTGCTAGTTTAAATCTTTTCTTCGTTTAAATATGCAGTGCAGTAAACCTTTATAAGTTTTCTCTTGCAACCTCCTGTGGAAGTGATGTTACATCTTGCAAATAATTGATTTGTCTTTATCAGAGAATATTTTGTAATAATTTTTATTATTTGGTAACAATCTGTCTTGTTATCAGGTTAAATCTTTCCGCAAGGTTTGCAATGGCCGCGTTTAGGTCACATTTTTTAAGTGTCTCTGCGCCTGACTAATAGGCAAATTTCAGGATTCTTTTTTAATCAATAGATATTTGATATTTTGAGAGTGATACGTGTCTACAATTTCATCAGTTATTTTTTATTTTTTAAGCAAAGATTTATCCCCTGAAAAGCCACTTATAAATTGGTTCTTATCCATTAGCATTTTTTCAACTAATTTTGTCTGGGAATAATTTTGTCCATTCCTTTGTTTCCAAGAAGTATTTTCATAAAACAAACAGTTGTCAGGATTTCCCATCGCATATTTCTATACGTCAGACGCGTTATCTATGATTTGCAAATCCTTTTTAGAATTGTTTCTTTACGGGTTTAATAAGGCGAGTATTCTAACATGTTTAAACTGTTCAGTTTAACATTCAAAAACAACATGAAGTAGAATAAATACATTGAAAACATCGCACACAATGTTGGATTCTTACTAATAAATTCACATATGATAATATCCTGCATTTCAACAAACTCACCATTTTGTCAGGCACAGAGTGTCGTTGGCACACCTTAACTGGCGCGTCTACCAATAGTCTCTTAATCTTTGACCGGATTCTAAACAGTATCTTACCTAATATGTCCCGCACTATCAATCACACTCCCAGCCCTGTCCCATCGCTGCAATGTTATATTTCTGTGCCTGTTTTACAAGTATTTTAATGAAATGTATGCTGAAAAACCAATACTTCCGACAAGCAACACCATCAAAACCTTTAGAGATGTTAGAAACTCTTCTACTCTAATAGTTTGTTTCTCTTTATCCCATGAGAGACGTCTTTGCCTTCTGGCCAAGATGAAAGTGTAGTATCTGTTCTATAGATGCTGCACTTCAATTTCTTGTTTTATGCCAGTGGAGGAGAAATTTTTGTTCCTTTTCTCCACGTTCAAAAACGACCCTGGTGTCTAACTCTGTCCCGTGGGGAGGCATTGTAAATAGGTATTCTAATAGTTTTTTCCCCTCGAACTACTTGACTTTGAAGTTTCTTGCAGGTTTCCTGCTTTCTTCACTGTACTGACATGCAAAAGCCCAACGTAATGTGCACAACCATCTTGCTGCTCTACTCCCTACATAGTGTCCCTGTAGATAGGGTCCCAAGTAGTAGTCTCTTACCATCCATGTGACACTGTGACTTTTTGTGGCAAATAAATGTAATAAAAACAGTTTAATAGTTTGTTAAAAGCAACCGTTCGAATTGTGTTGCTCATTTTGGTTTGTATTCGTTCCGATTTGAAATAAATTCGATTAAAGATTTGTAACTGTATTTTTAAGTTCCGAAAGAAACCCCTACTTTTCAAAGTTCTGAGAATATAAAGTAAATTCAATGTTATATTCTCTTGTAATATTAATTTCCTTGTGGTAAATAGCGTGATGCATTTTTAATACGGCACTACAACTTACTTGACTTCCTTACTCCTCCCACGCCTCATCATCCTTCACACATTCTCTGCCTTCCTTGAATATCTTATGTCACTCAAAAATGGATTCATGCACGATGGTTTAAAAGCAGTCTGAATCATTTCATACGTTTTTATTGCTTATCGTTCTTCGAAGGTGTTCTCACGCCCAGATTGCATTTTTTAAATTCAACGGTTGTGACGATCAGGTTTTAGTAGGGCGTATTCCAATTCCTGCTGTAACTGTTCATTTGAACCTGAAATCATAAAAAATTGGTCAGTCATCTCATAAGATGTATAGCAATAATACACTGAATTTTCAAGTGTCTACGACAATTTTAAACGCTTGTACAAAAAGTCTACAAACTTATTGAAGGCGTACTGTTTATATAATAAAATATAAGTATACATTGTGCATGATTGCAGAGAAAAAAGAAAAGAAAAACGAAGCAATAATAGCAAGGGGGAGCAGGGATCAGAGAAAAAAACGACCCTGGTGTCTAACTCTGTCCCGTGGGGAGGCATAGTAAATAGGTACATATATATATACAAAATATATTTCATTTTTGACTAAAACAAAACAGAAAATTATAAGAATATATTTAATGTTAAATACCTCAGTAAAATATGAAATTATTTGTATAGCAAAGAAACAAAGCATCAAAATGTTTCATAATTCAGATTTTACATTTCTGACATGTGAGGTGTCGCTGAGCGCTTATCAATGGAGATAAGTAAGATTTAGAAAGAGAGAATATTGTTATTTTTTCTGTTTTATTTTTTCCGTAACCATATTGTCACTCTTACTCGCACGCTCTATAAGGCTTGTAATTGAATCCCCTTTTTTATTATTTACTATATCACGAGTTCCGTCTATATTGTAAATATATTTTTCCCAGAAATACTTCATCTCTACTCGCCTTTACTTTTGTTTATTGCTATCACCACAACCACCATCACAGCCACCACCACAACCATCACTACAACCACCACCACAACCAACACCACAACCAACACCACCATCACAACCACCACCACTACCACCACTTTAATGTATTCTTGTAAATTTAAAGAATACCTATTTCTGATGAACTATAAAAAGCGTCATACTAGTCGCTTTGTATTTTTTAATATTTTCTTTTTAAAAATTATATATACAAATATAATACATATGTAAGTATATATGTGTGTGCGTGTGTGTATAAAATAAAATAATTGAAACTCAGAAAGATAATTTAGTTATATAAAATCGTCTGAAAGCATTCCACTAGAAAGTGTTTATTTTTTTTTCTTGATATGTCTTTTATTTATTTTCTAAAGATAGAATTCATTGAAGTAAATTTAATAAAATGTTTCATTTATTCATTTTATTCTGCGCAGTTTGAAAATTCAGAACGCGGCTGCATGTTGTATACGCCATTTTTTTTTCGAATCACATTGCAATAGTCACGAGAATAAAGCTCTTAATATGATCTGTCACGAACATCGACAACGGTCCGTTCTATAGTAACCTGGCAATTATTGAGAGAAAATATATATATGAAACTAGCTATTCTTACTTCCGCTGCCCACGAGGTTATTATTATTATTATTATTATTATTATTATTAGCTTTAAACCTATGAAACGCATTATCGCTGGATTGCTTCCTTGCTGATTACAACTTGGTCGTCATCATATTCAATGTCAACAAATTCTTGTCATGGATATCCCCAAAAGTAACCAAACACTATCCATACTAGTTATTAAGTTTTTTTTTATCCATAAAGTGACTAGAAATCATTCCCATCTCAGTAACCTTTATCCGTGAGTGGCTTTTGGCCTTGATAAATGGTAAACTTAGTAAAGAATATGTAGTTACTATTTCTCATTGCTTTAAATCAAATTTTGATGTTTTAATTTAATTATTACGGTATCGTTTGGTCATTAAATCATTTAATGAACAAAACTGTAACAAAATGTAACGAATTGCTTTATTGTTTAAACATCTATAAATTTATTACATGGAGTATAGTTCCAACCGTTTCAGTTTTAAATACAGCAGAATTTGAATACTAGTCTAGAGGCGTCTAAATTACTTCTTTTTTTTTTTTAAATGTAATAAAGTATAAAAGTAATAATTACTATGATTTTTATTTGACCCGAGTGGATCAAAGGGTATTGCAAATTGTAGTTATGATGACTAAAATTATGCATTTATGAACTGAAAGTTTCATCTCTTTGATGCAGATATTGACGGCGTTGGACTCTAAGAAAGCAACCCCTCTCATGAAGATGCGTCAAAAGCAGAGATGCGTCAGTTAATGGTAAAAGTGAATTGAGAATGATGGTGACTATGTAAAAAAAAAAAAAAAAAAATCTGGAGCACAATAGGGTGCATGTATTATTGTTACTAACATTCACCTTCGGAACTCTTCAACGTTTTGAGTTAAAAAATATAAGATGCATTACTTTTGGAACGATCCTCGTAATCGAGTATCATTTCAACTATTAACAAAAGATTAAAATGGCTGACTTCTTTCAGAAGACAGAAATGCATTGTGGCTGTTTTTGTGACGATCTTTAAAATATTCGTTTCAGTAATTTATGCTATTGTATTTTTTTTATTTCAATAAATATTTGATTAAATTAAAATGTCTGCGTGGTTTTAGAGTTGAGGAAACAGGTAGCATGAACATAATTCCAAGGGCAATCGATCTGAAGTAAGAAGCTATTTTTTCCGGCATCTGGACGTCTCTACAGTGAAGGAGGGAGTTTTGTTGCAAGCCGGCTTGATCGCGGGTAATTATGTTGAGAGTACAATAGCAGTAAGTTTATCTGCGAAAAGCAAGCACAGAGATACAATATTGTGGTGATGGGACATGCATACATATCGGGACCATTTTTTACATAGGTATCACCACTTATCAAGGTCCAGGGGCCACTCGAGGATAAGGGTTAAAGAGTGTACAGTAGTCAATTGAACAATATAGTAATTGTTAGAAAGCAGGAAAACGGAAGACAGTTTCACAGGCGTGCAGTTCTAAGAAATAATCTTTGTTCATAGAATCTACGTTTAGGTTTAGGCACAAACAAAGAGTGGGGGAATTATTGATAGCGGTTTCAGATAGACGAGTATTTCTTGTGAAAGTATGACGAGGGGGGACCATAGATTGAAGCTCAGTCGAGAACATGCCATGAAAATAACCCTGTCTCAGAGAGGAAGAGAGATAGAGAGGGCGCGTCCTGTGTCAGAGAGGAAGAGAGATAGAGAGGGCGTGCGAGAGAGACAGTAATAGAGAGACTTAGGGGTGGTGCTGAAGATCACACGTGGCAACAATACTCCATGGATTAACGAAGGGTGGTTTTATAAAGATATAGGATATTTGCGGAGAATGTAGTCTTTATAAAGATATAAAATACTAGATGTGAGATGCTTGCTAGTTCGGTAGAAGGAGTATGTCCTCTTGATAGCAGACTTGTCAACATCTATGCATATATTCCAATTCACGTTGTCTGCACAACATTGTTCAAAAACTATTGGGCGCGAAGCAAACATTTCCTACTAAATAAACTAAGCTGAATGCACTTAACTTATTATTTTCAAGTTAGACACAAGGAATAGCGAGGTTTTGAAAAACTATTGAACAAAGCGAAGTACGCTCTGGATGATAAAAATATCTAGACATCCCTGTAAGCATTCCTCGATAGTGATGTCTTAGGCGATGAACAATAAACTAACTTTTCAGAGAGAACGTAGGACCGAAGATAGGGCTCATAAAATTACGTTTTATAATTCGATGATTTAACGCGTCAATCTCATAGCAATCCAATTTTTTTTATTTCTTCCCAAAACTAAATAACAACATTCTTAAAATTTTGGGAGCAATTCCGAGCTAAATATCATCTACCCTTACGGGTATCGCTAATTTGGCGTTAAACTTAAAAATTGAAGGCTTGAACAATTGAAAATTTAATTGGAAGTACTCCACTGGGCTTCAATCTATGCCCCTGCAGAACATTCGCAAACAATACTTGTTTAGCTACAAAAACTGTCAATAATTTCCTATAATCCTTATTAGTGCATAAAACTAAACGAAAAATTCCATGAACAAAGTTTCTTTCCTAGTATTGTCTGTCTGGAGAACACAATATCGTTGGCTACTTCCAGCTGACTATAACATACTATTTTGAAAATCTAATATAAAATGTGTGAGCCGTCATCCTAAATAAAAAACCCTACCCAAGTCCCATGATTATCGATCCCCACGGTATTGTCTTACAGTCTACCCAACACTCATTAACTCATTAATCTTCAAGTGGCTTTTGGACCTTGATAAGTGGTAACACACTAGAAAAATATAAGATCGACTTTTTAAAAAGTTTCACAAATCTTTTAGGTATATCAGCATTCAGAAAACAACCCACGAATTAAGAAATTCAATTGCAAAGGTGGAGAGTTGCATTAAATACTTCGAAAGTAAGAGACTATTATTTATATCAATTGGTAGTAAATATTTACATGCTATCCACCTCAGCATAATGTGACACAAGGACAAAAAGTGGGGATGGCCAGCCAGTTCCATCAAAGGAGGATCACTCTGACCTAGGAAAATTGCCTGGGAATCTCCATCGGTATTCCCCGGCAGGGGAGTCTCAAGCAACACACAATAAACTTGCCCCATCCAAAAGCCAGGTGGAAAGGCCCGGGAAGATGGGCTTCCAAGTTAATATCCAGGCGGCGTACCTCAGTTCGGCACGTTGGTGGAGAATGGAGTCTTTATAGAAATATAAAACACTAGCAAGTTTGAGATGTTTTCTAACTCGGTAGAAGTTCCTGGCCCCGTATCTGTCGAGCTGATTGTCAAGAATGGATTTTTGACTAGTACTTTCTACCAAGTCATCAAACAGCCAAAGCATATAGACTCATCCTCACCGAATTTAAAGAATTTAATGAGGGTATCAATTAGTATATTTATTTGCTTCCCCACTCGGCAAATTAGGCACAAGGCCGTTTTTTAACGTGGAGAGTGAAGGGGAGGGGGACCAGTAACCCCGAGAGGGAACTGGATAGTGACAATTGGTATGAAGGGTTTCCTCTACAGTGACCAATAACTGATTGGTCAAGAGCAATGGTCTTACATGTGGGGTTGCCCCCACATATGGTCTTTAATTGCAGTATCTGCCGGAACGAATACTACACTTTGAGATTCATACCCAGTCCCCACAGGGACCGGGCGAAACTTAACGAGGATATCAATTGGTAGTATGTGTTAAGAAAACTCCGTAATAAATATATTTAGAGTAGATTTTATCATTTATTCTGGAAAGGCGTTTAGACATATTAATTTTTCGAAACCCGATACAAAATGTTTACAAAATGTGCTAAAAGTAAAGACCCGATGTTTATAAACTTATTTTTTTAGAAATTTACAACAAAATATTGAAAAATAAAAATACAATACTTTCTTACTTATCCATAAAAAAAGATTTAGGTTTGTGTATATATGTATGTGTATGTGTATATATGTATATTTATTGTGTGTGTGCATATATATATATATATATATATATGTATATTTATATATATGTGTATATATTTATATGTGTAAATATATGTATACCATGAACAAAGCTTTCTTTCTATATGTATACCATGAACAAAGCTTCTTTCTTAGAACTGCACGCCTGTGGAACTCTGTTCCGCTTGCCTGTTTCCCTCCCGACTTCAACCTGGATGTCTTCAAGTTCAACACAAACAAATTCCTGATTAACTGCCCCCCCAAGTAATGACACCTTACCAATTCTCCAATACTATTGCTACACTATCCCTTTGATTACTGTACACACAATAACCCTTATCCCTGAGTGGCCATTGGGCCTTGATAAGTGGTGAACTCCATGTAAATATATATATATATATATTTACATGGAGTTCACCACTTATCAAGGCCCAATGGCCACTCAGGGATAAGGGTTATTATAATGCATTATTATTATTATCATTATTATTATTATTATTATTATTATCTAGACGACTATCCCTGTCAACACTCAATTTTAGCCATTTATTGTTTCAGCATTACCCAAATAAAAAAGGGTCGATATACTGTAAAGTAAATAAAAGAAGGAAAACGCCTGATTCAATTCAATCTTTGTTATTACTCAGACACACGCAACTCTTGATTGTTATTGATATTGGAACCGGCGATTTTTTTTTTTAATTTTTAATTAAATTTTCTTTCTTTTCAAACGAGTGGAAATCTTTTCGCCAGCTTTGAATATCAGTACGATTAAGAATTGCCAACAAAATAAGGCTTCTAATTTGAATTATCGTTTCAAATTTCTGATTGAATTGAAACTTTGAATGTAACCGAATCGACGCCATCTTGAAATTGGTGTTCGCGCAGAAGGTTTGAGACAATTAGCATGAAAACACATCCTTACGGACAAAAGTAAAAAGAAAATCATAAAATAACAAATATATACAAACTAGGTGAAACGTCCAATGTTGTTTAGGATTTAATAAGAAACACTATGTTCCTTTTTTCGTCATACTCATAACATGATCTTATTTTCTTTTTTTAAACTGGTTTTTATCTTTCTAACACAATACAGAGAAATCTCGCAAAAGTGTAACGGACGTGTGTATGCCAAAATAGTGTCACTGTTAAAGTAAAAACACTTATAAAAAGGATAAAGAGCACGTTAGAGAACAGCGCTCACGTTAGAACGTGGATCACGTCCGCGATCACGTTAGAGGCGTTATTGACGTTTGAGAAGACGATCACGCGAGAGACGTCAAAGCAGTAATGTGAGAATGAGAAAATAAATGTCGTTGTACAAAAAAAAATGTGAGTTGAATTTCTTTTCTATTCTCCATCTGCTTTGCGACTTAAGCTACTACGTGTTTGTTCCCGGTCCACGTTACAAACGTCTCTGAATTAGAGTCAACATATATGGTTTAAATCCTTTTTATTGAAAATAAAATATGATTTTTTGTTGATTTTATAATAATTTGTCTCCTGCTTTTAAGCCGGTTCACATAATATAAAAGTATTCTTGCTTTAACCGGACACTATAGAGCTATTTGTAAGAATTTCAGCAATAAAATCTCTCTCTCTCTCTCTGCATATATATATATATATATATATATATATATATATATATATATATATATATATATATATATATATATATATAACTTGCATGTCAGTACAGTTGGGGGAGCAGGAAACCGGAAGAGAATTCCAAAGTCCTGCAGTTCTGGGGAAGAAGCTATTAGAGTAAAAGGCTTTCTTACATCTAGGGATCTCGACTGTGTAGGGGTGGGACTTCGTTGCTTGTCGGGTTTGTCGGGGCTATTTTCGTCGAGGTAGTACGAGGGCTTGTAGTTCGTCAGAGCATCCACCATAAAAATACTTGTAAAACAGGCAGAGGGATGCAACATTACGTCGATGGGACAGAGGCTGAAGCGTAGATGACAGTTCGGGACCTATTACGTTGGCTACTATATTTTGGACCTTGTCCAGGAGCGAGAGACTAGTAGCAGATGCACCAGCTAAAATGTGACAGCAGTACTCTATACATGGGCAAATGGTGGCTCTGTAGAGGTACAGGATACATCAATAGATCGATAGTAATTCATAAGCATACAATTTTCTGTATATAACAGTTCTTCGGTTTGACTAGACGGGCAATTCTTTGAAGATGAGATATAAACCTTATTGTTTTGACAACAGTTTCTCTATTAACACAGGCTTACAATAATAAGTGAAATATACATTCTTATATTTTTTAGAAGCAGAGAATGCTCTATTCTTTGTACGAAGAGCTATGCACTTTCACTAATTATGAAAAAAATCTACCTGCACCGATGAGTCGTAAAGAAGATGAAACATACGCCTATATATATATATATATATATATATATATATATATATATATATATATATATATATATATATATATATATATATATATTCGTTGGGGACTATGGAAGCATGCACAGGACAATGGTAATAAATATGGTTCCAATACTAATAACAGAGTACAAAGAAAGGATGTCGATCGGTAGCGCAAGAAGTATTCCGGAATAAAACTCAACAAGGAACTGCGTGTAAGTTCAGTCTTCGGATCATCTTGAGACGTTTTTCTTTTCATGTGAACAGGTAATGATGAATTTCTTCGTTTTTTGGTCACGAGAGAAATCTATTCAAGCAAGATTTAAATTTATGACGAGCATTATTTATATCTCTCTATGTTGTCTCCAGCGAATAAGGACATTTTCTTTCCTTTTCTTATTCTCGTTTTCGTCGATTTCTTCATTTTCCTTTGCATCAACAACCGATGAGAAATATATATTTTCGTCAACTGACTTCGCCGGGTAAAAAAAAAAAAAATTTAAAAAATGGTCAGGGAATGATCTTCACAGAAAGCGATGTGTATTCCGTTCCCCTCGGAACTTCTTCCCCCACATTCTCATATATTGTTTGATAAAATATATATGATAAAATATTTCTATCACACACTGTTAACTAAAAATAGAATTAATAAAATGGTCTTTGTTCATGCTCATTTGGGGAGGGCGTTAAATATTCTAACTTGCTTAATATTCATATATTTCACTTCCTCACCAAAATAACGAAAGAGGATTACCTGTAATCTTTTCTCTGAATACTTGGGAATGGTTTACTAATCTTATCAATCTATGTTTTTACTACAGAAGGGGGGTCCTATTCAGTCTTATCAGACGTGAGATAAGGCGCTGTAACACACGTTGTCAGTACCTTGGATCTATTGAATATTAACGTTGTATTCTTGTAGGAACAGACTTTAATTTGTCTTCTGTTTTTTACTCTTCATACGATGTAGAAAGGTAAGAGGGTTATGGTCGGTGTATATAATGGTATGTTGACGATCATACATATACATCGAAGTGCTGTAGACTGAGAATGGGGGTTAAGGTTTTCTATTTATGGTAGATTAGTTCTTCTGACACGTGTTGAATTTTCAAGAGAAATATATGACAGGATTCTTAATATCAGTCAGATCGGTTTGAAGTAGAATTAAATTTATGCCATATTCACTGGTGTCGATAACTTTGTTAAAAGTTAGGAGCCCTTAGCACAGAATTAGAGCATAGCAGCAATCTTATCTGTTCGAAAATATTTTGGCAACGAGGGATCCAAATAAATTTAGACTTTTTAGACAAGAGGTGACGCAATGTCAGGAAAGTTTTAGCAAAATTTTCGATAGTAGCTTTCCATAACGAGAAATCGCGTCAGGTTTCTAACATTTGTCGGGGTCGGGACGTATAAGATGCTTTGAATCTTGGCATTCATGAGGGATATCTTGTCGTATCCAATAGTATGTCTCAAATAAATTACTTCGACCTTCCCAAACTTGCTTTTCGATAGGTGGATAGTGAGATTGGCCGAACACTTTTCTTCACGGACGTTAAATATTTAGACTAATTGTCGTTATATATGACAATGTCGTCGATGTTGGTTTCAAAGTTGAGTAAATCCCTTAGGTAGTGGTTCATCATCATTTAGAACGGGGCTTAAGAATTTTTCCTTCCGAATCGAATAAACGCGATATTGATAAAGCCCTTGTGGATTAATAAACGCTTAAATTTCCTTGGCACGCACCAGTATCCTTTAAACATGTCTAGCTTGATGATGTACGTTGTTCTGCCAACCTTTCAATGCAGTCATCTATTCTCGGTATAGGATGGGAGTCTGTACGGGTGATTGAATTCACCTTGACGAAATCTGCACAAAACCGGATCGAGCCGTCGGGCTTAGTGACCAAGACATATTGCGATGACCAAATACTCTGGCTTAGTTGAATAATTCTATGTTTGAGCATTTATTCTACCGCTTGGCGTATCACTTTCGCCTTTTGTGGGTTGACGGCGCGGAAATCCCAAATGAAATTTGTCACCTCTTTGTTCTTGTTGCAGATCAAATGAATGATCGCAGACGTGATATTTCGAGAATTCCGCAATCTCATTCAGTTTTGCCTGCAGATTTATCAGAGATATTTTTCTAGCGGCGCCCACAGTAAGATTTAGTAGCGGCTGGGAGATGGTTCCTCTTGTCCCTCTCGTGGTAAGGCTTAATCATATTTATGTGACACGTATATGTGGCCTTGGAACGTTAATGATGTTTTGTACAACTCCATGCATAATTAATAGTCACATGTGACACTATATATATATATATATATATATATATATATATATATATATATATATATATATATATATATACTAGCAGAGATGCCCGGGATTGAATGATGATAAACGAATATTTTACACACTCATACTTTATTGTATTCGAAATCGGTGAAATCGCCCATTTGTCGATCAAATCAATTGATTCCATTAGGATTAGGGTCCCATCGCGGTACACCGGGAGGAAACTTCATATGTCTTCCCTCAGTGACTCAGTCCGCAATATATTGTAGTCTACATTGCACCGTAGAGAACCTACTGTTAATTTTAAGAAATTATATTTTTTTATATAATGGTTTGTATTAAAGTTTAAAATCAAGTATCATACTTCAATTATGCCTTAAACAAACATTTATTTCAAACTCGTCCTTAGCATATTAAAGAACATACAGTTGATTTTATCTGCCTGACTTACTGGTTGTGTGGTAATAATGGTTTGAATTCAAGTTAAAATGAAAAAAATCAAGTGTTATGGTGCAGTTGTGCTTTAAACAAAAACATTAATTTCAAACACCCGTCTTTCATATCAAATAATCTACTGTTAATTTTATATGTCAGGAGTTTCGGCTTGTGTGGTAATACAACTTCTCAACCGCGCTTATGATGTTAGGTGTTAAAGTGTTAACTTTGCCCAAAATTGACAGTTCCTTCTTTCATCAGATTATTTCGATTATCGATATTTATCGAGGAAATTCTGATATAAAACTAAAAAAGAATAAAGAATACTGACAGATCCATAAAGTAATTTTGTGTGAAATTTCATAAAAATCGGCCCAGGGAACGAACTCACACGCATACACACACAGACAAACACAAAGTTCTTTTAATATAATAGTATATATATATATATATATATATATATATATATATATATATATATATATATATATATTAATAGTAAGTTATACAAATGATCACTGTTTAAGTAAGTTTAAAGTTTACGCATAAAATAATACTTTCGTATATTAATTTATGTGATTAAATGAAATAGTCATATATATATGGCCTTGTCTTTCTGTTTGTCTGACGAACGGTCTCTGTTAAACTCCTCTGTAAATTGTTGGTCTACAAACTTGAAGCCTGACATATAGGGGACTTGGAGCTGTGAAAAAAATTCGACTTTGCCTTTAATCGTTACAAATAGTTGCTAAGGGATGAATTTGAAAAAAATTTGAACCTGGCAAGCGTAAGTCCACTTGAAGTGCCATTGTACGCGTGCGTAATTATACATTTATATCTTAAACAGTTTGTGTGTGTGTGTGTGTGTGTGTGTGTGTGGATTTACGTCAGACGGTAACAAGTAAGGTTGGAGAGCTATAAATTTTCGTTTCGATTCAAGCTAGTGGCGCCTTACTCATATCACTATTACTAATACAACCTGGGTAGTCCATTATCGGAAGGAGTCCAATGTCATTCGGGGTTACAAATTCGGATGGGCAGAAAATAGGCCCATGGGAGAAAGTGATATTCCCATATAGCGAAAGCGTACTGTTCCTTTTTGATATTTCGCTATATGGGAATATCACTTTCTTCCATGGGCCTATTTTCTGCCCACCCGGATTTGTAACCCCGAATGACATTGGACTCCTTCCGATAATGGATTTCCCAGGTTGTATCAACTTCTCTTTTCGTATAATTTTCTCCATATAATTATCCACAACCACTCAAAAACTATTTTCAATAATCGTGCTGAAAAGCAAAATAGCGTCCATTCGCAGCTGAACATTTCGCTAACTGCATTTCATTTCCTCTGATGATATGAGCCATTGTTGAAAATCAATAGATTAAGGAAATTAAAATAACCCTTTCTATATATTCCTTTGTCAAGCAATAAATTCTTAAATCGAATATATGCCTCTATATGTTGTTTCTTCAGAATTTAAAATTGAACCACGAACTTATATATTGCTCTATTCTTAAATATTGAGCTTTTCCTTTTTGGCTAGGATCTCCTTGAAAGTATTACTTCAAGTAATATTTATCAGCATTTTCATCCGAATTCTATCAGTATCTTATCTCGCTTATATATATATATATATATATATATATATATATATATATATATATATATATATATATATAGTTAACTTTTGAAATTACTACTATATATTGTATAATGAATTGAGGATTGATCTCATAAAGATAAATACAAAACTGCATAAATTACAATATCATATTTTAATGTATTTTATGACCATTGAGACCAAGTGTCCTGCTAGTATATATATATATATATATATATATATATATATATATATATATATATATATATATATATGTATCCAGGCATGAGATATTCAAAAGTAGGAACTAATGAACTCAAAGAGGCTGTTAGATAGTGCTCGATAACAAAGCAAAATATTTTTTTATTATTTATTCAAAGGTAAACAGTTACATTTGGTCGCTACAAACAGCCATCTGTTTCAGTCAATGAGACTTCGGCAGACGACTCTAGACCATTTGAAGCTATAGAAAACAAAGAAAAAAAGTATTAGTATAGATGGCTGTTTGTAGCGACCAAATGTAACTGTTTACTTTTGAATAAATAATGATAATAATAATAATCTATATTATTATAAAACTCAAATGACCTTGTAACGGGCGTTGTAACCCAGCATCCGGTTTACGGCTTCCGGCTATAAACAAATAATCAACGCAATAAAAAAGCGTAAAACGTATTGTTTTACTGTGTATGTTTTCAATGTCCCAATTGTCTTTTTTTTTTCGCGTTTAAATTATCCAAATAAACAATTGTTAATACTGTCTGCATTTTTTTACATCGTCCATTTCCGTATTCTGTTTAAGTTATTTTAACGCAATTTTCTTACAAATAAATCTACTTTAACCCGTTGAAAACCATAAGATCATTTTATAACGGCGATTAACCCACAGCCTTCATTTTTTAAAACACCATTCTTAAAAAACATGCATACATTTTCTTCTACACTATCAACATAAACAAATAACCCCGAAAATATTATTTTTTTAATTTTGCGTTACAAATAAATAATCACCGCGACAATAAAACGTATTGTTTTACTGTGTACGTTTTCAGCGTCCCAATTGTTTTTTTCAAGTTTCATTTTAATATACTTTCATAGAAAAGTTTCTGTTATGTCACAAAAAAACTATTTTCTTTACCTCACAAGTGTCACGCTCATACATTAATTCCATAGCTAATATAACATACTGACCGAATGAGTCGCGGGTAGTCTAGTGTACACACACACACGCACACACAAATATATATACATATATATATATATATATATATATATATATATATATATATATATATATATATATATATATATAAATTGAGATACTTTCCAACGGATAAAACCTTATAGAAAGAAAAATAAAAAAATTACATTCATTTCATCAATTGTTAATACAGACGAGACATTTATCAAAACTGAATCTTCAGTCCCCAAGAAAAAAAAACGAAATTATTTCAAACATTTCAAACTTTTCTTATATTCTTCTTTCTTTAACATGTTACATGCATGAATAAAAAGGTTATATGTTCGTTATTTTATATATATACTAGCAAAGATACCCGCGCTTTGCGCAGGACTTTATTGCATGCTCGGATACTCGCTTCGCGGGCATCCTTGAAATAGGTGGATGCTTTAAGAGACTCTATTACCTAATGTGATTAAAGTATTTTAACTACCTCATCAAGTGGCCGAAAACCAAACCATGAACTTTAAAGAAAATAGATTATATCAAAGTTAACACTTATATTGTTACACATAAAAATTGAAACAATTACAAAGAATCACAATGGTTAACATTTGTTTAATTGGCTAAGGGAATGAGGTTGAGGGAGGGCGATCTGATTCATATTCACAAAGAAGTTGGTCGGCGCCATTGTGGCAGCGTCTGGAATGATAACTAACCCGAACTTCGTGTGCACCATCCCTAGGTAGGAGAATTTATGAAGAGCCGCGCTAAATATGATCTTAACTTTCGGCCTTGACCTTGAAAAATAGTGTACACAATTCCTAGGTCGCAGACTATCATCATGCCAGGTTTAATCATGATCGATCCGGTGGTGTGGGCTGTAGGAGAATTGTACCCACAAGCACACACACAAACACGAACGCTACTACTTAGCAGGCTGCCCAGCGTTTTCCAGCCGTAAAATGGTTTTAAATATAACATTTTAATTTATGTATTTATTATTATAGAGTCAATACTCAACTGAATATCATATTGTACCCAATATATAGTAATTATCGGCCGGCATGACCCAGTCGTAATATAAGCTTAAATATATTTTAATCTATGCAGATTTCATATTTATTATCGAGTCAATGTTCTACTGAATATTATATTGTACCCAATATATCGTAGTGATATTCAAAAGTAAAACAAAAAATGTGACTTTTGTATTATGGCGACTTTATCTCCTCTTCTGGCGATAAGCATTTAGTTTCGAAATGCCATGGTTAAAGAGGTTTCTCTCTTATTTCTCATTCTATAAAACTTATTGAGTTGATCTTGCTATAAAGTAACTTTAATGTAGTAAGTTATAAATATATAACAAGAACAACCCTGACGATGGTCAATCGAGACCGAAAACATTCAGTAAACTAGGGGACTTTATAAGAACTTTGGATCCCACAAAAAAAAAAATACTTGTACGAAAACAAGAAAAATTCGAAAGAAAGATCATAAAAAGAACGAAGATCCTCTTCAATAAAACATGCGATATATATATATATATATATATATATATATATATATATATATATATATATAGTAGATACATCACGCATTTCATTTTCATAAGGATTCGTCAGGCTAAAATGCATGGAATTCATGTTACAAGGTGTTTATATATGTGGTGTTAATCTTTTAAAATTAATTCCATGCATTTTACCTTGACGAGTCCTTACAGGGATTAACGCGGAACACTCTTTAGCTGAATTGCCACGTATATCTTCCTAACTTACTACCTAGTTCTACTCACGTACTGAGCACTGTTGAAGTAAATACTATAAAAAGATATATTAATATATATATCCTTATAAAATTTGATGCAGATAAATGAAATAATAAACATAATAATATTATTATGCATACATGTGTGCGTGCATGCGTGTACGTGTGTGGATGCGTGCAGTTAGTTTTGTAACTTAATCACGGTATCTCATGTGATGTGATCTCGTGGCGGCAATCGCAATCAATTTAGCAGAATAAGGAGAAGCTATTGAATAATGCATCGAATACATGTCAATCCTCCACCCTGCAAGTTGAGCCTTGTAGGTTTGATGGCGTATAGAGATGAATAAT
The DNA here is from genome assembly GCF_053919585.1 of Euprymna scolopes. Taxonomy (NCBI): domain Eukaryota; kingdom Metazoa; phylum Mollusca; class Cephalopoda; order Sepiida; family Sepiolidae; genus Euprymna; species Euprymna scolopes. The sequence goes on along the minus strand of NC_136487.1, from coordinate 28,003,020 downwards.
AAAGTCGACGCCAAGTCTTATCAACCTCACGAAATTCTTGCTATTATTAAATTAGAACTTTTAAACAAAACCCTTCATTGTAATCCCATGTTTGTTAATTCTCACTACCAGATTCTCAACCTCATTTATTTTATATATAAAAACCAGTCGATCGTTTCGATGTTTCAAAATTTTAATTGTTCGAAAAATAATGTCCGATTTCAGAAAGAAAAATATGTTTATCAAGTCTAAGTGGAACCTGTTCGTCTAGTATATTAGTTTAACCAATTTACAGGCCCTGTTAAAATACTGACATCAAATTTCTTATATAATTGTTTCGCGCTTTCACATGGATTGTTTCTTTAATTTTTTGATCACTTGGGGATGGGGCGTTCTAATAGTTGCCAGACATTCACTTGCTATTTCAGTGGCTCTAACCAAGATCTCTTTTTAAGATTCTACCCTCCCTTTAAGCGCAACTGTTTGTATCTCTCCTGCTCTTTTGTATTATGAAACTCTCGGATATCGTCAAGTCATTTAAGCAAGGAAATCATTCTTATTATTGTAGGGAGATGCAGATGCCATGAAATAGGAAATGTTCGGATAAAATATTTCGATAACAGAATAGAATTTGGGAAAATATAACAATTAGTTTGTCGTAATGGAATTCAATATCTTAAATGATAAACCAGATTGGAATATAACTAGATATATAACACTTGGTTTGGAATTAAAAAAAATAGTTGACTTCTGACGTCAGAAAGTTGAATAGACAGAAGGATATATTTTTTTATATATAGTCTGTCGAACGACAGAAATCTAACGTAGTCATCACCCTCGACCGGGATGTGCATGCAATTAGGGATTGCTTGTGAACTTTATATTCCCATGAAACATCCGCCTTTGGGGGAAGTCAGTAGAAGCCGCCAAGGGTGAATACTGCTGTCAAGGCAAGAAAGGTGACTGACTGACACTACTCTTGTATAGCAGAAAATGCATTTGTCGTTGACGAGACCACTTATAAAAGGATTGTCTACAAATGTACATTTTTAAGAGTGGATGACAGTTTGCTACCTTACTCATTTGGATTACAGCATTTAATAAAAAAAAAACGATATATTCTCAGCTTTATATTGGCAGCTCTTTTAAAAGCGTTGTTAGCGAGATTAAACTCAGGTAAGAAAATAAACACACCTTTCTACTGTTGTCATCTTCGTTTTTAAGTGCTTATGTAACGAACCTGCTGACACGTTTATATCATCAGCAGACGCATGACACATATGCAAATGACCGAGCTGTGCGCGAAGTGACGTTACAACGGAGGGAAGAAAAAAAACACACCTGGAGGACAGACGACAGCGAATACACGGAACGGCGGCCCGTGTCGAAACGGTAGGGTTTATCTACTACATGGTAAACTTTTAAAATAATATGTAATGCGCTGTTGAAAATTCCGATAATAAATGCCTTTTGTTAAAACTGAAAAAAAAAAAACGAGTTGGATTTCTTAATTTTTGTTTGTTTCCCTGTTAGATATAAATAATTTAGTAGATCTTCAACTTCACACACTGGAAATAACATATGTATAGCCTTAATAGAAAAAAATAGAAATAGTTTTAATCGTAATAATAGTTATGGATTAATAAGCTTAAACCCTAGTAACTCCAATCGCACAAGAAAAGAGAAAAATCTAGGAGTAACCAAGTGCCAGACTGGCTGAAATGGGAGTTACATTAATTTTTAGCAATATATAATATTCAAAATAAATGAGAAATATTACTAATGTAGTTTTTGTTTGTAAAATTAAATGAGGTGCTTAATAAATAATAAAGTCAAAACATAGAATTATGAAAACTTAAAACTTGAGATATTAGTAAATAAAAAAAATAGATATTCAGAGTTATCCCCCTTTAAACACGGTAATTTTGAGATTAGGTTTTCAAAGAGATAGACAAAAGAAATTATAATTTGAATGATCAGATAATGATAAAATGCCAAATATAACTTTTAAATTCTAAATTCTTGACTTAATTAGTATTATATGTAAATTTACTTTTAATTTATTAAAAAATAATTCCTTTAAAATAACATTTAATAGCAATTCTCTTCTCATGAAATAAGTATTAAGTAAAATCAATTAGCAAACCTTGGATAAAATCAAAAGATACGAAACTTTTAGAGATTGAATATAATATAGGTGAATCATATTTTAATTGAGGATTAGAAGGTGATGTTCAGTACTCTAAAAATAAATAAATTAAATAAATAATTTGCAAACAAATTTAATTAGGTTAAAACACATGGAGGACAAAGGTAATATAACGATAAACAATTAGATGAAATATAAATCTAAAAAATAGGAATACGAAAATGCAGCGGTCCATAAATTTCATGGCTATCGGAAAATAACCAAACAAAAACATTTGGAAAGGAGGTAGATTCAACGGCTTGGTACCGTAAATAACAAGATCGAAATATGTTCAGATATTTATATTAATCAGTGTTTTTTTCTAACTGTCTGATGAGATGTTATTCTGGAATATTTTTGAACAACATAAAGCTTAAAATTGTCCGAATTGTTTTATAATTGTAATATTTTTGAAAAATACACAGCATGATACTCTAAAATTTTTATTCTTGTCTTGGTTTTGAAATCATATATATATATATATATATATATATATATACATATATACACATATATAAACATATATATACTCATATATACAAACACACATTTATATATGCACACATATATATACACACATATATATATATAAACATATATATACACACATATATATACACATAATATATACACACATATATATTCACATATATATATACACATATACATATACATACATATACAGGCTGACCACAAAAAACGGGCCCCAACTTAAATTAGGCCCGGTTTCTTAGTGTTTTGTTCGAATGAAATGAAACTTTGGTCATAACCAGTTTATTATATTCAAAACATCACATCAAAACACTAGCGTCTTTGGCCTTTTTTCCTCCATTCTACAGCATATGTTCTAGATGGCCTTCATTTAGCTCCGTGCATTTCTTGAGGCGCAGCACGAAGTTGTCCATGACGTTCTTACAGACCGAATTGGTAATGACTCTCATCTCCTCCCTGATAGCTTCCTTGAGTTCCGTGATGGTTCTGGGTTTCCCTGCGTAGACTCTGTCCTTAAGATAGCCTCAAAGAAAAAAATCTGGGCGGCTTAGTTCCGAGCAATGGGGTGCACACTCAAAATCAGTCTTCAGACTGATCACTCGGCCTCCGAAGTTCTCTTTCAGCCAATCTCGGGACAGGTTTGAGGTGTGAGAACTTGCTCATAAGCGACGGGTAAATGGTCTGGAACTCACTCTTGAAGGTTTTGAGGACCTCCACATACCGCTTCTTGGTGACTGTCACTGCTGCGCCAGATTATTCGATGAAGATTGGTCCGATGATGCTTCTGACCGAGATTGCAACCCACACTTTGTACTCAGGAAAGTGCAGGGCTTGGTGGCTAATTAATTGGGTCTGGAGGACCCTCAGAAGACATTTGTCTTGGATTTCGCCTTTCCATCAGAAGTTGGTTTCATCTGAGGTCCAAAGGAGGTTAAGGAAACTTGGTGTCTCCTTGATCTTCTGGAGCATCTTGACTGCCAGAGCCCTCCTCTGCTTCTGTTCTGAAGCTGTAAGGGTCTGCAGCGTCTGTATACTGTATGGGTAAGCCCTGATATCGTTCACCAGCACTCTCCTGCTAGTCTCACGGGACATACCGATAGACTGACATCGCTTACGCACAGAGCGTTTCGGACTCTGCTGGAGAGACTCTCTCACTCTTTCGACCAGCTCGACTGTTCCCTTCTTGGGACGTCCCGAGTGACTTGGACGGTTATCTCTGGCAGCGTTGAGGTTCTCTACGGTCCCATATATATATATATATATATATATATATATATATATATATATATATATATATATATATATACACATATATGCACACATACACTCATATATATACATACACACACAAACACACACACACATATGTGTTGTTTGTTTTTGTTTTTGCGATACGCTTTGAATTAATTCAATTATTTACGAAATGCATTTTTACCTAAATGCGAGTTAGGGATAATTTTCCCTTTAACTAATCTGGTACCCCCACATGGGGAGCGGCATATATATTATTTTTAAAATATAATTATCCACTGACACGTGTTTCGTCGTCTACGACTCATCAGAGTGGCTGAATCTTGCGAGATTCGAAATCGGGACCCCACGGTAATGAGCGCAAACCCCTTACCGCTCATCCATCTCGTACAACTGTTTGGATATATCGCGATTTTGTTTTTGTTTTTGCGATATGTTTTGAATCAATTCAGTTATCTATGAAAATGCATTTTTACCTAAATCTCGCTAGATTCTGCCACTTTGACGAGTCAGCTATGCGGATTACTCAATATACATCTTGGATATTATTACGTCACTGTTTTAAAGAACAATCACCATGGATTTTACCACGCATTTTGGATCTAAAGCTTTCATATCCTTTTCTTCAAATTACATTACTATATGACTTCTAATTAATCAATTATCTTGACTTTGACTTTCCATGTCTCACTGAATTTAGAAAATAGGGTACACACCTTATAAATATTTGCTAATATTTTCTCCCCTGAAGAGGTAGTAGACATCGAAACCCTATAGGTTAAAGAGATAAAATTTTCTAAAGTATTCTTTGTCTTGCTTAGAATAATAAAAATCTTTTATATGAAACTCCAAAATTTCACTTCAAAAATGTTTTTGGAAATTCATTGAATCACTACAATTATATATATATATATATATATATATATATATATATATATATATATATATATATATATATATATATATATATATATAAACAAAACTAAAACTAAAACCAAAACAAAATGAAACAAAAATTACCAGGACTGACACGGGTTATTATCTCGTTGGATCTCTCAGAACTCCCGAAGTTTGTGATATTGAAAGAAAGCACGATAAGGTATTTCTCCATTCAGTATATCACAGTGGGGATCCTCGAGCAAGATCTCCATTCTAGAATTGTGTTGTATGACATTGAAGTGTAACGCGTTTCGGGTCAATCTCTGGTCAATCGCAGGTCAGAGTAAACTCAGAGTTCAATACCAGAGTGTACAATTTTACATTCTGGCTTTGAATAGTAAGAACTATCATTATTGCCTTGCTAAAAAGGCAGTGACAAAGCATTTAATTCCTTATATTGCACAACCGTGAATCAAGGTTAATCAAGGTTAAGCGATAATTCATTATAACATCCAGAGATTTAATTAAAAGCTGAAAATGACCAGTTAACATCCGGCGGACGCAGCCTTATATTTTTTGTTCATCTTTTTTCGTTTTTATCTTCTATTTTTTTATTTGTTAGTTTTATTTTTTTTTATATTTTTGGTTCCTCTACTTTTTTACTCATTTCTCTTTGTATCTTTCTAAATGGCCCCTTTTCTCTATTTCTAATCAACTCCAAATTCCCCTCCCCTCCCCTCCTTCCCAATATGCTCCTCTTCTGTACTCGCTTATTCTCTTATTCAACTATATTATTCTCCCTCCCTCCCACCCAATGTTTCACATCTTCATCCCTGCTTCCAATAAATACATATAACGACTGTGTACATATATCTTGTAGTTCAATTAGTAAAACTGCCGACTTTTGGATGCCAGAGTCCTAGCTTGAGATGGACGCTAACCTAGCTGTATTGATTAGCTGTTATACACCAAAACAATGTGTCTATGGATGACTACTTAAATTTCCCTTAATTTTCATGGCAATCCTTAATGGCTCGGAGATAACTTTTTAGTAAATGGAATCAAAGGTGACTTTGTAGCTGAGTTCGAATCTCCCGACGAATAGGAATTATAACTTTCTGCATCGATGATTGCAAAATCATGAAACACTAGTCTCTGTAGGTTTCAAAATATATATTATTTTTATAATTAATATATATATATTTATTAATATATAAATATATGCATATACATATATATTCAGTGAGCGCCACACGTTTTCTTCTTACAAAGGACTTTTCAAACTCATAAAACTTTTGAAGACAAAAATAATGTGAAGAAAAACATATTCGAAATACTGATAATCTTTACTATTATGTAAAAGGAACGTTGTCTGTGAGTCTATGTGTGTGAATTCGTTCCCTATTAACTTCGAAACGGCTGGGCCGATGTTTATGAAATTTCGCACAAATGTACTTTACGTATCCAGCAGTGTTCTTAGATAGGTTTTGTATCCGAATTTCTTCAATAAGTTTCGATGATTAATAATCGAATAAATATCCGATGAAAAAAAGGAACAGCCAATTTGAACCAAAGTTAAGACATTATACAGCCTAACATCACAAGTGCGTTTGAAAAGTTTTATTACCAAACAAGCAGGAAGGTTTGACATATAAAATCAACAGTAGGTTCTTTAATATGACAGGGCGCATTCGAAATTATTGTTTCTGTTTACATCATAATTGAACCATGATACTTGACTTTTGCATTTTAATGTTTAATTCAAGCCATTATACACTAAAAAATAATTTTATAAAATCAGCAGTAGATTCTCTTCAGTGCAATGTAGACTACAATGTAAGGTGGGCTAAGTAACTGTAGTGGGACATGTGAAGCTTTCTTCCCGTGCATTGCGATTGAAAAATGGGTGATTTCACCGATTTCGATGACAATAAAAATATAGGAGTGTGAAATATTCGTTGATCATCATTCATGCAACGTCAGTCTCCCCGCTAGTAATCAAAATGTTTTATCTTTGTCAACATAAAACAGTGAAACATATTCAACTCTAAAATAATAACTGTTTGTAGCTTCATATATATATATATATATATATATATATATATATATATATATATATATATATATATATATATATATATATAATAAATTCCACAGCCAAACAACGTCGCAGCTCACAAGAGCCATGACAGTCAACGAACCGGAAGTCTAAGACTCGAGTTTCGCCCTCCTTTGGGCTAATCAGTTTGTTTGGCTGTGGAATTTATTATACAATCTCTCATATTCTGGAAATTCTAATATATATATATATATATATATATATATATATATATATATATATTATAGAAAACATATTTCTGTAGAAATATATTTTCTATAATATATCAATCCTTATATCAGAAGCTCAATGTGAATACAGAGCAATATATAGAATAAATGACAAAAACTTTATATTATTAACTTCGGTGATCTGGTGAGAACCGGTGTGTCAACGTGATTATACCGTAGTTAAGCAACGTTGAGCCTGGCTAATACCAGATGGGTGACCATTTGGGAATTCTAGGCGCTGTATGTGCTCTCCGCTCATTTCGGCATTGTTTTCAGTCGTCCTGTACCTCAACTTGCTACTGGTATTCAACAATGTTGACTCAGGAGAGGGGCGGTTGGAGACTGTGCAACTCTTGCTACACAAATTTCACGCGCAGGCACCCTTACAGTGGGTATCCATAGTCTGTCAAGACTGGAGGAAGCCACATATATATATAGTCCGAATTGCATGTTGTATCCAAGTGTATTCCTTTTGATGTATATAAATATGTATAGATATAAAATCAATACGAAAAATATACAAATGTTTATATCTTTTCTGTATTTATTTCCTATTTGTTGACGTGTAGGAATACAGAAACTCTTTTGAAAAAACGAAAACGTTTCTTTCACGAGCACATAATTTCCACGCGATCCTTCTGTTTATTTAATGTGAACGATAGAAACATGAGTGTAAGGCGGACATGGCTAGCAGCAGGAGGGGGACGGGTATAGCCAATGAGGTTAAAATCTATCTGAATACGACCGTCCCAATATTTTTGACTTGGAATGGCCAGCAGCTTGTGTGGTCTTTATTCAAAACAAGTTTTTCATAAAATCTTGAATTTGACACCCACGCACCCCACGTACACACTCGCATATGTAAACATATATGCATGCACACCCATACATTCCTACACATGCTTCTACACGTACCCATACACACACATAGAATACACGAACACACACGTTTATAGACGTACGTATACATACACATGGACACTGATGGACAGATACAGACAGATAAGTGAAAACTTTGGACCAAAAGCTGATGCTTTCCATTGGAATCATAAATTTATTATGGTTCTAAGTATGGGCGGAGTGAAAGGACAACGCCCCCTTTCCTGTCTCGATTCTATGTATTAACACGCTCCCTCCACACACTTTTATTTTTTTTTCAACCGCTTTCTGTAGATTCCAATCTTTATCATTAATTGATAACGTTTTAAAAAGTAGACGAAGAATATTTCTTTTTATTTTCATTTTTTTTTACTTAATTCAATTCTACTTTTGTCCAAACATAGTAAAATATCAGTGAAAACATCTTACATTTTGGGCTATTTGATGTATAAAACTTCTCTGTCCATCTGTGTATCTATACGCCTCTCCCTCTACTCTCCTACACACATGCACACTCGTGTATACACATACACACCCATGCATGGATACATACATAAATACATACATACATACACAAAATGACTAATGTAAGGGAAACATTGTTTATAAATTAGAAACTATCACAACAATTTGAAGGTTAGAGAAATCAGAGTTTTATAACAATTGATGCTGGAAACAAAACTCAAAGTTAGATATATGGCAATGCTTAAACAAAAGTTTAACAAGAACAAGAACAACAACAACAACAAGAACAACAACACAGCAGCAGCAACAACAACAACAACAACAGTCAATAATAATAATAATAATAATAATAATAATAATAATAATAATAATAATAATAGTAATAATAATAATAATAATAATAATAATAATAATAAACTTTATCCCGTGCATATTCAAAGAGGGATACTACAGTATATAGGGGTTGTGAGGATGGAATGATTAATGCACCCACTTTATATATATATATATATATATATATATATATATATATATATATATATATATATATATATATATATATATAACGAGGATAGATAGGAAAAGAAAGTAAATTCAATTCTCTAAGAGGAGACTTATCGGGATAATATAAAGCTCAACAAATTTCAATGGAGCTTATATAGGAGACAATAAAAGTGGAAAATGAAGTAACAAAACTATATATTGGTATATTGATTCATTTAGTTGGGGGATGAAGGGGACTCTTTATACCTTAATGTATGTTATACCCTTATTAAATAAAGGACTCATTCTGTATTTTCCAATATATTGTTTTTGTGAATTCATTTTCCACTCCTATTTTCTCATATATATATATATATATATATATATATATATATATATATATATATATATATATATATATATATATACACATATATATATAATATAATATATATATACATATTATATATATATAATATAATATAATATATATATAATATAATATATATATACATATTATATATATATATATATATATATATATATATATATATAAAGGAAAATAATTTTTTCCATTATACTTTGTGGATTGCTGAAACCAGTTTTTCTCCTATTTTCTGATTTCTTTCGCATCATACGTATAAACCCTGTTTGCAAGTTCATAGTTAAACGCGAGAAGCATAAGAAATGCCAAGGACATTACATCCAAGAGCCATTCGGTATTTTCCCTCATGGAATTATGCTCAGGCGCAACCTTTTTTTTAAGAACGTGTGTTTTCTGTTCTTTGGCTTGATCTTCTTTGTCAGAGGTTTGGGATTAACTTTGCTTTCTCTTTTAGAAAGAAAGAGCAACACATATAGAAGAAAGCGAAGAAAGGATTACGACAATGACGCATAATGAAATATCGTACTTTACATCTGTAATATAATTATAATAATCGGGTCGGATGATAACAGTCAATGTGTTTTTAGTTCTCTCTCACTTCAAGATCTTATACACCAGGGTCGGAAAGTGGGATTGAAATATCAGCGCCCCAGAGGAGGTGCACTCTGATCTGTAAAAAGTGCCTGGGCAGCCCCGTCGGCATTTCTCGGTTACGTCGGCTCAGGCGATTAACAATAAACTAACCCCTCCCCAAAAGGAGAAGGCAAGGCCTGCGACGGTGGACCTCCTAGAACTGCACAGAATTAAACTCCCACCGCAAATTTAACAGGGAGTGGATCATTACAGAAATGGTCTAATCTCTGTTGATTTTGATTGATTGGTTAGTTGTTTTTGTTTTACGGCATATCAACCCTTTTCAGGTTATTTAATGCCGAATCTAGTGATTTTGAAGAACAATTTTTAATAGATTATATTTATTTTTTAAAGTCAGCTTCTATTTAAATCATGGTTGGGGCCCTAACAGTTACTATCACTCCGGGTCAGAGTGGGCCTGGGAGCAATGCCAATTAAAGGGTGACCCCTACTCCCCAAAGCCCGCAAGCTGGGGCCTCACCATGTCCAGGACCTGTTGATTTTGGGGGTCGAAGATAAAAGTCTATAGCCAGATGATAATAGTAAATTGTTAATTAATTATAAACTTTGAGACTCATAGGTGAAACTATACTAACCAATTCTAACTAAACATTAGCGAAAGACAGAAAGGATATTTTAGTGTGATTAATAAGGCGTTAATAGTTAAAAAGAATAAAACAATTCGTTTTCGATATGCTAACGGAGGCAGGGATTTGTTCGGTCGTAAAATACGCTTAAATATGATATTTTAATTTGTCTAGATTTCGTATATATTATTATAGAGTCGTGATTTCAAAAGTAAAAAAAAATATTTAGGTGCCATCAGAGCTAGGGACCCCAAATGATTGCATTTTTTACAGACCGCCTTTTTATGGGTCTTTAGCCGATTAAAATAGTTTTTAAGGGGTCAAAAATGGGTAAAAATGTAAGAAATCGTTATACATTTTGTGCATTCATCTTAGTTTATTCTAATTTCTAATTTTTAATCAGTACATATGCGTGTCATATTGCTATAGTGGTAGTCATCAAGTTTCAATGCTACAGTTTTGCCTTCGGTTTTTGATTCTGGCTGATGGCACCCAGATACTTTTTTAATACTTTTGAAATCACGACTCTGTAACGCCTCGTTCGAGGAGGTGGTTAAGGACTCTTATTTCACTGGATCTCGGCACGTGGTCGTCTAGGATCCTCGGAGGTTGTTACATAATCTGGTATGCTGAAAGCGAATATCGAAGCGGCAGGCAGGAAGAAAGACAACGACTGTAGTCTATCTACAAAAGCTTAATTCTCATAAAATTATGTACAAATGTTTTTACAATTCTCATTCAGATTTTGTAAGTTCTTTTCAAAGTCTCAACTCTCTTTACAGACAGCGACCGACGGATGGATGAGGTGGGGAGAGGTCACGTCTCTTCTCTACTCTGATCTGAACTCTGTTCGACTCAACTCTTCTCGCTCTTAATTAATTTTCGCACGACATTCGTATATATAGTAAGGTAAGTTTTGGGGGTAGTACTTCTCCCCAGCTAATAAGATTTCGCCACGAAATCTCCACGAAATCTCCACGAAATCTCCACGAAATCCTAAGCCCCAGGGTTTTGCGTGGGTACAAAATCTGAACAAATTAAAATATCATATTTAAGCGTATTTTATGATCGAGCAAATCCAACCCCCACCTCCGCTAGTTATATCTATAAATGTTGGCTATATCTGCGCAATATCATCAGACAGATGCAAACCTACATAATCATTTACACTTTTCGTTATAGTTAAAATTTTATTACTAGATTGAGCTATAACATCAATAACTTTGACAATGTAAACATCGATGTCATAATATACAGCAATAAATTACCTCTAGTGATGGTAAAATATCCTGACATGTTTTTTCATCACAACTTCTGACGTTATTTAAATATTCAGCAGATTTACCGAACGGTTTGCTTCTTTTTGTTGCTTTAGAACCGAATAATGTTATCATTCTCAAATGAGGACAGAGCAATTTTATTTTCACTGATGTTGATCTTACAAAAACCTAGAAATATCTCAGTAGGCTTTACATCACTTTCAAATTGCTTGATGAAACTAGGTTTTATTAACAGGGTTGAACGATAAAACTGTCGCCCTAGAAAAGAGGACATGATTCCATTTCTGTTTGATGAAAACCGTTTTTTGTTTGTTGCAAACCATCTTTTAGTTGGCCAGTTGTGTACAAATCCTAAGAGCGATAGAAGCCTTCTATCATGTTTGAAAGTGACACAATGTTCAACGAGCGAGATTGGAGATGCGCCGCTGTGCAACTCATGCTCTCTACCGATCCGCTGACAGAATCTGGATATGGCCGCAGGACTCGACGGCGGCCCACAAGTCTAAAGGGACACGGGTTTGACTTCATAATAAGTGCAACGACGTCGTACCCTTCTCTCACTGGCCTTAGGCCACCCCGACCCGAACCCGCTTGACTACTTCATTTAGTCATACGCCGGGAACATCACCAACGTGACCTCCCACACCACCAAAACCAGCCTGATCGCCGCCATCCGCCGAGCATTCCCCAAGAACGTCGGCACTTGTGGAAAAGACATGCTCTCAGTTTCGAACCCGTATTGAGGCGGTGATTGAGGCTACATTGAATAGATGTTTTCTCTACTACATAATCAAGTTACCTGAAATGATTTTTTTCAATAATTTTTTTTTTAAATAAAGCTGTAGTGCTGTTTTCTTTAGAGCGACAAATTTATCATTCCACCGTGTAATATAAATCGCCAATGCATGAAGTCAATCACTTTAAAAATATTACATCAATGGCAAAAACAATAAGTATTAGATGGATAGACACTAACCCAGAAAGCAGCAATTCTTACCTCTTTGTCAGAAGCATTGCTCATTGAACGTGAAGACTAAAGGACAAACTACCTGAAGCGAGTTTTACAAGATTGCTTAAAGTAAACGCAAAATTCACTTTCTACTCTCCCATCTCTTAGTTGTATCTTTGTAACGAACTTCAGAGAACGATTGTATAATATTTATTTATAATAGATTTGACAATTCTATTTCTTGACTCGCTTTTCACCCCTTTGTTTTTCACTTTGTATAGTTCTTTCTTGTATTTGCACAAATACTTCTTGTTTGTTGTACCTGTGTCTGTCGTTTGATATACATTGATTTGCATATCAATTAATTAGCTACCCTAAATTATTGTTATAAAAACACTGAAGGCAAGAGGACAGGCGACAGCTGGTTGGTAGCACATCGAACAAGACGAATGTAAAATGTCGTGAGCATGTTGTCACATATCATTTTCTAATGATGCGAAAGTCGGATTTTGTGAACATTCGTTGTGAAATGGAGCGATTAACATACAAATGGAGTTGGACTTTACAAAAATCACCGTCGTCGTGACATTGAGAGATTAAAATACCATCTGGCTTGGACTTTACAAAAAGCACCGTCGTCGTGACATTGAGAGATTGAAATACCACCCGGCTTGGACTTTATGAAAAGCACCGTCGTCGTGACATTGAGAGATTGAAATACCACCCGGCTTGGACTTTACAAAAAGCACCGTCGTCGTGACATTGAGAGATTGAAATACCATCCGGCTTGGACTTTACAAAAAGCACCGTCGTCGTGACATTGAGAGATTAAAATACCATCCGGCTTGGACTTTATGAAAAGCGTGGCTGTGATTAAATGGAAAGATTAAAATACGATTCGGGTTGGATTTTACGAAAAGTGTCGTCGTTATAAAATGGAGAAATTAAAATACGTATCGAGTTGGACTTTACGAAAAGCGTCATCGTCGTGACATGTCGAGATTAAAATACGATTCAGGTTGTCCCAAGTAGTAGAACCTTATATCCAATATGCACTGTGCCTTATTTGTGGTGAAAATCAGTGAAAAATAAACAATAAAAAATAAGGGAAGCGGGAGTTGCAAGGCTCCTTAAATAAACCCAGGATTCACTTTCCACTTTCCTATACTTTTAATTAATGAATTGAAACGACTGATCCCGTAAATAAAGCAGAAAGTAGCGTAACATTAACTGACCAATTTTCTTTTTTACACAACTCATCAAGGTCCGAAGGTTAATGAATATAAAGTGGTAGTGTAGCAATCGTTAATGATGTAGATTATGTAGAATTTGGATTATTTAAGGGGACGGCTCAACAAGGGCGTGTTTACATTGGACGTGAAGGCTACTATATTGTAGTCGGCCGGGAAGCAGGCCAGTGGAACAGGGTTCCACAGGCAGGCAGTTCTAGGAAAAAAGGTTTGTTCATAGAAGCTGCGTTTAGATTTAGGCACAGATAGAATGGGGAAAAATTGTTCATAGTGGTTGTAGCTAGTCTAGTGTTTTTATAAAAGTTTGGTAAGGGAGACCATAGATTGGAGCTCAGACGAGTATTTGCCATGAAAATAACGATAGAGCAGAAACAGGTTCGAAACGTCTCTTCTGTTGGAAAGAGGTTGCAGGGTAGAGAAAAGGGACGTCACCAATTAGATTTTGAAGTTGGTTTTGACTTCTATCAAGGCAGGATAGAGAATGGCGAGTAGCTCCTACACAGCTGACCAACTAGAGATTGTTACAAGAAATAGTAGACTAAGTAACCGATAGGGGAGATTTCGAATTTAAAAATACGAGAGGAAGTGTTAACTAACAGAAAAAGGAAAAGACGTCATAAATCATAGTTACAGAGAATCGAGTACAAAAATATTTGATGAAAAGTTGGTTGAAAGAAAAGGAAATACGAACCCAGGTTGAAGTCTAGTCAGTAAAAACAGAAAGTTGGTTTATTTATTGGTAATCAAAGCATATATGGTGGTTTGGATAGCGTCACTAACATGACTCTTTGGATGTCGACAGTGTAAAGATCTATATCACACGGGTTTGTGAACAAATAAAGAAAACAAAATAATAAGTTTCCTATTTGCTGAGTAGAAAATTGGGGACGCAAGAATAAGATATAAGATTAAACAGAATGGAAACGATATTGGAAAATTTTCTTTCTGCCCAGGAGTTTTATTTCTTTCCTGAAAAGTGACAAGGAATGACGATCTGGTGTCCCAAGTTTGAAACTACTTCGTTCCACAAAATCACTTTCACTCAGAATGCTGGCAACCTTCACGTGGTCCCTTCTTTAATCCCGTGATGTCTTTCCAGAAAAAAATTCTCACGAGAAAAATTTCGGGGAGAACAATAGCGACAATAAACTCTTCGGATTCATACATCATCATTATTATTATTATCATCATCATCATCATTATTATTATCATCATCATTATTATCTTGATGATGCTGATGATGTTACAGTTATCGCTTTCTTTCCTAAACCAGAACTTTTAATTTATGCAATCAGGTGAAACATATAGAAAATGTTTACAGCCAGAGTTGTAGAATTTGAAAAACGGGAGAAAATTTAAATTTACACAGAAAAATAAATAAAAGAAACAAACAATTTTTCTCGCAATAAACATTCGCGATATATTTTTCTAGACATAGATGGTGTGTGTGTGTATGAGTGTGTGTGTGTGTGTGTGTGTGTGTGTGTGTGTGTGTGTGTGTGCGAAAAAAGACGCTGGCATTTAAAACATTTTATATTTTTAACAATTCTGATGGCTGCATAGAATTTTGTTTTCTTTTCAATTTATTTATTTTTTTATCATTTTGCAACGTCATGGTGTATTAAAATTATTTTCATAATGTTTTTTGGAGGCACAGGCGGCATTTAGTAATCCAACAGTTATGGTGGGAGCGGAACTACGCAGCAGGCCACGCAAGAAGCAACACATTAAAGACTCGGACAAATCATTTCGGCTCAAAACTGCATATGGAAAAATAATCTTCTGTACTACTATACTCATATTAAAAACCTTTTTTTTTTAATTTATTAAAAATAAAACCCAACTTTGTTATATATGGGTTGTTGAATTGCAATTATCTGCAAAAGATCTAGCTAATTTGAATATTCTTTTAAACATTCGTTTTAAGTACTTCCTATTAGTTTTCAGTTTTTCTTATGGAATGATCATCTTTAGTTAACTATTACGTGTCATTATATTCATGCAGATATTCTACACGATTTATACTTGCATAATATTTGGATAAAAATATTATTGTAAACACAAAACTCTTTCTATATATATATTTATGCATGCGTATATATTTTGTTTAAATTGCCTACCAAACTCCTCTGTCAGTTTTTGGTCTACAGACATGAAACTTCATACATAGGGTATTTGAACACATGCGAAACTTTATATTTACTACAAAGCTAAAAATTAAAATCTGAACCAATAGCTTCATCGGTTTTGCAAATATAGGAGTGCTGCGTTTGTCGTTTGCCTACAGTAAAAAAGAACAGGTATACATTAATGAAATCCTAGAAAGAGAAAGAGAAGGGAAAATACAGATACATATTAAGATAAAGTCAAAAATAAAGATAAAAAGAAATACGTACAAAGAGAAAGAAAAAGATACATACAAAGAGATAGAAAGAAACACGTACAAAGAGAAAGAAAGAAACACATACAAAGAGATAGATAGAGAGATACATACAAAGAGATAAAAAGAGACACATACAAAGAGATAGAGAGAGATACATAGAAAGATAGGGGCATAGACATTCAAGTTGTAGTCAGGTGGGAAACAGGAAAACGGAAGAAAGTTCCACAGGCGTGCACTTCTAAGAAAGAAGCTTTGTTCATGGAATTTACGTTTTGATTTAAGCACAGATAAAGAATGGGGAAGATTAATGACAGTGGTTTTAGCTAGACGGGTGTTTTCGTGAAAGATTGGCGAGGGGGACCAGAGATTAGTGCTCAGACGAGCACCTCACTTTAGTAAAATGATAAAATCCGACAATGAATTCGTTGTTAAAAAATGTCAAGTAAAAAGTTCACGTAAATATTCTAGGTATTTATATTTTATTCAGCAGATAATTCATTGATCGGATTATCTTTTCAATAACGTTTTTTTAACAATGCAAACTTAAATAGCAATTTCAAGCAATTTTAGACTTTTATTTCGCAATTTTTTTTTCTCAAATGAAAAAAAAAACACAATTTTTTTAAACTCAATGGAATATGGAAAATCTTTCGTTATGTTCACTGGTTTTGTAACTTTTGATGAATAAAAAACTAAATATAAATTTCTAGTTTTATCTTACATGAGAGTCGTTTCAAAAGTAAATCCTCCTACCTTTATTTAACAAAAAATCTAAAACATTGAAGAGCTACAAGAACAGCATTGGTGCCATTAAAGCAAGCGACTTTTTAGTGTAAACAGATATGGCTTAGACGTTTAGACAATGTTTGAACATTCTAATTTTGTATAACCATCTAAGCATGAGCCAAATAGCTTAACGGTGAGAAAAGATGACTGTCGACTGGGCGATCTAGCTTTCATCATACTTGGGGTAGTTTCTGGTCTAGCCGCATTGATGAACTGTAATACAGCGAAACAGTAATGTATGTGAATGACTATAAATGCTCTGTAACTTAGGTTGGATATAGTATGGATCGAAATAACAAACTGCGGGTAGAATACAAAGCTATGCTATTCGTATAAACCAATAGAGCTTAGGCATCTAGACCATTTACACCATTTAGACCATTTACACCATTTAGACCATGTTTAAACATTGTAATTCGAATAAACATCTCAGCAAAGAGCCAAATAGCGTAACAATGAGCAGCGCTTACTATTGCTAGGGTCTCGACTTTCAATCCTAGCTTGAGGTAGTTGCTGGTTCAGCCACACTGACGAGCTGCCATACAGCGAAACAGTACCGTATATGGAAGACTACATATCTATAATATATATTTATCAATGACTATGTGCCAAGAATTTATTTTTTCTACATAGTCACTACCATTCTTAATGCACATTATCAGCTTCTTTTAGTGACATGGTCGTAAACATCCGCAGCACGCTTTGTATTACACCTGTTGCTAATCTGACATTGACAAAACCATATCCTAGCTGTGCTGACTTCAACTGTATCGACTTTGTAAATGTGAGCCGTTGAACGTTGAGCGGTTAAATTTTATCTGTATGGCGGAATTCAATCATGCATCTCTGCTTCTGACGCACAGCATGACAGAGTTTGTTTTCTCAACGTCTCACACTGCCAATATTAACATTAGAGAGATGAACCTTTCAGGGCATTAATGCATGTTCAGTCATCATAAAAATGTTATTTGAAACTCCCTCTGATCCACCGGGCGGAATAAATATAGGAGACATTTATTTTTTTTTGGGGGGGGGTATTCCCCGTGTTAATGTTTTATTCATAATATTAAGCATCTCTTTATTATAAACTTTCACGATCATTTTGCTCGATATTAAACGTAATGTTAAATCCCTTTAAAAAAAGAAATAAATAAAAAACGAAAAGAAACTGGGACATGTGCATGCGAATATTATGTTATTTTTTTCCAGCAGTTCACTTCTTGTAAGTAAAAAAATACACTCGAGTTGAGATCGAAACCAAAACCTAAGGACGGTGAGTCAAGTACGATAACCATTTCACCAGCTTAACATGACTTTTAAGTAATGTTTTCAAACACATTCATATTTAACATAAGGAAGCTGTTATATTTCATGACCGAGCATGCGCAGTCGTGAAATGGTCGAAAACAGATAAAAATCCGGGGGCCTCCCACGCACAGATTTGTCAATTTTGACCCTTAGCAGCCTTTTTTCTGAACGAAAACGGATTAAAAAATGTTCCACGTATCTGAATACCCTATATATCAAATTTAAAGTCTGTAGATAAAACATTCGTTGAGTATATAGGTTGAGAAGTGTTCTCACACACATTCTCACTTTTATAGATATATAGCTTAGTAGTAGTAGTAGTAGTAGTAGTAGTGGCGGTGGTAGTAGTAGTTATCATAGTAAGTAGTAGTAATAGTAGTACTCACTAGGAGTTCTCGCACAGGATATCACCAGAAATCATTCACTGAATATAACCAATAGTATTCTCTGAATACTGGGTCATAACAAATACCTTAGATTTCTATTACACTTCAACTATCTCGAGAACTTTTGCAAATATATTTGTGTTATCGCAATAGCCGATTACCATTGATATTTTCGCTGGCAATGACTATTGGTCTACATTGGAATTTGGATGAAAATAAACCTCCACAAGGTCTCAGTACTCGTCACACTAATCGAGTGCATGCGTGATCAGTGCTTTCTCTACTCGGTTCCTCCATCCTCTTGGACTTTTCGCAGCTATTTGATGTAGCGTCAGGCGATACCGACATCACCATTTGTTCGTAGAGTAGGGTAGGGAGCGTAGTTAAAGTGGAATTTTACGTTTTTTTTTTTTGCTTTGCTTCTTTTGCAGTTTCCATGCAGCTGTAATTTGTATTTTATGTTTGTAGTTTATGTGGGTTAATTTACGCATTATTATTATTATTATTATTATTATTATTATTATTATTATTATTATTATTATTATTATTAGATAGACCCGTTAACCGGCGTTGCCTGGTGGAAGTATGCCACACCTCGTAAAAAATCACACTACGGCTTACTATGTTAAAAACGGCTTTCGGAATAGATATCCTCAACCTCCTCATATTAAGAATGGCTTCCGGAGTAGACACCCCCAACCTCGCCATGGAAACAACGGCTTTCGTAATAGACACCCAATTTTATGAGAGGAGTTGTCAAAGTTTTGCCCGCAAATAAACATTGGTATTCGTTGTCAGCATACCCACCAGCAAAGACTATACCCCCCCCCAAAAAAAAAAAAAATTAAGGGGTAGCAGAATTGATCAGAGAGAAGTAGATTTGTTTATTGCGCCTGCGTACAAATCTGGCGGGCACTGTAGTACAGTGCATAATGCATATATTATTCCTTAATTGGAATTCATTTTTTGAGATGAGCATTATATGTTAATTTATTTTTATTTCGGACTATTAATGTGGTGAGACGACAACAACTACGGATGGCAGTGATTGCTGAGAATGCAGTTAGGAGATTCGAAGTTCCTATCCGTCGCGGTTACCACTTGATGAAGGCCAGAGGAATAGTTGGCCGAAACGTTGTGAATAAACAAACCAATAAAAAAAGAAAGATAAAAAAACACTAATAAAGATGAGACTAATAGTCCGAAATAAAAATAAATTAAGTGCATAATGCATGTCTTTATATCTTGAAAACTACCTGTCTCCACCAAAATTTAAAGAGATTATCGTAATAGGTATAGTTGAAAACAGAAAAAAAAGTCATTTTAAAGAAAATTAATGAGTTATAGCTAAGGTATAAATTTACCAAAAAGAAAAAGTTATTGTCTGAGTAGTAACAGTAATCAACCAGGGAAAGAGAAGTAAACAGAAAACAAATATATAACAAGTAAGTGTTTCCGTAGGAAATATAATTTACGGTAAATGTTTAGCAGCGTAAATTATAAAAAAATATATTTATGTCTATATAAAAGACATTATTAGACCACAAGGCTGAAAACCAGAACTCGCTCCAATACTTACGAAACTATTTAAGCGCTACCTTAAGGAGAAGTGCTTTCCGACTCCATGGAGGACCTCATCAGTTTGCCCTGTATTTAAGAATTCAGGTGATAAGTCATCTCCCTCTCAATACAGACTAATAAGTCTCCTGTGTGTTATGAGTAAGTTGCCGGAATCCATATTAAATAGAGAAATAGTCAACCACCTCAGCAGGAACAACCTTCTTAGTGACACACAATACGGTTTCCGCTCTTCAAGATCTACCGCAGATGTGCTGACGGTTATATCCCACAGGATTAGTGAATCTCTTGACAAAGGCTTCTTTTCCAGGGCAATTGCTCTTGACATATCAAAGGCTTTCGACAAGGTATGGCATAAGGGTCTACTTCACAAGATTTCCAGCTACGGTATAACTGGAAATGTTTTCTCAATCATTAAATCATTTCTCTCCGATAGCCTCATAAGAGTAGTGGTAGATGAACAAAAATCGGAGGCCTGCAATATAAATGCTGGAGTCTCTCAGGGGTCAATCCTGGGCCCAACTCTCTTCCTGATCTACATCAATGACCTCCCTAAACACATATTTAAATCATTCGTTGACATCTATGCTGATGACACGACCATCTACGGCAACACATCAAAGGCTGTAAATGACAAAGTTCTCTCTGATTCTCTCTCCTCTGATCTCGAACGCGTGGTTCAGTGGGGGAAGACGTGGCTGGTTACCTTCAATGCATCTAAAACCACACTCCTATCCTTACATCATCAACGCTCTGATCCCCATCTGGCATCAATTGTGATGGATGGCTCTCGTCTGGGTGAGGCCCCGTGTTTTGACAAGTTTCTGGGTTTGACCTTTACTCCTGATCTGAAATGGAACACGTACATAAAGTCTGTTGCCAAGGTCGCTGGAAAGATGGTGGGATCTTTCTACCGCTCCAGAAGATATCTCACTACTGATGCAATTCTCTATCTATATAAAAGCCAAGTACGTCCAAGGATGGAATACTGTTGCCATATCTGGGCAGGAGCTGCTAAAAACAGCCTATCCTGCCTTGACAGAGTACAAAATAGACTTTGTGGCTTAGTGGGGGATGCCCTTTTCTCTTCCCTGCAACCTCTCTCCCACAGAAGAGACGTTGCGAGCCTATCCTTGTTTTATCGTTATTTCCATGGCAGGTGCTCGTCTGAACTCCATTCTCTGGTCCCCCCTCGCCAATCTTTCACGAAAAACACCCGTCTAGCTGAATCCACTGTGAAAAATTTCCCCCACTCTTTATCTGTGCCTAAATCAAAACGTGGATTCCATGAACAAAGTTTCTTTCTTAGAACTGCACGCCTGTGGAACTCTGTTCCGTCTGCCTGCTTCCCACCGGACTACAACTTGGATGTCTTCAAGTTCAACGTTAACAAATTCCTGATGAACCGCCCCATTAAGTAAACACTTCATCAAATCTCCACACTAACGTAATGTACTTGCAATAACCCTTATCCCTGAGTAGCTTCCGGGCCTTGATAAGTGGTGATCACTGTGTAAAAAAAAGAATAAAAAATCATTTTATTATTTTGTCATACTTTTTATTAGAATACATGTACGACAATCGAGGCAACCCTATTGCTTCTATGATTTGGCTTTTCTAAGGTTTGATAGATTGGTCTTTTTAATGCCAAATTAAGCCCTTTATGCTCTTTCATGGGGCCATGTTTTAAGTAAAAGCGTAAAAAGATCAAATTTGGCCTTAAAATACCAATATGTCAAATTTTACATAGGCTATTTGTTAAAAGAAATATGGCCTCCTCAAACTTTGGAAAGTTAGTCTAATATAAAATGATGAAAAAAATGATAAAAATCTTAATTGGTTTATTTCAGCCTTTGGATCTAATAATGTTTTATTTATATGAAATAAAAGGTCTTTATAATTTGTTTTTCTGGCAACAAACGAAAGCAAAACAAATAAAAAAGCATCGCGTAAGGGTTAAAAAGCGGCTCCCACATCGAAAAATAAATAATAGTGCCTGTAAAGTTTTTTTTTTTTGTTGGGGGTATATTGGTGTGTAGGTATTTTGTGCATAGCTAAGTGTAAGGTTAACAGTATTTAAATTTCTGTTTATGAGCGATTAAGATGTTTATATTTGATATTATTTCTTCAGCACGGTTGCATCATATAGAGAGCGCTGCCATATTGGAAAATTTCTTGAGCGTTCGTTTATGTATTTAGAAGTGGATTCTGGAATAACAAAATTAGCCAGTTTCAGCCAATCAGACGAGGCGGATTTTGGTAAAGGAGAATGTATTTTTTAATCAGGCAATGGAAAAATTATGTTATGTGTGTGTGTAGCTAATAATTCGTTATGATGGGTGCAATGAACTTATTTTGTTGTGTTCGAAAATTACATAAAATAGTGGCTAATAGCCTAGACATAATGAATTAGTATGTGGCATGTGTTATTGAAAAACTACGATACTTTGGTCCAGGGAGGGAATCTCTACAGTCAAAATATTATATAGGAGATTATTATTATTATTATTATTATTATTATTATTATTATTATTATTATTATTATTATTATTACTGTTGTTGTTGCTGTTGTTGTTGCTGTTGCTGTTGTTGTAATAATAATAATAATAATAATAATAATAATAATAATAATAATAATAATAAAAATTTTTAAATCTTTCTTCACATTTGCATCCTGATTTTCAGATCAATTCTATATAATTTCAATTCTTGTTCCACTAGTCAGTCACTTGATAATACTTTGAATTAATTTTTTTTTATCCAAACAATATTAGGCGCAATGTTTTAAACCCAAACGCCATGCTATCCTTTCACCCGAGCAACGCCGTGTAACGACGTTAATAGAGTAAATAAAAAACACGGAATACTTTTTGTTATCGATTTTAGAATTTCGCTAACGCATTTGGAATGCACGTTTTTTTTTTCTGAGCTTCTCTGCGCCAACGACGCTTCGCGCACGTGTTTGTCCGTGTGTGTATACGCATGCGTCACCGATCTCACAAATTAAGCCACGTCTCTCTTTCCGCAGTGAACATTGTTTTTAGCGAATTCTTTCTCTTCTAAAATGCAGCTGTATAATGAAGACTCAAATAAATCATGTTATTTAAAAATAATATGTTGACTCTTTTTTTACAACGAATATTAGTAACTAAACAGAAAACAGGCTGCCGTATTGAATTATTTCTCAGGAGCAAATCATATAAAGCTAAGTGGCCGACTATAATCAATGACGATCTGAAGGCTCCCTTTTCATTAGCTGCTACACTGAGGTATAGGGGAGGGAACCACTCAATGTCTAACATTGCTCCACTTTCCCTTGATCCTTTCCTGAGTATTTAACTAGGGCGCATCAAGTACCATTTTTAAAGATCTTGGTCTAACTCAACTGCGTATTGAACCCCGGCCTCCCAGCTTATTCGCGAACTTTATTCCATGGGTGAGTTAAAATAATAAAATACATAATCAAATACGACTTATAGATGGTTCTTATCAACGTTGATATTTCTACTTCTACAATGTTTTAGCAGATGTGCTCTCCGGTCTACTTATGATGGATTGTTTGTTTACGATGATATCTTCTCCCAATAACATCAAAAAAATGACTAAGTAGTAGAAAAAACTAAAAACAGTGACTTCCTTTGCATTTAAGCTGACTATATAATAATACATGCGCTATACATGCAAGGGATAAGGCGGGAAAAGAAAAATGGGAATAGAAACAGCTACACGGACGATTTATAAGAGTGACAAAAGATGAGAATACCTGGGGATAGCTACAAAAAGGAAACGTAAGCGAAGTAACTGAACCCCCAGTAACAGCCGCATAATATAACGCGATTAGAACCAACCACATCAAAGCAAGGATCGACAAGACACAAAAAAACAGTAAATGTACACTCTGTGGACAAATAGACGAAACAATACACCACATTACGTTTCTGAATTGGTTCTTCGTATTATTTGGATTCATTAAACTACAATTCTCATCTTGAATGTCATTTTAACAACGTTTCGGTCGATGTAACCTCCGGCCTTCCTCAGGTGTATCTTGTCGAACTGAGGAATGCTTCTGTCGAACTCAGGAATTTGGACGGAATTTCGAACGGAACTCCTTATTTATTTCACGGGCGTAGCACGCTCTTGTTTCGTCAGCTATGACTGGATAGAGACCCTAAGTAATTCACAATTGTATTTTTCGGTCGCCCACACTGAGAATTGAACCTTTAACATTCAGAAAAAATATCACTTTTACAATTGATTTTCCAACTACTCTAACTACTGCGCCACAGGTCCTTGCAGACAGTTTTGATAAGCATTGCTGTTACTACATATTGCTTTTGCTCGGTGTTGTAGACAACGGATGATTCCTTTTTTTACATTATATGGATGGTGGGTGTTGAAGTTTAGGTACTGTCCAGTAAAAGTTGGCTTTCGGTATACAGATATACAGTGACATTGACAATTATAAATAAAATAGGCTTAAGACTCACAACATTTGTACTAGAACTATCCGCAAAGATCCCTGGCATAAGAGTACTTAGATAAAGTAGTTGGTTACTATTTTAACAAGATACACCTGAAGAAGGCGGGAGGTTACATCGACCGAAACCTTGTGAAATGACACTCAAGATGAGAATCTAAATAATACGAATAAACTACATAATAAGTGAATGCAGCAAACTAGCCTCCAAAAATGCGATAACGAAAAATAATTTGTAAAACTTATAGAAAGAGGTGGTGAGTACTGGAAACTTAGGGAGACTTGTTGTCACTCAGACTTCAGAGAACACCACAGGTTGTTCTCAAAGAGAAATTTTTGATGCTAACTTGTGTGAAAACACCAGGTGAGTTGATAATAATATAAAACGAAATAGTAGTTTTTTTTAATGATTATTAAAAACAGGGGGGGGGGGAACTATATTAGAAAGAATTAACTTGGATTCCCTGAGAGGAATATTTATCAAACTGTTGCATATCGTTGAAAAGATATCGACTAATTTGTACACGTTCAATTGCATTCGACACTTTTAATTTTTTTAAACTGTTGAAGAAATATTCAATACAAATTGATATTTTCTTTTCTCATTTTTCTGGAGATAAAATTATGCGCGTAATCAGAGGCTAAACTTTTCTGTTTACAGCTTAAACAGCATTAAGAGGTGACGCCAGAGAAAATCCAGATAATTAAATAAAATAGAAAATTTTGTGAGATTTTGCCTTATAGCATATCTATTGATCTCTCTCTACTCTTTCTCTCTCACTTTGTTTATATATATATATATATATATATATATATATATATATATATATATATATATATATATAGTGTTATAATGGAATAGTTCCAGGAGGAAATCCGTGTATGAGAGCTCAATGTGGTAAACAGAGCAATAACATAAAAATTATAACACGGAAATTACTTAATTGTCGATGCAATAATTTATTTCAACCTTATAATAAGGTTGAAATAAATTATTGCATCGACAATTTATATTTGAGAACAACCTGTGGTGTTCTCTGGAGTCTGAGTGACAACAAGTCTCCCTACGTTTCCAGTACTCACCACCTCTTTCTATAAGTTTTGCAAATTACGTTTTCTATTTGAGTTCCTATTTACTAACGCTTTCAAACATGAAACCAACCAATTATTCCTTTAGCACACGCCATGGTAAACTTTTTTCGTTGCCCGATCGTACAATACGCTTAAACATGATATTTTAATTTATGCAGATTGCGCATGTATTATTATAGAATCAATCCTCTATTGAATATTATATATTACAAGGAATAATTTGCCTGGTGGACTAATTAGACAAAAATAAAAATAAAAATTAAAAAAAATCAAATGAAATAAACTACTACTACTACTACTACTACTACTACTACTACTACTACTACTACTACTACTAATAATAATAATAATAATAATAATAATAATAATAATAAAGAACATAATGTGATTCATCAAATTCCGTCTGTGTTTTTTACAATATCACGTCAGCTGATATTGGGCTTGACAATGAATGCCCTGGAAAAGTCACTTCTGATTAATGTTTAGTTTTAAAATATGCAAACGAAGAAATGATTTACGGCGACTTTAAATGGTACTTCTTTTATCGTAAATTGAACTCGTTATGTTTTAACTCATTTTACCCAGACCCCTGTCCAGTTGTCTGAACTCCCCTATCCTTCCACCTGGCTGGTCGCTTGACGCTTGCCTTTCTCGATTCTCACCTCGACAATATAAAGATATATGCGGGTATTTCTTTTGTTTTTAGTTTTTGTCCTTATTTTATTTTTGTATTTTCCTTTTATTGGTATATAATTTCAATTTTATTATTATTATTATTATTATTATTATTATTATTATTATTATTATTATTACTATTATTATTATTGTTGTTGTTGTTATTATTATTATTATTGTTATTTTTATTATTATTATTATTATTATTATTATTATTGGTTCACTAGGAGCTTCCAAACAGGTCATCAAAGATCTCACCTTGAAAACAATCTGTGGTATTCTCTGGAAGCTGAGTGACAACAAGTCTCCCAAGATTTCACGTACTCTCCACCTCTTTCGATATCATTTGGAAATAATGTTGTCGTAACAGCCTCTTACTATTGATTTCTCACTGGCAGCAGCCATTTGTCTCCACTGGAATTTGAGTGGCAATAAACCTCCCCAAGGTCTCAGTTCTCTTCGCACTTGTCCAGCGGAGGTCTTGTCAGCGCTTTCTCCTCTGTCTTTCCATCCTCCTTGACCTTTCTCGGCTATTTGGCATCACTCTTTTTATGGGACGGTGATGGGGCGACGGGAGGGGATAGGTGAGGGGATAGAGAACTTGTAGATATGCAGCTTCAATGATCTTGGTTTCATGTAACGATTCTTCATGTTTTGCCTCTGTAGCAGTTTGTTCGGCCCGCGCCCGTGTATTAATTTCCGCATTCAAGGGTGTTCCTTTATATTTCAACTGTTTTCATTATTGCTAATCGTTGTATCTTTCAAGCCGATTTTCTGATTCCAATTTCTCCCATTCTTGTTTCAAAGTTTTTTCGGAATTGTTCCTAGTGTATAGTTATTATTTTGATTTTCTTCATCATCCATATCCCGTTCAACTCTCTGGCTAGTTCTGTGTATTTTCCCTGTTTCCCCTTTTCTTTGATATTCACCCTGTGGTCGCCTGGAACAGAAAAGTCTACGATTTGACAGGATTTTTCTTTCTTGTTAATTATTACGACATCCGGTCTTCTTGCCTGTATAAGTTTTGTAAATCCATGTCCCATAGGATTTTGTGATTCTCGTTTTCAAGTACTGTTGCCACCTTATGTTTGTACCATTTGTCTGTGTGTTCGAGATGCAGTTGTTTGCATAATTGTCAGTGTACTGCCCTTCCCACTTTGGCATGCCTGTTCTTGTCTTCCTTATGGTTCAGTTTGCTGTGTTCGCTTACTATATAGTTTATCGTTTCGTCTCTTTGTCCACAGAGTCGGCATTTTCTGTTTTCTTATGTTTTGTCGATCTTTGCTTTGATGTGGTTGGTTCTTATCGAGTTATTTTGTGCTACAGTTATTAGGGATTCAATTTCTTGGCTTATGTGTCCTTTTCGCGTCCATATCCAAGTGTTTTTGTTATTCTCATCTTTTGTCATCCTTATGAATCTTCCGTGTAGTTGTTCCTCTTCCCATTTTTCTTTTCTCGTCTTATCCTTTGTCTTTCTGTTTTCTGTTTTGTTGATTATTATTATTATTATTATTATTATTATTATTATTATTATTATTATTATTATTATTATTTCTTTTGGTTTTTTTTTTTTTTATGCATATATATATATATTTGTATTCACCTCATTTCTTTTTTCTGCTTTTTCTTTTATTCACTTGTAACTTTCAGAATAAATGATTTTTCGGAATTTTAATAAATTCCGAAAAATCATTTATTTATAATATCACGTGACTGTTTTCATGATTAATATCTGCGATTAAAAAAAAAAAATTTCATTACGTACTCTACTACTCGCATCGGCTGAACAGATCGCTAGACTGAAACATGCTCATATATGTGTAGCGACATATAACTGCATCTATAAAACAAATAAAAAGTATATCTTTTCCTACTTCGGTGTTGAACACTCTTGTATGAACCTCGTTAAAAATTTATCGGTTGTTTCATCTTTTGAAAATATTAATCTGAAAACTAATTAGTTATATATTTATAACAACTAGCAGGATATGTGAAAACTCAACGGAATAAGAAATATATTTAATCAACAAATATGTTTTGACAACGCTGATATATCTCTAGATAGAACAAAAATTGTTTTGACAGAAACCAATAACACGCAGCAAACAAGAGTTTAATAACATTTCTATGAAAATAGTGTCCATTGGATTTTAAATAAAGAACTGACACAAACGAGATGAATTAATAAGTACTAATAAATATCCAGAAAGTAATATTGTGCTACATAGTTCAATATAAATAATAACATCTCATTGTAAGAGACACTCTTTAATTTAATCACTCAGTCCAGCATGTTTTGGCAGACAATATTCCTCTATTTTGATCTGTTTCTTTCAAATGTTGCCTTTTCTACCGTGTCACTGACTTCTTTCTTCGGTGAAGAATCGCTTCACGTGGAAATTACTACGAGTACCTTTCTTACACGATTGCAACAATAATAACATATCATTATAATGATATTAGAATGCGAAGCTACACCAAAGAAAGGTCACTCTTATATTCTTATCCAAGGTTGCCAGATCTTAGTTTTTAAAGCTAAATTTCGCGAATTTTAGCCTCTTTTGGAGCAGTTTGTCTTTCAGAAATTGTATTTAGCTTTTATACCGTAATAATTAAATTTAACTTTCCAAATCCTATTTAAACAGCGAATTTGGTCAATAAAAACAGCGTTTTCCACCTAAAACAACTTGTAACTTTCAGAATGGCGACATAAAAGAACTCCAACCAAAGATCATCGGTCACTTCATTTCTGCTGTCAGAATACCTGAAAGTGAATAAACCATATAACAAAACCACACATTCGTCTGGGGTCCCTGTCTAAGAACGTTTCCTTTTAATATATTCCAGCTCCCCGAAAGACGGTTGAAGAATCCCCCAGAAGCGACCAGCAGCAGAAATAGGCATGCCGTCATGTGTATATGTATATATTTTGACACGCAAGCACGCACCTAGATGAGTCACGGGCCGTTAAGATAGACATTTAGTGAGGACAACAGTCCGTTGTATACCCTAAATACAACGTACATAGATACATACATATGGCCCGTTAATTAATCAAGTAATACACATGGCGATGAATAAATCTTTCATAGGACCTCGGAAACGTGAACGTGATATCGTGGAATATACGGACGGGAGTGATGCCAACTAAAACATGGCGGGTTTTTCTCTTTTGTGAGACTTGGCGGTTTATCATTGTTATAGAAAGAGTCGACGATGTGTCCGTTGGGTGGCGTATAAATAAAAAAAATCTTTTCATTGAAATGAAAGGAAATTTCTATGGCGACAAATTAAGGAAAGCTCCCTACGTGTCTTTATCATTCACGACGGGAGAATTGTGGAACCGTGTGACGAGTGGTCTACAATCAATTGATACATGTTCCCAAGAAAAAAAAAAAGAAAATGATATATCATGTAGATGTAAGCAAACACGTTATTTACAAGTATGTGTATACACCAGATGTTGCTCGGGAGAATGTGTACTTTCATTTTTGTTCCGCTGTTCAAAAGTTGTGTAACAGGCCGCGGACGCGCGTATGCAAATGCATGCGAAATGACGTCATCAGTATAGAAAAATATTATAGAAAGGAGAAAGAGCACGTAAGAGAGGACGATCACGTTAGAAACATGGATGGCGTTCGAGATCACGTAAGGGACGTGGGTGACGTCACGATCGTAACGAGAAGCCACACGTGGTTGGAAGTAAATGTTGTTCGTACAACGGAAAAAGCGAGTTGTAGTTCTTTCCCATTCTCTGTCTAATTTACGAGTGAGGTTACAACGTGTTGGGGAACCATACAGTTGTTTGAATATATTTTGAAAGTAAAATTTTATTATAAAATATTTTAGTCTATTGAATTATTTTTTGTGATTTTTAGTTTAATTACTGTTTCTATGTGATTTTGAAGACGAAATTTAATTATTAAATATTGTTTGGCTATTAAATTATTCATTGGACTTTTTATCAACGCTTAAATGCTACTCAATGATAATTATTAATGGGATTTTAGGTTTGTCAATAAAAAAAATGAAAAAATTTAATTATTTAAGAGTACAGCTCCAAGACTTGATCGTTTGACTTGAAAAAAAAAAAAAAAACAAACAAACAAAAAACAAAAAACAAAATCAAAACAAACACGTTGTAGTTAGCTGAGAAGCAGTTCGATTGTATCTTGTTATATAGATAGGAAGTTCTTGGGAAGAAACATCGTCCATAAAAGTTTCAATTAATTTTAGGTAGACAGAAGAAGAAAGGGAAATTCTTTACAGGGGTTGTAACTAGAGGTTTAGCTGTGAATGTTTTACTGGAAAATAGACAAAGACACTTAGTCAAACAGTAACCACTAAAATCGCGATAGAGCTGAGAAAATCCTAACAATGTCTCTCCTGTGAGATGATGGGTATATAAAAGAGACGTGATCATCTCTTACTAGATTACGAAATCGGTTTTCTCTTCTCTCAAGGCAGGGAAAAGGTGCCCTGAACGGCATCTCTCCAGATGTGGCAGCAGTAACTAATCCTAGGACGTATCTGACTCTTTAATGTTGTTATAACCGGAATTGTTTGTATTAATAAATACTAACTCACTATTTTTATTTACAGTTCATCAGGAATTTGTTTAGAAGACATCCAAAGTTGTAGTCAGATTGGAAACAGGCAAACGGAAGAGAATTCCCCATGCGTGCACTTCTAAGAAAGAAGCTTTGTTCATGGAATCTACGTTATTGCTCTTAAATCAAAATATGGTCTTGCAGAATTAGTGATACATCAAGCATGCAAAAAGATGGTGAAAATTATGCTTGGTGATAAGGCAAAACAAGAAATTAGCAAAATACCTCTTTCAAACAATACAATTGAAAGAACGATTCTTGATTGTCAGTAATATTGAGGAAAGTATAATATCCAAATTTCAAAATAGTATGTTTGATCTCCAAATCGATAATTCCACTGACATCAGTAATCATGCACAGTTAATTGCATTGATATGTGTTATTGATGAAGATGCCATAATTAATATCTATGCTGCAAACAGTTAATGACAACTACAAAAGGTAAAAATTTTTTTTGTACAATCACAAGATGCCTAGAAAAATATGACTTATGAGATTTATACGTGGGAATATATTCCGACAAATCACCATCAATAGTTGGTTCCTTTAAATTTTTTGCGTCTTTAGTGGATAAACAGAATCCTAACATGGTGTGAACTCATTCTTTTTTACACACAGAAGTTTTAGTTTTAAAGATAACACAAAATGAACTAAAGGAGGTGTTTAATCAAGTGACTGCAAGGCAAATTTCATAAAATCCGGACAATGGATTTCCAAATGTTTGAGTTGCTGTGCAAGAATTCTCAACATGTTCGTTTACTATGGCACACAAAAGTAAGATGGTTATCAAAAGGAAAGGTGCTATTTCACGTAAATGATCAAAATAGAGCACTTCAGTGAAATATTTGGGCAACTCAATAGTCTGAACAGCAATATGCAAGGCAGAAATGAAAACATTCTTACAGCGAAAGATAAATTAGTTACTTTTAAAAAGAAAATTCGAATATGGAAAAATAAAATGAAGATAGACGATTTGGATATGTTTTCATCAGTTTGCAAAACCTGCGTTACCAAGATAATTTTTATTATTCCTAGTGAGCATATTACATGCTTAGAAAATAGAATTGAAAAATATTTTCACTCAATCAGAATCGAAGAATTTGATTGGATTTGCAATCCTTTCTTGGATTCATCGATTATCAATCTTTCCCATTTTGGGTTACGCGAAGAGGAAGAATTAACAAGCTTTCCCAGTGATCGTGGACTCAGATTGAAGTACATAGAACTGCCATTAGATGCCTTTTGTATTTCTGTTATAAAAGAGTATCCAACTCTAAGTAGAAAAGCGACTTGCTGCAGTTCTAAACTTCGTACCTATGTGAACTAGGATTTTCTTACATAACTAGCATTAAATAAAAACGTGAAAGACTTAAAAAAAAAAAGAAGAGTTAAGAGTATGTCTCTCTCACATTCGCCAACATATGACAACAATAGTAAAGAAGCACCTTCACCATTATTATTCTATACCAGGTACTGTATACATGATATTTTTTATTCATGTGAATAAAAAGTTTCCTTATATGATCGTCTTTATTTTTATTATTTAATTGCAAAACGGTTTTATGAGTAGAAAATAATCACTTTTTTATGTGCCGCCATGTAAAAAAGGTTGGGAACCACTGATTTAATATAACCTATTTTTTTCAAACGTTATTAGTTCTACCAGCGTTGAAATATACTTTCGCTATTTCCTGTATTGTTGGGTATACATCTTTACTTGTCGTTTAAGTGGTTGTGTTTGCTTAGACGACGTGTTTGGTTTATTTTGACTCTACGTGTGAATCGGGTAGCTGTGTTGTGGAATCGTAGTCTAACTATGTTGTCTTGGAATTGCAGCGTTCGTAGAATTGTAATGTAGCTATGTTGTTATGGAAAAGTAGTGCAGCTATGTTTTTATGAAATTGTAGTGTAGCTATGTTTTTATGGAAAAGTAGTGCAGCTATGTTTTTATGAAATTGTAGTGTAGCTATGTTTTTATGGAAAAGTAGTGCAGCTATGTTTTTATGAAATTGTAGTGTAGCTATGTTTTTATGGAAAAGTAGTGCAGCTATGTTTTTATGAAATTGTAGTGTAGCGATGTTTTTATGAAATTGTAGTGTAGCGATGTTTTTTATGGAACTGTAGTTTAGCGATGTTATGAACTGTTGTCATGGAACTGTAGCGTAACTGCGTTGTAGATTTTTTATGTAGCTATGCTTTTATGGAATTATAGTATAGGTATGTTTTTGGAAATTGCATTGTTATCTCAAAATTTTAGTGTAGCTATGTTTTTATGAAATTGTAGTGTAGCTATGTTTTTATGGAATTGTAGTGTAGCTATGTTTTTATGGAAAAGTAGTGCAGCTATGTTTTTATGAAATTGTAGTGTAGCGATGTTTTTATGAAATTGTAGTGTAGCGATGTTTTTATGAAATTGTAGTGTAGCGATGTTTTTATGAAATTGTAGTGTAGCTATGTTTTTATGGAATTGTAGTGTAGCGATGTTTTTATGAAATTGTAGTGTAGCTATGTTTTTATGAAATTGTAGTGTAGCTATGTTTTTATGGAAAAGTAGTGCAGCTATGTTTTTATGAAATTGTAGTGTAGCGATGTTTTTATGGAATTGTAGTTTAGCGATGTTATGAATTGTTGTCACGGAACTGTAGCGTAACTGCGTTGTAGAATTTTTATGTAGCTATGCTTTTATGGAACTATAGTATAGATATGTTTTTGGAAATTGTATTGTTATCTCAAACTTTTAGTATAGCTGTGTTGTCGTGAAATGGTAGTGTAGCAAGCTTTTTTTTATAGAATTGTAATGTAGTTATGTTTTTATGGAATTGTAGTGTAGTTATGCTGTATTGGAATTGTCGTGTAGCTATGTTGTCTTGGAATTGTAGGGTACCTATGTTCTCGCGGAATTTGCTTGGAATAATATAATGAATATAAAAAGAAAGGCTTTCTAAAGATATTTAGTTTGTAACTAAAGATCAACATCCAGGAAAAACACCCAGTTTCGCATGACTCACCAAACTGTTCCGTTTTCATTTACTGAAGGGTGTGTATAATCTTATACACTCGTTGTCGACACCCCAGGTTCTGCTAGTCTGTAGAGAAAACCATTTAGGTGCCAATCTTAATTTTGCTTTTAAAATTTGGCCTTTCTAAGATTTGATAGATTGGCCTTTTTAAGGCCAAATTTGGCCTTTTTATGCTCATTCATGGAATCATGTTTTAAGTAAGAGCATAAAAAGGCCAAAGTTGGCCTAAAAAGGCCAATCTATCAAAGTTTAGAAATGGCATTTGTTAAAAGTAATATGGCGGCCTCGAATGTAGTAAATTTAGTCTAATAAAAATGATGAAAAATAATAATAATGTATTTTTTCTGGTTTTATTTCAGCTTTTCGGTCTAATAATGTGTTATATATGAAATAAAAAGTTTTATAATTTCTTTTTCTGTCAACAAACGAAAACAAAAAAATAGCATCGTGTTGGAAGCAGTTTCAATGATAAGTTACACGGTTGAAGCCTATTGTAATCGTTGGAAAGTATATAATTAAAAACGTCCGCAGAAATAGCTATTATAAAAAATATAAGCATGTAAAAAAACGCCCCCCCCCTAAAAACAAACGAAAACAAAACGAATAAATAATATCGTGCAAGAGTTGAGAAGCCGCTCCAAAATCGAAAAATAAATAATGGTACCTGTAAATGTTTTTGTTGTTGAGGGTATATTGGTGTGTATAGATAAGTGTAAGGTTTACAGTATTTAAATTTCTGTTTATGAGCGGTTAATATGTTTGTATTTGCTATTATATTTTCAGCCCGATCACATCATAAAGAGAGCGCTGTTATATTTTAAAGTTTCTTGAGCGTTTGTTATGTATGAAGAAGTGGATTCTGGAGTAATAGAATTGACTGATATCAAAAAATCATATAAAGCGGATTTTTAGAAGGGAGGATTTATTTCGTTTTAATCAGGTAATGGAAATATTATATTATGCGCTAATAACCAGTTACGATTGGTGCAACGTAACAAATGTAGAATAGGTGCCGGTGTCAACTGGTAGCAATGGGAGGACTTAATATTTATAGAGAAAAATAGGGACTCCTTCCTCTATAGATGTCGCGATTGTGATGATCTTGCTCCTAGGATGCAATGTAGCCTTTTATAATAACGACTTAATGTGTCCATTATTGCGTTTGAAAAGTGGCTAATAGTTTAAACGTAATGAATTAGTATGTGGCATCGGTTATTGCAAACCATCGATATTTTGGTCCAAAGGGGAATTTCTGCAGTAAAAATATTATATAGGAGATTAACTATTACATTCCTATATATCAGTTATCCGTCTACACAATTGTACGCAGGTGCTGCAAATAAAACCTTATGCTTTTAAATGCACAAAAATGTAAATCAGTGAATTATGAGAAATATTTATAGATCTAATATTGCACTATTGAGCTTTGTGTTATTTTTTTATGTATTTAAATACTATTTTAAGATGTAAACATATATGAATAGAAACATACACGTGTAGATATTTATAAAGATATTTATGTTTCTCTTCCTGGCTAAATCATAAGCTAATTGATTTACAAAACCCTAATCACTGATGACGTATTACTGAAAATATATATACATGATATCTTATACCAACTTATACCTTCTCTTAAAATTCACAGAAAATAATAATGCTTATCCAGTTTTCCTATTAATATTAGTGCAAAATATTTCGTTAACATTTAAATTTTAGATGTTTTCTTTTTTAAGATTTGACTAATGTATATCTATTCATCTATACCTTCCTCTCTTTATGTATCTATATATAGAAAAAAAGAGAAAGAGAAGAAAGAGAGCGATATATATATATATATATAGAGAGAGAGAGAGAGACAGAGAGAGAGAGGGAGAGAGAGGGAGAGAGAGATTGAAAATAGAGATGCCCGGAAATATTATGTTATTTTAATTTGTGGGCACATTTTAAAAGTAAAGTTGACAATTTTTATTATATTATGCAAGTAAAAATGAATAAAGTTGCTTGCTGTTTTTATTTTGGGCGACTGTATAAAAATTATTCTTATCAATGATTTGGGCTTAGTCATCTTTTAAACATAAATCGTTGCTAAGAATGTTGCTATATTACCAATAACGCAGTACAACAATCACAAATGATGATGGGCTATTTAGAAACAAATAATATATATATATATTACATGGAGTTCACCACTTACCAAGGCCCAATGGCCACTCGGGGATAAGGGTTATTTTGTGTACAGTAATAAATGGGATAGTGTAGCAATAGTATTGGAGAATTGATGAAGTGTCATTACTTAGGGGGGCGGTTCATCAGGAATTTGTTTGTGTCGGACTTGAAGACATCCAGGTTGAAGTCGGAAGGGAAACAGGCAAGCGGAACAGAGTTCCACAGGCGTGCAGTTCTAAGAAAGAAGCTTTGTTCATGGAATCTACGTTTTGATTAAGGCACAGATAAGGAGTGGGGAAAATTATTGACGGTGGTTTCAGCTAGACGGGTGTTTTTTGAAAAAGATTGGCGAGGGTGGGACCAGAGAATAGAGCTCAGACGAGCACTTGCCATGGAAATAACGATAGAACAAAGACAGGCTCGCTACGTCTCTTCTGTGGGAGAGGGGTTGCAGGGTAGAGAAAAGGGCATCACCCACCAAGCCACGAAGTCTATTTTGTACTCTGTCAAGGCAGGATAGACTGTTTTTAGCAGCTCCCGCCCAGATGTGGCAGTAGTACTCCATCTTCGGACGTACTTGGCTCTTATATAGATAGAGAATTGCATCATTAGTGAGATATCTTCTGGAGCGGTAGAAGAATCCCACCATTTTCCCAGCGACCTTGGCCACAGACTTGATGTATGTGTTCCATTTAAGATCAGGAGTAAAGGTCAAACCCAGAAGCTTATCAAAACATGGGGCCTCCCCTAGACGAGAGCCATCCATTTCGATTGATGCCAGATAGGGATCAGAGCGTTTATGATGTAGAGATAGGAGCTTGGTCTTAGATGCATTAAAGGTAACCAGCCACCTCTTTCCCCACTGTACCACGCGCTCATCAGAGAGAACATCATCATTTACGGCCTTTGATGTGTTGCCATAGATGGTCGTGTCATATATATACATATATATATATATATATATATATATATATTATTAATATTTTTAACGAATATTTTTATATATTAAAATTTCAGTAATGTTCATATACTAATAAATTCAAAGTAAAAATTTATTGGCTCAATTAAGTTTCATGAGTATGAGTTTTCATAATCGATATTTTCGCAAAATCAAGATAACGAAATATAAAATGAGAACATTATATGGTGTAGTTTCTTATGCGTTATAATTATTGCCTGACTATTTGGACGAATATTAATATATCATTTCAAAATATTTAAAAAAACTACTTTTCAGACAGCAAAATCCGCTTGTCATACATATATGAATATATTCATAATTCCTATTTTAAGGGATCAAGCAGTTCTAATCTTATTATAACTATAATACATTCAAATAATGGTAAAATTAACAAAATAGTGAATATTGGTAGGATTGAATCAGGTGAATAAGATATTGAGAGAAAAAATAACTGTAGAATTCTTAACGAATGTCCATTGGAAGGCAATTGCTTAATTTCTGAAATTGTTTACAAATTGTTACGGTGGAAAATAGAAAATGATATACATAAGGGAACTGAATATTATTTTAAGGACAGGTACCCAAACCATATTTCATCATTTAACATTGGACCAGGGAAGTAACCAAATCAGGATGAGGATAAAAATAGAAATAAGCATAGAACAAAAACAATTGTTAAAAATAAGAAGAGGAACACAACTGCATTAGGTGATTGGGTTAGGGAACTATGTAAGAATAAAATAGAATTTGAATTAAAATGGTCAATAGTAAATAAAACTAGGAAATATAAATCAAGTAAATCTAAAATATGTAATCTATGTTTACTTAAAGCATACCACATAGTGAATTCTAAAGAGGAAATTTTAAACAAAACACAACTATATAAGGTGACTGTGTCAGAATAAAAAAGATTTTGAATTAAAATGGTCAATAGTAGATAAAGCTAGAAAGTACAAACCGAGTAGATCAAAAAGATGTAATCTATGTTTACTTAAAGCATACCACATAGTGAATTCTAAAGAGGAAATTTTAAACAAAACGTTAGATGTTATATAGATGAATCTTGCTGCCTGCTGGAAAACTGCTTCTGTAGTGCCAGTTTTCTAGAATTCTGACGAGAGAATGGACCCAGTAAATTATCGCCACATTAGCCCCCTCCCACTTTTCGCCAGAATATTTGAGACCATAATTAACCAAACTCTAGTCCATTACCTTACAGATGTTAAACTTCTGACTGAACAACAATATGGATTTAGACAAGCCCGTTCCACAGCAGACATCCTAACTGTAATCTCAGAACGTGTATACTAGTCATTGGACAAAGCGGAGGAGAGTAGAGCGGTAGCTCTAGATATATCCAAGGCTTTTGACAGGGTATGGCATGAGGGTCTTCTCAAGAAAATCAGATCATACGGCATCACTGGAAGAATACATAGCATAATCAGATCCTTCTTAGATAAGACAAAAATCCAGGTTGTCCTTGATGGTCGTACATCTAAATAATATGATATAAATGCGGGAGTGCCTCAGGGGTCTATTCTTGGACCTCTGTTATTCCTAATATTCATAAATGATCTCCCTGACAAAATTGTCTGTGAGATGGGTATATATGCTGACGATACCACGCTCTATAACAGACACGACAGGAAAACAAATGAACACATATCTAAAGAAATGGCAGAAAAACTAAAGGAAGACCTCCGATCCGTAGTGGAATGGGGACAAAAATGAATGTCACCTTCAATACTGCCAAGACTAAACTTGTTTACTTCAATAATTACAAGAAACCTTCCCTACCGTCAATAGCAATGGCCAAAGACTCTTTATCTGAAAGCAGATCTTTTAAACTCCTCGGCCTAACGTTCACAGGAGACATGAGTTGGAACAATTACATTGAGAACATTGCCAGGACTGCTGCGAAGAAGGTAGGCTTTCTCTATCGTGCTAGAAAGTATTAACACCTGAAAGTATCCTATACTTCTAAAAGGCCACCATTCGCCCATGTATGGAGTATTGTTGTCACATTTGGGCTGGTGCATCTGCCACTAGTCTCTCGCTACTAGACAAGGTTCAAAAGAGTCGCCAATCTGATAGGTCCTGAACTGTCATCTAAACTTCAGCCTCTGTCACATCGACGAAATTTTGCATCACTCTGCCTGTTCTAAAAGTACTTTAACGGTAAATGCTCTGACGAACTGCAAGCACTTGTGCCCCCTCGATGTAAATACTCCCGACAAACCCGACAAGCAGCTAAATCCCACCCCTTCACAGTAGAGATCCCTAGATGCAAGAGAGCCTTCTACTTCAGTAGTTTCTTCCCCAGAACAGCTAGACTTTGCAATTCCCTTCCGGGTCCCTTCTTCCCCGACTGTACTAACATGCAGAAGTTCAAGTGCAACGTGAACCGACATCTTGCTGCCCAACTTCCTACACAGTACCCCTGATGCTTATGTCCCTGATAGTAGCCCCCTACACCAAAGTGGCAATGTGCCTTGTTTGGGGTGAAAATGTAATTAAAAATAATAAAAATAAATAAAAGCTGTCTTCATAGAAATAAATTCCTGTTATCCTGCGTAAAAGCTGCTTAAAATGACATATTTATCAAAAACAAATTAAGGGATGTGTTGAAAATGAAATGTAAGTGTGGTAAGAAAATGTTAAATTTAATACGAAGATTTTAGAATGCTGCAATAAATAAATTTATAGG
Organism: Euprymna scolopes; assembly: GCF_053919585.1. Taxonomy (NCBI): domain Eukaryota; kingdom Metazoa; phylum Mollusca; class Cephalopoda; order Sepiida; family Sepiolidae; genus Euprymna; species Euprymna scolopes. The sequence goes on along the minus strand of NC_136487.1, from coordinate 27,962,840 downwards.
TTAGCAAACTAAACTAATTATAACCCCAATAAGGGATTTCCCTTAATAAGGTTATTTAAAAGCAAATTTAAATTTAATAATTGTTATTGATAATAACCTGAGAAATTTCAATAACAAAAGAAAACAAATGATGTCTCTAACCACAAGAGAGTGTCAACAAATTCCACGTTTTTATGTTTAATAAAACTGTTCAACAAATTTAATGTTGTTATATCTAATAAAACTGTGAAACAAATTTCAGTTTTATTAGACATAAGAACTTGAAATTTGTTGCAAAAAAGATGCAAACTACGGAGACGACCAGATTATAATGGATTAAAATAAATTAAATCAAAATATAAATTTGAAGCAAAGTGAGAAATTGAACCTAGATTGATATAAATAGGATAATGTTAGCACTATATGTTTATAATCAAGCAAGAGCGATTAATAAATACTAAAGTCAAAACATTAAAGTAAGAATACATAGAATTTCTCTAAAATTATGAATCGATAAATTTTGCAAAAATTAGCGCAATCTCTCTTACACCGTACCAGTATTATGAATGATAATGAATATTAAAGATTAAAAAATAAAAATAAAATAGTTAGATAAGAATAAGACTTGAAAAGATAATTTTTAAATTGAGCTTATTGACTCATTCAGTATGGTCTGAAAATATATTTTAATTAATATTATTTAAATTATCTTTTTAATTATAGTTCTTTCTTAAGAGATACAAAGGGAAAAATCAACAAATGCATCGTAAGATGTAAATAAATATTTCTACGAAACTATGGGAGATTAAGAAAAGACTAGTTGAACATATAAATATACACTAGGATTTGAAGGTGTAGCCTAGGATTTGAGAAATAATAAATAAATTGGGGAGGAAAAATAATTATAAAAATTTAAAAACAATTAAAAGATTAAATGAATACAAAATGGGGAATTGTTGAAGTATCATTTAGAAAGTAAAAATACGAAAGTAGGATAATTACTCAATTTGAAGGCAAGCGAAAAAATAAAAATAAAATAAAATAATTGTAAGTTGAGTCTAACTGCTTGATCCCTTGAAATAGAGATAATGAATATATTCATATATGTATATTGCTGTCTGAAGAGTAGCTATTTTTGGAATATTTTGAAACAATATAATATTTAAGTTTGTCCAAATAGTTATGAAACAATTGTAACGCATGAGAAAATACATCATATGATATTCTCATTGTATATTTTGCTGTCTTGATTTTGCGAAAATATTATATATATATATACATATATGGCAAAAATGGTAATTAGTAAAAACCTGAAGGAAAAAAAATAAATTAAAAAAGTGCTCAATACTATTGCAGAGCAAATATATGTTTTATTTTTTTTATTACTGTTTTATCTGCTAACTTAGCAGATAAAGCGGTAATAAAAAATAAAACATATATATATATATATATTTATATAATATATATATATAAATTCGTATTACTGTCTGTTTGTTGTTTGTTTCTTTGTTCACAATTTGATTAATATATACTAAACGTGTCTTACTTTAATCTTTCATTTATTTCTATATATGTAGTACGGTACTTGGAAAAATATATAATTAAGTGATCACCTTATTTTCATATGACATTAAGAAAAATTGATTTTACTAAATAGCGGTATCTTAGTTAATGTTTTTAGCGAGAGAATTATTTTAAGTATTCTATTTAAAATTGTTATTTAATAAATTTTAAACAACAATTATATTGATAATATATTTAATTTGATTTATTTTGGAATTAATATTTCCAACAGCGACCTTTTTAAAAAAGTTTTAAAGAGTTATTTGCCTCTTGATGCTCTCACAAACGTTTACCAAATATCATTTGGTAACTTCATTTAGTTTCTAGCTGGAAAAATAATTCCATGTAGATAGAAAAAATGTTTGGCTGTTATTGGTTTTTTTATTTAATATTAAAAAAAAAACACTTACGAAAAAAACTGAAAAGATTTCATTTGTTTGTTTTATTTTATCATTTACGGCAATACAGAAATCGGTAAATTTTTACCACGTAATTCAGCGTCGTTTAATACCTACAAAAATGAAGATCTATTGCCCGCCTCTAAATTCCACAATTTACACTTTTTTTCTTTTCTCGCGTTAATTACATCGATTGAAAACTTAATTTTCTAATTATAAACGTAACTTTATACGACGTAACCAGCGGTGTTTAACATCTAAAAAAAGTAGATCCTTTTTTTCAGCCTAATACATTTAAACAGCCTTTATAAATATTGTTACATAGGGTTCTTCATTGAGGGGCACCATTTACGTTTGGTGTATAACATAAAAGGATTCCGTGTGCGTATGATTGTCTATAATATAAATGGTTGTGTGTTTGATTATCATAAAGGGAATCGTATGCGTGACATGTATTTTCAGAACCTACCTCTGCTTCTTCGATGTTGGACCATCTGGAAATTTCTCATCCTGGAAGGAGACTTGATACCTGTTTGACGAAGATTTATCACTCCAAGACGATGAATGGGTTTTATAGTTTTTATTTCACTTTCCCCAGAGGTCCTGCAGAAGGCGGAAGTGAAATCGGCCTGTGTGGGTTCTTCTTCTACACACGTCAGCGTCCCCCACCCCCAGTGAAGGGGAGGGAACAGCTATTAAGCCGTCCGTCTTCTTCAAAGCCCAAATCAAATATCACAGATCTAGCCAACCTGACCACGTCACTCATACGTAATCTGGTCAGCTGACCTTCGGTTCTGGTAAACGTGTCTACACTCCACGTTCACTCACCTCTCTCTCTCTCTCTCTCTCTCTCTCTCTCTGTAACAATATTATGAGAGAAGAAATTTGGAAAAAGAAAAATGAAATGTTAGAGTGGGGGATCACTTTTCTATATAAATTTAACGTAAGATGGGCACCATCTTTCTGGCCATCAAGCGTTCAACGAGACATGTCACCTCTAGCATTGTTTCAAGTTTGGCGATTGAGGGGAGCGGCAAAATCTTACAAATACAATTTGCTTTTTTCTGGTGGGGGGATTACATTGTAAATATAAAATAACGATAAATTTAATTATTTTTATGAGACCATCCTCTACTTTCACCTAACAATTTATTGAACAAAACAAAGCCCAAAATATGACAAATTCAATTTTTAGAAACATAAAACGACAAAACACAGTAAATCTAAAATTTCCTTCATTTATAAAAAAAAGCCAGTCAGTAAAAAAAGTGCCCTTACAAAAAATAAAAGTAAATGTGTAGTTTAGCGGCGTAACCTATTTGACAGACAAAAAAATTATAAAAAAGTGTTTATTTTTATATAAAATATTATTAGACCTAAAGGCTGAAACAAAACAAAAAAAATAATTTTTATGTTTTTTTATTATCTTTTATTAGACACAATGTGCACGCCTTACACGTTTAAAATCTGGCCTTTTTTTAGGTTTGACAGATTGGCTTTTTAATGCCAAATTTAGCCTTTTTACGCTCTTTCAATACAAAAAAAAATATGGCGTCAAAAACGTAGTTCATGAAAGAGCTTAAAAAGACCAATCTGCCAAACCTTAGAAAGCAATATAGCGGCCTCGAATAATAAATATAAATGATAAAAAATAATAAAAATGAATTATTTTCTGGTTTTATTTCAGCCTTTGGGTCTAACAATGTGTTTTATATAAAATAAATAGTTTTTTTTATATTTTTTTTTGTCTGGCAAATACTTTACGCTGCTAAACTACACATTTACCAAAATATAAAATAAATACACGCATTAATGCTTATAAACGTTAATTTTTTAGGTTCATAAAACCATGAGTTTTCTAAGGACAGTGATCCCTTCTGTCGAAATATCTGGTGGAGAGGGTATCAGATACTTCTTTTTGGGGGCGATTACATTTGCATGTTTTTATCCGTTCTTTTATTTTTGAAATTGTCGTGGGGGTATCCACGTTACCTATGATGAAAATGATTAGTATAGCAGGCTTATTTCAAACGGAACTTCATGTCAACCCAGGCAACGCCGGGTACCCACGCTAGTATATACATACATATATAAATATATATAATTTTTTCGAATCCATATTGTCTCTTCGTATAAATAATACCATTTTTTGTTCTTTGTATCCTAATCTTTTCAAATATGTTCGATTTTTGTTCCTCTTTTCATATTCATCGATGTTTCAATCAATACGAATTATCAATAATTATTCGCAACAAGATTGAATAAGGATTCCCGTATTCACCTTATGGCAGGGTAAATTATTTCTTCATAATGTCTCTGACCGAGTTATAATACAATTGTCTCTCTTTGTTTCATTGTTTCCGGAGATTCCCGCTGAGCGGCCCTGGCGTATTAAACTTTTCTTTTGAATTAGAAGCTAATCAGGTTACATGAACTCTTTACTGTCAGAATTATTTATTGGTAAGCGATCAATTACTTTCAATGATTGAAGTAGGTTTATTTCGAGTTGCTTCGAAGTCGAGTCTCAAGCGGATGATTTTCGAGTCGGGTGCTTCAATCAAGGTGTCTGTTATATTGTTGCTTCCTTGACATTCCAAACCATTCGTGTTTTGTTGAAGTCTTTTCAGAGAAAAGAATATAACGATGTCATTTTGTTGCATTTCTGTTGTGTTTAAAAAGAATGATGACGCACTGATATATGAAAGTATAAAATATAACTTCATTGTCTTTTGTTGCTTTATTTATTTCAGTTATATTTACTCTTTCCGCCTATCCATGGAGGAAGAAATTTTCACATGAACATGTGTAACTCGTCAACATGTTAGGTTTTTGCTTACAGAAGTGTGTAAAATCTTATATAGATTTCCAGCTATGGGATAGCTGAAAATGTCCTCTCAATTATTACATCCTTTCTTACTGACAGGCTTATAAGAGCAAGCGTCGATGGGTAAAAACCAAAAACTCATAGTATCTATGACAACACTTCAAAGACTATCAAGTGTTGTCATAGATACTATGAGTTTTTTGGATAGGCGGAAAGAGTAAATATAACTGAAATAAATGACCAAGATCTTTTAGATTTTCTCTCTTCTTATCTTGAGCTCGTGGTGCAATGGGAAAAACGGTGGCTGATTAATTTTAATACATCTAAAACCAAGCTACTCTCTTTTCATCATAATCGCTCTGATCCCCATCTGGCCTTAATTAAAATGAATGGCTCTCATCTTGGGGAAGCACCATCTCTTAACAAGCTTCTGGAACTGACCTTCACTCTTGATCTAAAATGGAACACGTACATCAAATCTATAACCGTAATCACTTGAAAACTGGTTGGATCATTCTACCGCTCCAGTAGTTATCTCACTGTCGATGCAATCCTCTCTCCGTATAAGACTCAAATACGTCCTAGGATAAAGCACTGTTGACACATCTGGGCAGCAGCTGCTTGGCGCGACATATCTTGCCTTGACTTGATTAAGTTCAAAACTGGCCTCAAATGATGCCCTTTAATAGATTATGTCTTTTCTCTTCCTTGTTAACTCTTACCCATAGTAGAGGCGTTGCGAGCCTGTCTCTGCTCTATCGTTATTTTCATTGCATGGACAATATAGTAATCGTTTGTAATGGAAATTCGGTAAATTTGTTAACTTAAGTGGAACGGCTCACCAAGAACTTGTTTACATTGGACGTGAAGGTAACCATATTGTAGTTAGCTGGAAAGCAGACAAACGTGGAGTTGTAAGAAAGAAGCCTTGTTCATGAAATCTACGTTTAGGTTTAAGCAGAGATAAGAGTGGGGAAAATTATTGATAGTGTTTTCAGCTAGACGAGTGTTTCTTGTGAAAGTTTGGCGAGGGGGAACCATAGATTGGAGCTCAGACGAGCACTTGCTATGAAAATAACGATAAAGCAGAGACAGGCTCGCAACATCTCTTCTGTAAGAAAGAGGTGCAGGAAAGAGAAAAGGGTAAATCCTACTAGGCTAAGAAGTCTATTTTGAACCCTATCAAGGCAGGACGTCCTTTCTAGCAGCTCCTGTCCAGATGTTGCAACAGTACTCCAGCTTTGGACATACCTGGCTCCCATATAGATAGAGAATTGCATCAGCCGTGAGATATCTACTGGATCGATAGAAGGATCCTACCATTTTTCCAGCGACCTTGGCAACGGATATGATGTATGTGTTTTTTTTTTTACATGGGGGTCACCATTTATCAAGGCCCGAAGGCCACTCAGGGATAAGGGTTATTGCGAGTATAGTAATCAATGAGATAGTATTGTAGTAATCATTAGTATTGGGGGTTTTGATAGAGTGTCTTATTTAAGGGGGCGGTTTGTCAGGAGTTTGTTTATGTTGGACTTGAAGTCGTCCAAGTTGTAGTCAGGTGGGAAACAGGCAAGCGGCAGAGAGTTCCACTGGCATGCAGTTCTAAGAAAGAAGCTTTGCTCATGGAATCTACGTTTAGATTTAGGCACAGATAAACAATGGGGAAAATTATTGATAGTAGTTTCAACCAGACGGGTGTTTCTCGTGAAAGATTGGCGAGGGGGGCGAGGGATTGGAGCTCAGACGAGCACCTGCCATGGAAATAACGATAAAACAAAGACAGGCTCGCAACGTCTCTTCTGTGGGAGAGAGGTTGCAGGGAAGAGAAAAGGGCACCACTAAACCACGAGGTCTATTTTGTACTCTGTCAAGGCATGATAGGCTGTTTTTAGCAGCTCCTGCCCAGATGTGGCAGCAGTACTCCATCCTTGGACGTATTTGGCTTTTATACAGATAGAGAATTGCATCAGTAGTGAGATATCTTCTGGAGCGGTAGAATGATCCCACCATTTTCCCAGCATCCCTGGCAACAGATTTGATGTACGTGTTCCATTTCAGATCAGGAGTAAAGGTAAAACCCAGAAGCTTCTCAAAACATGGAGCCTCTCCAAGACGAGAGCTATTCATTTCAATTGATGCCAGATGGGGATCAGAGCGTTGATGATGTAAATGTTCCATTTCAGATCAGGAGTAAAGGTCAAGCCCAGAAGCTTGTCAAAACATGAAGCCTCCTCAAGACGAGAGCCATTCATTTCAATTGATGCCAGATGGGAAACAGATATTATTTTTATTATTATTATTATTATTATTATTATTATTATTATTATTATTATTATTATTATTATTTATTTATTTATTTATTTATTTATTTTTTGCGAATTAGTTCAACATGCAGATTATTCCTTGTAATACATAATATTCAATATAGGATTGATTTTCTAATATACATACGCAATCTACATAAATTAGAATATCATGTTTAAGCCCATTCTATGACCGGATAACGCCGGGTAACGCCGGGTGTCAAACTAGCATATATATATATATATATATATATATATATATATATATATATATATATATATATATGTATAAATTATAGGTGTGATGCAAAAATGTTGAACGTATCCGTTTTTATAGATTTTGTTTCAGTGCAAAATAAAATATATCTAAACAAGAAAAATAAATAAATAAATAAATAAAATAACAAAAACACAGAAAACAAATAAAAACTAGCATAAACAAATGCTGTTTTTTTGTTTTTTTAAATAACTTTGGCATATTAATTTTTTAGCCTCAGTGACTTTTTTATAAAACTTTTCGATAAGTAATGCTCCAAATATCGAAAAATAACTATACAAACGAACTTAAATCGACGCCATTTAATGGATTTTTCGGTTGAGGTCAGAGCATCTACATTACTATTATGCTATGGCGATAGCCTTTAGAATCATTTTGTTTTATTGTTGGAATCGAAATAAGAATCGGTAATTATATAGGCATCGAGAATTTAGAAGAAAGTCGGTAATTGTGTCGGAAAAAATATTGGAATCGTTCCATCACAAATATGAATATATATATATATGTGGGGGGGTGCATGTGTGTGCGTGTGTGTATGTGTGTGTGTGTATGTATGTATAAAATTTAAATTGTCTGTGCATCTGTGTGTGCACATTACCCTACCAAACTACTCTGTCAATTTTCAGTCTGAAGAATCGAGATTTGACATAATGTTATTTAGATTTGGGAAAATCTTTTTTATCGGCTTTTGGTCAGAAATTTAGCTGTCAAGGGGTCAGAGTTTAATGATTTAACCATTTAAAACTCTACTAAACTCCTCCCCCAATTTTGGGTCTAAACACTTGAAATTTTAGATGTAGGTTATTTGAACATAGATCAAACTTTTTAATTTGATTTGAGCCTAAAACAATAAATGTTAAGGGGGTCAAAATTGGCGTAAAAGTTAAAAAGATTTTTTGTCTAAACATTTAAAATTTCACATAAAGTGTATTCAGACATAGGATAAGTTTTTTAATCGGGTTTAGGCCGAAAAGTTGGTTGCCTAGAGGTGATAAATTTGACTTTTGCGGTCTCTAGCAAACTATTTAACCAATTTGGGCCTAAACATTTGTAATTTTACATGAAGTGTGTTCAGATATGCAGCAAGCTTTTTAATCAGTTTTTGGGAGAAATTTTTGCTGCTAAGAGGTCAAAGTTGAAAGAGTTGACCTTTGCCGATTCTACCAAACTCCTCAACCAATTTTGAGTTTAACCACTTGAAATTTTAGATGTAGGTTACCTAGACATGTGTCAAACTTTTAAATATAAATATATATATGTATATGCATATAAAGTTATAAACTGCTAGTATATATATATATATATATATATATATATATATATAAATATATATATATATAGTAGTAAGTTATAAAATATATATTCAATTAAGCGACACAGAATATTCCGCGTTTTATTCAGGTGTAGCTTAATTGCCATATATATAACTTACTCCCTAGCTCTACCTATGTATTGAGCACTGTTGAAGTAAATACTTAAAGTTTACGCATAAATTTATACTTTCGTATATTAATTTATGTGATTAAATTAAGTAATCATATATATATATATATATATATATATATATATATATATATATATATATATATGAATATAACTGAAACAATTAACTATGGCAAAGCAGTGTTCGGCCGACTGATATAGACAACGCGGCCAAACTTTCAATAAAAAAAGCATACGATTTCTATCAAGCAACATAAACTATGAGCTGAAGTCCAAACGCCTCAGTCTAAAATCCTTTAAGTATACAATTTGGTCTATTTACTTTGTCAGTCACTTCTTGTTGGCTTCAAATCTTGAAATTCGTTTTGTTTTGGATCCAAAGCGCCAAGAAACACAGCTAAGCCGACAATTTTAATGTTACGATTTCGCGTTGCCTGTCACGATTTATCAGCGTATTTTATCTCTTCTTTACACGCACACACATGCATTATATATATATATATATATATATATATATATATATATACGTACTAGTGGAGCCGATTCGGCGTTGTCTGGAATTAGATTATTGCAGTTAGTTCAAAGCTGAAGTACTGGACAAACTACCGCAGCAAAACAAAAAGAACACTACAATAACATGTAGGTGACGGTGACTCAGTGGTCAACGATACTGATTGACAACCTGCGTGTACCAGGTTCGAATCTCCGGCCATTCCACAGAAAAATTTTTACTTTCGGACGTTGGCAACCTTCACGTGGTTCCTCTTGTAACTACCAGATATCTTTCTAGAAAGAATGGTTGATAGAGAAGCACACCGAGGTAACGAGTGTCAATAAAATCATCATAGATGATGCTTAACAAACAAAAAAAAACAACAACAAAACTGAACATGAAAAGATGTATTTCAATAAATAAAATAGAGAAATAAAAGTTGGATTTAAATATAATTCCGGTAAACGCAGCGCCATGAACATGACAAAATGCAAAAGAACGCAGAAAAGACGCAAATGAACGAAAATATTATCCAAGGCAACGTAAACTAATATTGCTTATTTTTGGTCCCCCGACAAAAAGAAGGTTAACCTGTAAATTAACCCTAATCCGTTCTTCCGTTCGTCTGGCCGCACTTTTCTCAATAATTACGTTATGGATTTTTAAAAAATTTTGCACAATCATTAAACATACCATAGGTAAAAAAATGCAAAACGTATTTTTAGAGAAAACTCTACCCCCCCAGGGTTAAAATGGCTAAAACTGACACTTTTGTGCTTACTAACAAAAATTGATGCCTTCGATTTTTTTATAAAACTTTCTGAAAAGTTGTAACAAACTGATTTTGTGTTTGTCTATACTTCGCGACAAGTCTTGGGAGTGCGCCAGGGACTCAATTTTTTGGGACTATTTTTGCCTTATTCGTCCAAAATTTTATGTGTATGTCTATTTAGCAGTTTTGCATGTTGCTGAACTCAAATTTAAATATGTTAAGTCTTTGGGGACTTTATAGGGCTAAATGGGGGGGCATATGATGGACTTAGTCATTTCTTTTTTGCATGGTGCAGAACTCAAATTTACATACGTTAAGGCCCAAATCTGCACCGTGTGTTCATTTCACCAGGATTTTACGTCCCCTGGGGACTTTGGAGTCTAAATGGAGGATGGGGTGCAAATTTTTTATGCCTCGTTCACTGTGCACTCATAGGGAACCATGCATTCTTCAATTATTTTTGTAGAAATCGCTCCAGACAAGGTGTGAAACCACTTGATGTAAGGATATAACGTGAAGAAAAAAAGATTATTTCAAAGACAGAAGATTCCTATTAACATTGCTATTGAAAAGAACAATAGTTTAGGTAGGAGAAAAATGGTCAGCACGAAGAGAGTCCAACATATGTAGTTCTTGAAAAGAAGCTACAGGAGTAGAAACCTATAAAGTATCAAAGCGAATTAATGGAGACCACTAGACAACGATTCAAACGAGCTTGAACAAAGGGAGCATGGAATAGGTTATACAAAAGGAGAAGGGAATAGGTTATACAAAAGGAGAAGGGAATAGGTTATACAAAAGAAGGGAATACGTTATATAATTTTAAAGAACACATGCCATAATAGCATGTTTAGAAAAGACTGAGACTAGCAACATCACGTTTGTAATAGAGAGGTTGCAGAGAAGAAGAATGCGTGGGACCAATCAAAATATAGATATGTTTCTGCACCTTATCTAGCACCCACAACTAGACATTCACCATCCCAAATAGAACAGAGCAAGGGCGCGTGTATGGCAGCTGTATGTAAATGATCGAACCGTGTGCGAGGTGACGGCGAAAGAAAAAGGTTACAAACAGAAGAACGTGCACGCAGACCGCTGATCACGTTAGAGACATGGAGGTGACGCCACCGCAGAGACGAGAAGTCACGCGTGGTCGAAGGCAGATAAAGGTATTTTCTTAGGGCCTGAAACAGCGAGTTGAATTTCTTTCCGCTTCCTTTCTTATGTTCCTTGCGGCCATGTCTACTTGTTAACACGTGTATAAACGTATGTACTACGTTACATAAATATAACAACGGTACTCCATAGTTGTCTTATAGCAAATTTGTAGAGATAGGGTTCATTTGTATATAATAATTTAACGTACAATGAGCACCCATTTTATGGCCATCTTTTGTTGGGGGCAGTGTTAAATGAACACAATTTTACGTAAACTGCACACCAACTTTTTTTGCCGGGAGAGGGTTACTAGACATTAATAATTGATTTGACGTGCACCAACCCCAAACAAAGGAAGTGGGTGCTCATTTTACGTTAAATTATGTTCAGTGTACGTTGACCGCCCCCCCCCCGAAAATAACATGTGGACATAAAGTGGCTGCTCATTTCGCGTTATATTATTATAGAAAAGTGATACCCATTTTTTCGAAATTAACATTTATTCAGGTCTTGGAATCTACTCGTATGCCGGATTTTTTTAACGTTATTTTCGTTTGCAGCACCCCCGAAAACCTTTAAAAGTGGTAATTTTAAAGGATTTTTCGAGGATGGGGGAATTCTTCATATTTGTCCCTCCCCCCCAAAAAAGAAATATGCAAGATGAAGTTTTACAATGAGTAAATGTGTATCATTATTTGGTAACGTGCAGGTGACTACAGGAATTTAGTTCCTATTAAGGGACATAGGGTTCGATAGTTTTTTTTTCACAAACTGTAGTCTTGCCAACTAAACTCTGCCCTAAACTTTACCCTGAAAAATACCCTGAACCTTCTAGCAAATTTTTTGACAACCCTACCCCCAGGCACAAAATGGGGTGTTTATTCCGAAAGTCATTTTTTAATATGAAGAAGTTGGAGGTTGGCAAACGACAAACACAACAACAGCCGTATTTTAAATTTTTACGCAGAAGGGGATTCATGATACTACCGGGCAACGCCGATTAACGGGTCCTGCTAGTACATAATAAAGACAACACATACAAACAATGGATACAAGCCATTTGGTGAACACTTGTAGGTGTGTGCTGTTAGGGTTATGTCGATAGTTTTTCTACAGTTGAGCTAAATAGCCCGTCTCTCAAATTCAGAATCTCAGTTAAGACTAACTCCTTTCTTCACAACCGTTCTCTCGTTGTCATGGTTGTTTTTTTTCTTTAACAATCGACATATTCTGATTATATATGCTTTTCCTCAGAAATAAGACGTCTGTTATTTTTATTGATTTGCTTTCACTTAAAACTAGAGGCGTCGGTCTTTCTTTTTTCAATTTTTTCGAAATTTTACAATCTTGAAGCCGCTCAGGTTGTTAACGGCTAATTCTCAATTGTTATGGCGTTACTTTGTATACCTAATACACTAGCTCAGTCGATTTAAATGTCTTGTTTTTATGCCGGTTTTACTAAAAATATACGACCAAAAATTTTGCCCGATCAATGTACGACTGACTACTCCTGTTGTTTGACATATAGAAACAACGTGTAAAGTTGCCTTAATCAGCAGGAGCCGAATCGGATAATTTAGTCGTGCCGGATTTTGGTCGGACATAAAGGGGTTAACTAAAATTGTACGACTAAATTATGTACGGATTATTTGCTCCTACTACTGGTTTGCTATTAAAGCAACTTCGACATGAACGAACTACTGGTTTTTTCAGCACAAAATATTGTAAAAATCTGTTGTGTAAAATAAACAATAAAATACATTTACTCACAAGTTTCAGCCGAGAGGTTATTCTTTTGCAAATAGATTTTAGATTCCTATAAAATGTATTTACAAAAATAAAATATTCACTTTTAAGACAGATACTAAAACGATACATAAGTATTTATTTATATAATAAACTCCTTAAAAACTGAAACTATTATTTTTTAAAATTCTGTATGCTACTTTTTTGGGTTTTTTTTCGTTAAAAAATCTTTGTAAACAAATAAACAAGTTTATTTTTAGATTAGTTGTGCATTGATTTTACTAATTATACACGACTAAAAATTAAACACGGTGTTACGTACGTCTTTAAAGACTGATGAACCCAGTCGATTGCCTGTGTCGAAGTTGCTTTAATCAGCAGCGGTAGTTAGTCGTACATTGATCGTACATAATTTTTAGTCGTACATATTTAGTAAAACCGGTTTGTATGCCTTTCACTTCGTTCACCTTGGAACTAATCTATCCCAGTGGTTTTTGCTACGAGGGAGTATTCTATATTATCATGTTATACCTAATTGATTGTGAGTGAAACTTATAAAAAAAGAGATAATGAAATGCTAAATGTTAAAAGTAAAAATATAAAAGTATACAAAAATTACAAGGTTCGAAAATTGATTAAAATTGAATGAATTTCTTGATGAATAAAATACAAGTATATAGTCTATAATATTGACGCAAATAAATCCACTTGGATCAAAATTCAATAGTTCCATTTAAATTATAAATAAAAATATTTTGCCATTCGAATTTTCAATGGCAAGTGAAAAAGAAAATGAGGATTTTCAACTGTTGAGCTAAATTAAATAACATTTATATAGATATCGATTGATAAAACCCATTTGAAGGTTTTTGATAAGATTCAGAAACGTATTTGGAATTGGATTGGCCTCCACCCTTCTCCTTTGCAACCTCTCTCATACGAAGTCTGCATTTATTTAAATAAATACGATTACACCATGAGTTGTTCAGAAGTGTCTGATCTATTTCCTCTTTTCTTTGCTCCAGCTTGCTTAAATCGTTACTTTAATTTTGATACCTGATTGTAAAATAACTTCATATTCTAAAATCTTCTTCCAAAGAACCGCCAGCATTTGAAACTCTCTTCCTGCTGTTGTTTTTCATATATATATATATATATATATATATATATATATGAAGAGAGAGAGATTTTATATTTTATAGAGGGAATTAGACCTGGAGTCTAAAGAGCAAAATTAATTTTAATGTATTTCTACATTAAAATAACAGTGCTCATAGCACTGTAGATACATAATGAGTTCAATACTAATCCTAGAGCTTTATAATTATTGAGTTTAAAGATTGATACTTGTAAATTATGAATCAGTTTACAAAAGGAAACACAAACAATAGCAAATCGAGTGTACGATCGTTTCGGAAACGATGTTCATTTCGTGGCCAAAATTTAGTAGCATGCACAAACATGTACAGTCAAACTTTGGAACAAATTTTCTAATGAAACTCAATAAGGACTGTCCACCTTATTTGCGGCAAAAATGCTAGTTCATTTTGGTGTCTAAAACTTCTACCACCCTCTTTTGTGCTGAGGAGAAGATGATATTCGAAAACAAAGTCTTTGTCAATTATTGTCGATGCTTATTGTCAATTAATAAAATGAATATCGTTTCCGAAAGGATCATACACTAGATTTGACTTTGTTTTCCTTTTGGAACTGATTCATAATTTACAAGTATCAATCTTTATACAATATCTATCTATCTGTGTGTATGTGTGATGAGTATTGGCTGAAGAGAGTTTGATATGGATATTTAAAACGGTCCTAATTATCGGGCTTGCAACCGGCGGTACCAATGACTTGTCTCATCTAATAACTTTCTGTACACAAAATACAAAATATAAATACGCTCTTATTTTTCGGATTTTCCTTTTAATTGAGCACTCTGCTGGATTTCTCCCCCCCCCCCAAAAAAAAACTAATCCACCGGGAAAATTATTCCTTTTAATATATAATATTCAATAGAGGATTGATTCTATAATAATACATACGCAATCTGCATAAATTAAAATATCATGTGTAAGCATATTGTATAATCGGGCAACGCCGGGCGTCCAGCTAATATATATATATATATATATATATATATATATATATATATATATATATATATATATATATATGAACTATTTTACTTACAAACGCAAAACTATATAAAGGAATTTATTTAATTATGTCTGGAGTGATAATATCTAAATAGTAAAGGATAAGGACTCTTTTAAATGCGTCTCAACAGAAAGCAGCATTTTCTTCAGTTTTGGAATTCCAAGCACATGCCTGGGAGTTTATTTAGAGTTGAAAATCTTCTTTTATATGCGAGAACCCGTACAAGCTACTGGTGTAGTAGCCGTTCTAAATTAACAGGAAAGAAACTGACATGTTATCCTAACCCGCGAATGCAATTAAATGTGGCGTACGCTAGACAGAAGTCTGTAATAACACTAATTAAATACTGTCCACAAAAAGTTTTGCAAGACAGACTAGAAATGGCATCAACACGAATGGTACTGAAGAAATTAAATTATTTTGGTAAGGCAAATCATAATAATAATAATTGCACACACACACACACACACACACACACACACACACACACACACACACACACACATCTATAAAAGTGAAAGTGTCTGTCTGTCTGTCTGTCTGTGTACATTTCCCTGTCTATAGACTGGAAATTTGATATATAGATACTGAGATTTGGGAAAATCTTTGTAATCAGTTTTCGGCCAGAAATTTGGCTGTCAAGGCGTCAAAGTTCAGCGATTTGACCTTTGAGAACGCTACCAAACTCCTCCGACAATTTTGGGTCTAAACGCTTGAAATTTTAGATAAAGGTTCCTTGGACATAGATGTAACTTAAAAACTTGATTTGAGCCAAAAAATAAATGTTAAGGGATCATAATAGAGGTCAAAGTTTAAAAAAGTGACCTATGCGGTCACTACCAAATTACTCAGACAATTGTTGGTCTAAACATTTGAAATTTTACATAAAGGGTGTTCAGAGATAGGGCAAGCTTTTTAATCGGTTTGTGTCAAAAATGTGAGCTACAAATATATAAATCTATGTATGTATGTTTGCGTGTCTGCCTAAAACTTTCGACAGAGGCTGCGGATTTTCACAAGATCAGTATCGTTTTGAAGCTCGAATCTTCAGACGACAAATATCGAAAAATTGGCTAAAAATATTAATTCCTTCACCCTCTTTTTTACAGGGAGGTGTCGCTTTTTTCACGGATATTATCGAAAGTTATCCCCTCTTTTCGATTGTTTAGCCTTAATTTAAACCTACGTCACTTCCGGTTTAGCGGTAGTCGTAACAGCAAAGACGTCAGGTTTTTTCACCCTTCTTTTCCTTTTTCGCGGTATGGGTTCGAGCCTGCCTTCCTACTACCACTTTTTTTGTTCAACACACATCTCCAAACACCCGGGAAACACCGCGCACCCATTCTAGTATATATATATATATATATATATATATATATATATATATATATATATATATATTAGAATGTGAGAGGTAATATAACTATTTCCACATGCAAACAATGTCGCATCTAACAGGAGTTATGAAATTGGGCTTGCGGTTTTTAGGCTTTCATAGCTTATGTGAGCTGCGACGTTGTTTGGCTGTGGACATATATATATATATATATATATATTCAGGAACCTACCCGTGTGCCCGATAATGACGGCCAGTATGCGAGCCTACTAGACCTTTTTCTCACAACTTGCCCTGAACTATGTTCAGTTTCTGTTCTGTCGCCTCTTGGATCTTCCGACCACTCTGTTGTATCAATTAAGATAAAAATGAAATGTAATAAGTCCCCAGACGTACCTCTTCATCGTACAGTATATCGATACACTAAGGCTGACTGGGATAGCTTCCGTACATTTATATCTGATCTACCTCTGCATTCCATGTTTAAAAAGGATGTGTCCTCTATAGTATTAGACCTAACTGAATGGTTAATTGTAGGTATTGACCATTTCATACCCTCTAAAAAGTTTCAGCAAAAACCTAACAGCCAGCCATGGTTCTCTCCAGAATGTGCTGCTGCCATTGCGCACAGAAATCACTTTTTCCACTGCTTCAAACGTAATAGATGTATGGAAACTAAAGCCGTTTTCAGGACTGCCAGCAACCATTGTAAGAAAGTAATAAGGAACGCAAGAGTGTTGTATGCTCAATCTGTTAAGTCCAAAGTAGCTGAGCAGCGGCTTGGTTCCCACCAGTTTTGGCAAATAGCAAACAGAATCCTGAACAGAAGCGTGTGCTCCATCCCAACTATTATCAATGGACCTGAGGTAATCTCGTCAGCATCAGACAAAGCCAAACTCTTTGTCAAGAACTTTGCAGCTAATTCTACCCTTTGCGACCAAGACCGCCAACCCCCAATATTTCCTCCTGTATCAGAAAACACGCTATGTGATATACGTATATCTGTACGTGATGTTGCGAAGCTAATCAAAAACCTTGATTCGAGTAAAGCAACTGGCCCTGATGGTATTCCAATTATAGTACTCAAAAAACTTCAACCTGAATTAGCGCCCATACTTACAAAACTGTTTAAACGTTGTCTTAAGGAGAATAGTTTCCCATCTCCCTGGAAAATCTCATCAGTATGCCCTGTATTTAAGAATTCAGGTGATCGCTCATCCCCCTCTCAGTACAGGCCAATAAGTCTCCTGTGCGTCATGAGTAAGTTGCTAGAATCTGTGTTAAATACAGAAGTAATCAAACATCTCAACAAAAATAACCTTCTTAGTGACACTCAATATGGTTTCAGTTCTGCTAGATCTACAGCAGATGTCCTTACAGTTATATTGCATAGGATTAGCAAATCTCTCGACGGTGGCAATCTTTCTAGGGCAATTGCTCTTGACATATCTAAAGCCTTTGATAGGGTATGGCATAAAGGTTTACTTCATAAGATCGCTAGCTATGGTATAGCTGGAAAAGTCTTCTCAATTATTAAATCATTTCTTTCTGATAGGTTCATAAGAGTAGTAGTTGATGGGCAAAAATCAGAAGCTCACAGTATTAATGCCGGTGTCCCTCAGGGATCCATCCTGGGCCCAACTCTTTTCCTGATCTACATTAATGATCTTCCAAATCATATCCTTACATCATTTGTAGACATTTATGCTGACGATACTACCATTTATGGTAGCACATCTAAGACAGTAAACGACCAAGTTCTCTCCAATTCTCTCTCCTCTGATCTTGAGCACGTAGTACAATGGGGAAAGGAGTGGCTGGTTACTTTTAATGCATCTAAAACCAAGCTTCTCTCTTTACATCATCAACATTCTAATTCACATTTGTCTTCAATTGAAATGAATGGCTCTCGTCTTCAGGAGGCCTCAAGTTTTGACAAGCTTCTGGGCTTGACCATTACTCCTGATCTTAAATGGAACACGTATATCAAATCTGTTGCTAAGGCCGCTGGAAAAATGGTGGGATCTTTCTATCGATCCAGTAGATATCTCACTGCTGATGCTATTCTCTACCTATATCAGAGCCAGGTACGTCCAAGGATGGAATACTGTTGCCACATCTGGGCAGGAGCTGCTAGAAAGGACTTGTCCTGCCTTGATAGAGTTCAAAATAGACTTCGTAGCCTCGTAGGAGATGTCCTTTTCTCCTCCTTGCAACCTCTATCTCACAGAAGAGATGTTGCGAGTTTGTCTCTGATGTATCGTTATTTTCATGGAAAGTGTTCAACTGAGCTTCAATCTATGGTCCCCCCTCGCCAAACTTTCGCAAGAAACACTCGTCTAGCTGTAAACACTATCAATAATTTCCCCCACTCTTTATCTGTGCCTAAACCTAAACGTAGATTCCATGAACAAAGCTTCTTTCTTAGAACTGCACGCCTGTGGAATTGTCTTCCGTTTTCCTGCTTTCCGGCTGACTACAATATGGTTGTGTTCAAGTCTAAAGTAAATAAGTTCTTTATGAGCCGTTCCATATAAGTTATTAAATTTACCAAATTTTCATTACTAATGATTACTATATTGACCAATTTCTACTGTACACTCTTTAACCCTTATCCTTGAGTGGCCTCTGGGCCTTAATAATGTGGTGATTCCTTTGTAAATATATATATATATATATATATATATATATATATATATATATATATATATATATATAAGCTTTTAGCTCTTAGAGAATGCGAGTGTTTCAAATCACTGATTTCTTACACGACGTACATAATACAATACTTAAGAATATATCATAAAATAACTGCAATAACACGAAATATTATATCACCTTATGGAAGTATACGAATATACACGAAAAGATTATGTGTGTGTGTGTGTGTGTGTGTGTGTGTGTGTGATATGGCATATTGTTTATAGATTTACAGTTGTTTTTACTATATATCCCTAATAATTATTGTATATTCACTTAGAGAAACAGCACATAATTACTAGTTGTTTATCGCTTTGCTTTCTTCTAATCATGTGTTATAACCCATACATACGTGCTGTATTCATATATACATTTGGAGATGTCATTATAGAAAATAATTTGTTAATTTCTTTACACTTGAGTGTGTTTTAGTTTTCAACTTTGAAAGCTTTAGATATTTCATGTATTAGATTTTCCCATTTATATTTAGGAAACTAAAATAAAAACAAATAAAATATACAAATACATAACATAAAACAAACAAAAGAAAGCCCAGAAAAAAAAGTAAACAAATTTACAAACACAGGAAAAAAATGCGGATATACTTAAACTAATCGAACGTAAAGAAAGTAATTAACTGATTTTGAACGAAAATCCCATCGGATAATGAACATTTTTCAGTGTGTACAAATACACAAGTAGAAATAAATGACATTTGATGAAAAACGGATGATGAGAAATTTCTAGTCATAAGTGACTGTTGCTTCAATCAACATCATAAGCTCTATTACAGATGTTAAGCAGCCTACCAGTTAAATATAGCTAGTATTATAATACACATATATATATGTATATATATATATATTTTACATAGGCGGCACAACTTATCAAGGCCGAGAGGCCACTCAAAGATACGGGTTTAAGAGTGTAGAGTAGTCAAAAGGACAATATAGTAATCGATAGTAATGGAAGTTCGGTAAATTTGTTAATTTAAGTGTAACGACTCATCAGAAACTTGTTCACGTTGGACTTGAAGACAAACATATTATAGACAGTTGTAAAGCAGGAAAACGGAAGACAATTCCACAGACGTGCAGTTCTAAGAAAGAAGCTTTGATCATGGAATCTATGTTTAGGTTTAGGCACAGATAAAGAGTGTGGAAAATTATTGATAATGTTTTCAGCTAGACGGGTGTTTCTTGTGAAAGTTTTGCGAGGGGGGACTATAGATTGAAGCTCAGTCGAACACTTTCCATTAAAATAACGATAAAGCAGAGACAAACTCGCAACATCTCTTCTGTGAGATAGAGGTTGCAGCGAAGAGAAAAGGACATCTTCCACGAGGCCGCGAAGACTATTTTGAACTCTATCAAGGTAGGACAAGTCCTTTCTAGCAGCTCCTGCCCAGATGTGGCAACAGTATTCCATCCTTGGACGTACCTAGCTCTTATATAGATAGAGAATTGTATCAGCAGTGAGATATCTACTGGATCGATAGAAGGATCCGACCATCTTTCCAGCTGCCTTGGCCGCCTCTGTGGTACCAGTCTTCAAGAATTCTGGTGAAAGAACTGACCCACTAAATTATCGCCCCATTAGCCTCCTTCCACTTTTCGCCAAAATATTTGAGTCCTTAGTTAATCAAGCCCTAGTCCAGCACACAACAGCTGCTAAACTCCTGACTGACAAACAATATGGATTCAGGCAAGCCCGTTCAACAGCAGATATCTTAACTGTAGTTTCTGAACGTATATACCGTTCATTGGATAAAACAGGGGAGGGTAGAGCGGTGGCCCTTGATATATCTAAGGCTTTTGACAGGGTATGGCACGATGGTCTTCTAAGGAAAATTATATCATATGGAATCACTGGAAGAATTCATAATGTAATTAAATCCTTCTTAAGTAATAGAAAAATCAAAGTTGTCCTCGACGGTCGTACATCCAAACAATATGACATAAATGCGGGAGTCTATACTTGGACCTCTATTATTCCTGATATTCATAAACGACCTCCCTGATAATATTGTTTCGGAGATGGGTATATTTGCCGATGACACCACTCTCTATAACAGATATGAGGGGAAAACAAATGAACACATATCCAAGGAAATGGCAGAAACACTAGAAGATGACCTCCAATCCGTAGTGGAATGGGGACAAAAATGGTTGGTCACATTCAATGCTGCTAAGACTAAGCTTGTTTCCTTCAATAACTACAAGAAACCTTCTCTACCATCAATAGCAATGGCCAAGAACACATTGCCTGAGAGTACTTCTTTTAAACTCCTCGGCCTAACGTTTACAGGGAATATGAACTAGAATAGATACATTGAGAGCATTGCCAAGGCTGCTGCAAGGAAGGTTGGCTCCCTCTACCGTGCTAGAAAACTAGTTACGCCTGACAGTATCCTATACCTCTATAAGGCAACCATTCGCCCATGTATGGAGTACTGTTGTCACATCTGGGCTGGTGCATCTGCTGCTTGTCTCTCGCTCCTGGACAGGGTTCAAAAAAGAGTCGCCAACCTGATAGGTCCTGAACTGTCATCTAGGCTACAGCCTCTGTTCCATCGACGAGATGTTGCATCCCTCTGCCTGTTCTACAAATACTTCAATGGTGAATGCTCTGATGAACTGCAAACACGTGTACCTCCCCGACGTAACTACCCCCGACAAACCCGACAAGCTACTAAGTCTCATCCCTTTACAGTAGAGATCCCTAGGTGCAAGAAAGCCTTTTACTCCAATAGTTTCTTCCCCAAAACTGCGGGTCTTTGGATCTCCCTTCCGGGATTCTGCTTTTCCAACTGCAATGATATGCAGAAGTTCAAGTGTAATGTTAACAAACATCTTTCTACTCATCTCCCTTCATAATGATCCCGCTAATTAAGTCCCTGATAGTAGCCCCCTGCTTCAAAGTGGCACTGTGCCTTGTTTGGGGTGAAAATTGAATAAAAAAATTAAAAAAAAAAAAACAGATTTGATGTACGTATTCCATTTAAGATCAGGAGTACATGTAAAGCCCAGAAGCTAGTCAAAACTTGAGGCCTCCCCAAGACGAGAGCCATTCATTTTAATTGATGCCAGATGGGGATCAGGACTTTGATGATGTAAAGAGAGAAGCTTGGTTTTAGATGCATTAAAAGTAACCAGCCACTCCTTTCCCCATTGTACAACGTGCTCAAGATCAGAGGAGAGAGAATCGGAGAGAACTTAGTCGTTTACTGTCTTAGATGTGCTACCATAGACGGTAGTGTCATCAGCATAAATGTCTACAAATGATATAAGGATGTGATTTGGAAGATCATTAATGTAGATCAGGAAAAGAGTTGGGCCCAGGATGGACCCCTGAGGGACTCCAGCATTGATACTGTGAGCTTCTGATTTTTGCCCATCAACTACTACTCTTATGAACCTATCAGAGAGAAATGATTTAATAATTGAGAAGACATTTCCAGCTATACCATAGCTGGAGGTCTTGTGAAGTAAACCTTTATGCCATACCCTATCAAAGATATATATAGACACTAGTTGTCCGGTCGTATAACGCACTTCCACATGATATTTTCATTTATGCAAATTGCGTATGTACTATTATAAAATCAATT
Organism: Euprymna scolopes; assembly: GCF_053919585.1. Lineage (NCBI taxonomy): Eukaryota > Metazoa > Mollusca > Cephalopoda > Sepiida > Sepiolidae > Euprymna > Euprymna scolopes. The sequence goes on along the minus strand of NC_136487.1, from coordinate 27,940,072 downwards.
ATCTATTGATTATTATATATTACGAGGAATAATTTGTCCGGGGAAATAATTCGCAAAAAAAAAAAAAAAAAAAAAAAAAAAGAATAAATAAATAAAATAAAATAAAATAAATAAATAAATAAAAAATAAAATAAATAAATAATAAAAATTAAAAATTAAAAAAACAATAATGATAATTTTCTTCATGAAATTCCGTTTGTGTTTGTTTACAATATTACGTCAGCTGATATTTGAGCTTGACGGTCTTAAACATAGTCTTTCTGCTGTTATAGATAAAAAAAGAACAATTTTTATAGGGGAATATTTTACGTAACACCGGCAGGTGTAACATACAATATTTCCCTGTAAACAATCTTCTTTTTTATTGATAAGTTGAACGACTAGTGTTAAGATCGGATTTTTTTCGATTTTCGATACTTATCGGATGAATTTCTGAACAAAACATATCTAAGAATACTGTCAGACATATAAATTACCTTTGTATGAAATTTGCAAAAGATGGGGTCAGCCGTTTAGGAACCTATGAGGAAGGAACTCTCTTTCTCTCTCTCATACACACAAAGTTACTTTTATATAATTATAAAGACATTAATGATGGGACAATTCCAGTATTTTCCCTGATTCCAATACAATTACCGTACTAAATTACCAATTCCAATACAATTACCGTACTAAATTACCAATTCCAATACAATTACCGTACTAAATTACCAATTCCAATAAAATTACCGCACTAAATTACCGATTCCGATACAATTACCGTACTAAATTACCGATTCCAATACGATTACCATACTAAATTACCGATTCCAATACAATTACCGTACTAAATTACCAATTCCGATACAATTACCGTACTAAATTACCGATTCCAATACAATTACCATACTAAATTACCGATTTCAATACAATTACCGTACTAAATTACCGCTTCCAATACAATTACCGTACTAAATTACCAATTCCAATACAATTACCGTACTAAATTACAGATTCTAATACAATTACCGTACTAAATTACCGATTCCAATACAATTACCGTACTAAATTACCGATTCTAATACAATTACAATACTAAATTACCAATTCCAATACAATAACCGTACTAAATTACCAATTCCAATACAATTACCGTACTAAATCACCAATTCCGATACAATTACCGTACTAAATTACTGATTCCGATACAATTACCGTACTAAATTACCGATTCCAATAAAATTACCATACTAAATTACCGATTCCAATAAAATTACCGTACTAAATTACCGATTCTAATACAATTACCGTACTAAATTACCGACTCCAATACAATTACCGTACTAAATTACTGATTTTAATACAATTACCATACTAGATTACCGATTCCAATACAATTACGGATTCCAATGCAATTACCTTACTAAATTACCGATTTCAATACAATTACCGATTCCAATACAATTACCGTACTAAATTACTGCTTTCGATACAATTGCCGTACTAAATTACCGATTACAATACAATTATAGATTCCAATGCAATTACCCTACTAAATTACCAATTTCAATACAATTACTGTACTAAATTACCGATTCCAATACAATTACCGATTCCAATAAAATTACCGTACTAAATTACCGATTCCAATACAATTACCTTACTAAATTACCGATTCCAATACAATTACCGATTTCAATACAATTACCGTACTAAATTACCGATTCCAATACAATTACCGATTCCAATAAAATTACCGTACTAAATTACCGATTCCAATACAATTACCTTACTAAATTACCGATTCCAATACAATTTCCGGTTCCAATACAATTACCTTACTAAATTACCGATTCCAATACAATTACCGATTTCAATACAATTACTGTACTAAATTACCGATTCCAATACAATTACCGAATCCAATACAATTATCTTACTAAATTACCGATTTCAATACAATTACTATGCTAAATTTCCGGTTCCAATACAATTACCGTACTAAATTACCGATTTCAATACAATTATTGTACTGAATTACCGATTCCAATACAATTAACGATTCCAAGGCAATTACCGTACTAAATTACCGATTCCAATACAATTACCGTACTAAATTACTGATTCCAATGCAATTACCGTACTAAATTACTGATTTCAATACAATTACCGATTCCAAATGCAATTACCATACTAAATTACCGATTTCAATACAATTACCATACTAAATTACCGATTTCAATACAATTACCATACTAAATTACCGGTTCCAATACAATTACCGATTCCAATGCAATTACCGTACTAAATTTCCGGTTCCAATACAATTACCGATTCCAATGCAATTACCGTACTAAATTACCGGTTCCAATACAATTACCGATTCCAATACAATTACCGTACTACATTACCGGTTCCAATACAATTACCGATTCCAATACAATTACCGATTCCAATGCAATTACCGTACTAAATTTCCGGTTCCAATACAATTACCGATTCCAATACAATTACCGTACTAAATTACCGGTTCCGATACAATTACCGATTCCAATACAATTACCGTACTACATTACCGATTCCAATACAATTACCCATTCTTTATCCGATTATGATTCCCATTCTTTATAACTCTAAATATTTAACTAAAGAGTTGTTATTTTTCCAGATTACCGTAAGAACATGTGCATATATTTTCTCAAACTTAAAAATACACTTGTTGATTTTAGTTTTCGTGGTAGCCCTGACGGTATTCCAATTATCGTACTAAAATCTTCAACCTGAACTAGCGCCCATACTTACAAAACTGTTTAAACGCTGTCTTAAAGAGAATTTCTTCCCATCACCCTGGAAAATCTCATCAGTATGCTCTGTATTTAAGAATTCAGGTGATCGCTCATCTCCCTCACAGTACAGGCCAATAAGTCTCCTGTGCATCATGAGTAAGTTGCTAGAATCTGTGTTAAATAGAGAAGTAATCAACCATCTCAGCAAAAAGAATCTTCTTAATGGCACACAATATGGTTTCTGTTGTGCTAGATCTACGACGGATGTGCTTACAGTTATATCTCATAGGATTAGCGAATCTCTGGATGGAGGCTACCTATCTAGGGAAATTGCTCTTGACATGTCAAAGGCCTTTGATAGAGTATGGCATAAAGGTTTACTTCACAAGATCTCCAGCTACGGTATAGTTGGAAATGTCTTCTCAATTATTAAATCATTTTTCTCTGATAGGTTCATAAGAGTAGTGGTTGATGGGCAGAAATCAGAAGCTCACAGTATTAATGCTGGAGTCCCTCAGGGGTCCATCCTGCACCCAACTCTCTTCCTGATCTACGTTAATGATCTTCCATTTAGACATTTATTCTTAGACATTTATGCTGATGAGAATACTATCTATGGTAGCACATCTAAGACCGTAAACGACCAAGTTCTCTCCGATTATCTCTTCTCTGATCTTGAGCACGTGGTACAATGGGGAAAAAGTGGCTTGTTAATTTTAATGCATCTAAAAACCAAGCTTCTTTCTTTACATCTTCAACGCTCTGATCCCCATCTGGCATCAATTGAAATTAATGACTCTTGTCTTGGAGAGGCCTCATCAGGTATGTCCAAGGATGGAGTACTGTTGTCACATCCGGGCAAGAGCTACTAGAAAGGATTTGTCCTTCCTTGATAGAGTTCAAAATAGACTTCGTAGCCTCGTAGGGGATGTCCTTTTCTCTTCCTTGCAACCTTTTTCTCAACTGAGTTCCAATCTATGCCCCCCCCAGCCAAACTTACACAGGAAACACCCGTCTAGCAGAAAACATTATCAATAATTTTCCCCACTCTTTATCTGTGCCTAAACCTAAACGTAGATTCCATGAACAAAGCTTCTTTCTTAAAATTGCACGCCTATGGAATTTTCTTCCGTTTTCCTGCATTCCAGCTGACTACAATATGGTTGTCTTCAAACAAGTTTTTGATGAGCCGTACCATATAAATTTACAAATTTACCGAATTTCCATTACTAACGATTACTATATTGTCCAATTATCTATTGTACACTCTTTAACCCTTATCGCCGACTGGCCTCTTGGCTTTGATAAGTGATGATGCATATGCAAAAAAAAAGGCTTAAAATTGATAAATATTTAATATTCTATCATTACTATCAGAAGGGGAGATTTTTGTTTAACACAAAAATCAATGAAAAAGACAAGTACAAGAATCGTTTGTGGCATTGGAAAATGGGCACAAATGTTTTCCGATTCCGATACCGATTCCGATATCTCTCAAAAGTTTCCATTTTTCCGCTCGCCGATTCAATTCTAATTTACACACACACACACACACACACACACACACACACACACACACACACACATTATTTTCACAAAATCAAGGCAACAAAATTTGGATTGATAGTAACAGGTAATGTATTTTCATTGTTCATTACAAATGTTTCGCGACCATTCGGACAATTTCAAACCTTATATCGTTTGAACATATTCACAAGAACGGCCTCCCATCAGACGTAGGGGAAAAACATGTTTTTATTGAAAAATATGTAATCCAGTTCCCTTTTAAGGAAAACTATGCGATAAAAGACTGACTTACATTTCTTCCTTCTGAGGTGTTTCCGTTTTCTGTTTGTTAAGGATTTTTTTTTATATCTTCCTATTTTTAAATGTTTCAATATATTATTCATTTATCCTAGCAATCAATTACCTATGTTCACTTAATCAAGGTTATTAATATTTTTCTCTAAGTAATTAATTTAAATTTATTTATTTTATTTTATTCATTTTTCCTCAATTCCGGACCTGATTTTTTACATTCCTACCATATTGTTTTGCTTCTGTATTAGTTTCGTATTTAGTGATTATATTGGCGATTTACAATTATATCGGCATACTTATTTGTGTAATTTCAAACAGCGGTTGTTTTTTTTAAATTTATTCCAGTAGGAGAACAGAGTTAGTGTTACTTTTTATTCAATCCTAGCTCAGTTTGTATTTCTAAATTTTGGATTATAACTTTTTTGTTTTTATTTTTTCTTCGTTTCAATCTATTTAAATTTACGTTTCTTAGTTAATTTTGACGTTGTAAGGGAGATAACTTTATTCGTTAAAATGTTAACCCTTTTGCCATTTTATTATGATTTATTTATTAATTAATTAGCCCGTTTAATTTTAGGCTAACTTGTTCACATTATAAGTTTATTACGTACGTCTCCACTGGGATTCTGATTTATTTCCAAAGTTTTAATCTAAGTGTGCTACAAGGCCTAATTTGCTGAGGTTGCTGTTGACTCTAATTTTTTTTTTCTGATGCCATTAATTTCAATTCAGGATTTAAGTTCTTAAATTCTTTTCCAACTATAAACATCCTATTTATAAGTATTCTATTTATTAATATTCTATTGAACTCCACTAAGTTTTCCTCCAATGTAAGTGGAGGTCCACCTTGGTTTTTGAATTTAAAATAAAAATATTATTTACTAAGCTAGGAGTTTTCAAGTTTTATTGATCTTAAACCAGTATTTATTAGTCCGCCATCTTTATTTCTATTATTGTGTTTCTAGTGTTGAATTTATGTTGCTAATCTCTGTTAAGCTCCAGATTTGCTTTCTCGATTTGATCCATGTTTTATGCATTGCGTATGTAAATTCTCGTTTCATGTTTATATTTTACCTTTAGTATATTTTGTGGATTGAAAAAATTGTTTCAGCTAGGTTTTAGACGTGATAGCAAAAATCTATTCCTATGAAGACATCCTTGTATAGCATCCAGCCTTTTGATTAATATTTCTACTTTTTCTATATTTCTACTCACTCTATAGTATGCTTCCAGTAAACATAGACGGCATCTTTTTTATTTACCAGGTTTATACTTTCTACTTTATAATATTTAAATACTTTCTTTCCTTACAAATCGCCGTATCTACATACCGTGTACTCTAACAATTCAGAATATTGTTTTAGTCGTTTGCTATTAATATAGATTTTTCTTTGGACTAAAATCAAGGTATATGTAGTAACTAACATTTAATGTGATAGTCTTAGCCTTTATCTTTTCTCCCGAAAAGGGTCGATCAAAGTCTAGAAGTAGAAAAAAGCTAAAACGTTATAAGCTTAGCCATACTTTTTGTATTCTAATCACACACACACACACACACACACACACACACACACACACACATATATATATATATATATATATATATATCAGAATCCTGAGGTGAATAGGAACACAGGTTAATTAATCGTGTGGTATCGAGTTTTACAGAATAATTTTAGAAAGTAATCTTCTATAATATAAATCTCATCTGTCTGTTTAAATGTATGTATGTAGGTATGTCTGCCTAAAACTTTTGACAGAGGCAATGCATTTTCATGAGATCGGTATCCTTTTGAAGCTCCACACATCGGACGAAAAATATCAAAAAATTGGCTAAAAGATTGATTCCTTCACTCTCAACTGGGCACTTTTCTACAAGGAGAGGTCACTTTTTTGCTGATATTTTTGAAAGTCATCTCGTCTTTTCGATTGACTAGCCTTAATTTAAACCCTCGCCACTACCGCTTTTGCGATGGACGCAACGGTGAAGACGTCCCTTTTTTTCCCCACGTTTTTGTCCTCCTTCGCCGTACGGGTTCGAGCCTGCCTGCCTACTACCACTTTTTTTTTTTTTTTTTTGCTCAACACATACCTCCAAACACCCGAGCAACACCGAGCATCCAGGCTAGTATTATATAAGACAATCCCAGCCCAAAATAAATAACAATACAATCTCGAATTAGATCTAATATTTAGTAATGACTTTTCTGAGGAGATTGGCCTACATCGAAAATCCATGAGTTAAGGAAAAAATGTGAACTGTATTCTTTATTCAAACAATAAATTTCTGTTTCTGAAAAATCTTAATGAAATTTAAAGAAAGAAACTATGTATATATATATATATATATATATATATATATATATATATATATATATAATTACTAAATAGATATAACGTGTGTGTTTATATAATTAATGTTACTTATGTCTATCTGTATTTTCTTGAAACCTTTAATGAGATGTAACATTTATAGTTTTTCCTTGACTCTTGTCGAAAGGTCATGGAAGGAGAAGAATGGAAAAATAGAGAAGTGATTCCACTGTAGTTTTAAGTCAACAAATATCCGGCAGCCACTTGAAGCAATTTTCCTTTTGCTTCCCATTAGTTTGCTCGAGAACCTAATAAATAAAGGATGAGTGCCCAGCCCGGACTTTTTTCAAAGCATCTAAAAATACGCATTTCTCAAATTATTTCGGTATATACAAAATCGATTCACGACAGACATACGTACATACATACATACATACATACATACATACATACATACATACATATGTATGTATGTGTGTGTGCGTTCGCGTGTGCGTGTGTGTGCTATTAGCTGTTTCTAGCTAATGTCATTCGGGAACTCAATTAGTAATCTTACGTGATAGCTGACCAGAAAACATTTCTATAAAGACAATTTCCATAAAGAACTGGAATCAACACTGTCAAATAGTAACATCGTGAATTCGACTCAATTTATAGATCATACCGTCTGATGACCGTGCGCGCACCTTAAAGTAACGGGTTCGGTAAAACGAAAACAACTGATATTTTTATGTTATATATATATTAGTGTTGGGACGATTATTTGAATCGGAATCGGAAAAATCGGTACTTTTGGTTTTATCGGAATTGGTATTAGAATCGACAAAATTTGTGCATATTTTTCGATACCCAAAACGATTCCTTTAATTATTCTTTTTTATTTGATTTTGTTTAAAACAAAATTTTCCACTGCTTATAGTAATAATGAAATAACAAATATTTATTGATTTTAAACGACCAGAAAAAAACTAAAATCTATAGATAACCTTTCCCCATATGTGTTTTCATGCTTGAGAAAATATCTGCACATTTAACATGCGCGTTTTACGTAATCGTGGAAAATAGCAACTTTATAATTAAATATTTAGAGATTTGTAAAGAATCGAAATCGGGAAAACTATTGGAATCGTCCCATCACTAATATAGTAAAGGATTAAAGAAACATTGAAAGATTAATTAAATGGAGACTTATCAAGATATAAAAAGCTCAACATGTGGGGTGGAGCATACAAATATAAAAATATAGACAAGATAAAAAATATAATAGCATATATGAATTTCTTTGTCGATTCAATAAGGAAAAACTTCAATGAGAGGAGGAATTATAGATGCTCTTTATACTTAAGCTTTTCGAATCCTAATGCTTCTCATCAGAAGAGGTGAAAGGGGCTATCTTACATATATAGGAACATATGATGACTAGCTTATGATACGTTGAGGATGAAATGTTAACATATATGGGATACAATGGTAATAATACAAAGGTCAGAGAGAGATCCGGAGAGTTAACGAGCTAGGTTACGGATATAGGAAAATGTACAAGTTGCTTAATACAAGGGAGATAATAAAGAAATGGGATGTAGGATCATGAGGATTACTTATATAAGAAGGGGATTAACAGGGGTCTTAAAAAGGGATCCTAGGAATATGACAAAGCAAGCAAGACCCATGTACCGGCGTTGCCCGGTGGAAGAATATCACAAAGCCAGGACAGATTTGGTACAGGACCCTCCCTAAAAAAAATTAAACTACGGTTGTTAGTGGAGACCACAGTAGTGTTGTTTTGGGGCGATTATTTGTGTGTATTGGTAGGCACTGGCTGCCTTTGAAACTGAAACTCACTGGCCCTTAACTTTCAATACAGCTGTAACTGTCGGATCCGGGCTTATAATCTCAGTCACTGGCGACCATGAGCAGTATCGGCCTCCAATTAATGGCAGTTAGCATTGTATTGAGGCGTTAGACATCTGTATAACTGTTTGAGACAATTCCCGATGTATAGTGTCTGTCACTGGTTGCCATGAACGTTTTCTGCTTCCATTGAACTGTTCTTAAATGAAGTTGTGGTGGATAATAGCATTTGCACTGGGTTCCTCTGTAAATGTCGATCATGACCAGTATTGAGCTTCATGTAACTGCTATGAAATTAAATTAACTGTGGTCAATTTAAATTCATGGGACTGGAGAGTATCGGCGAGCACTGTTGTGCAAATCACTTGTCTTCAAATGTTGGTCACTGTCATACAGTGGCGAGCACATTCGTCCGTGGTTTGTCCCAATTAAATGTAACTGTGTATGTTTTAATAAAATAACAATGATAATAATTAAAGTAAGAATAAAGAAATAACAGTCTTAATAATAAGAATATCAATAGTAATGATAAAACTACTACTACTAATAATAATAATAATAATAATAACAAAAATTATAATACTGCGAAAATACAGATAAGTTACAGAAATCGTAGTCCATTTTCCATATAAGCACAAATAGAATAAAATTTGACTGTATTTGTATTACATTAATTAATGCTGTAGTGAATCGTTTACTGGCGGATCATAGTTGTCTGGGCAACTATCACAGACATTTCCCGGCGTACGGTGCTGGTCAGTGGCAGTTATGATTGTTATCTGCTTCCATGTGACCACTCTTAAATAAAGTTGTAAATCTAGTATTGATACCCTTTTCTCTTCCCTGCGACCTCTTTCCCACAAAGGAGGCATTGCTCACCTGTCCCTTCTTTATCGTTATTTCCATGGCAAGTGCTTGATTGAACTCTGCTCTATTGTTTCCGCTTTGCAAAACTTTCATAAAATACTCGACTAGCTACAACCACTATATACTATTTCCCTCACTCTCTATCTGTGCCTAAATCTAAACGCAGATTCCATGAACGAAGCTTCTTTCTCAGAACTGCCCGCCTGTAGAACACTGTTCTGCTGGTCTGCATACCAGTTGAATACAACGTGGTAGCTTTCAAATCCAATTTAAACAAGGTCTTGTTGAGCCGTCCTCATAAATAATCAAATTCTATCCGATTTACACTATAAACGATTACTACACTACCAACTTACATGCATAAACCCTTATCCTTGATTGGCCTTCGGGACTTGATAAGTGGTGATTTTTAAGTAAAAAAAAAAAAACATACATATGTTTTCAGTATGTGTTTACGACTAACAGGTTACACGTGTAACCAAAGAAAAATATAAAAAAAGAATATGAAATGAATTTTGACGTTCAACTTCAAAAGATCATAATTCCTTTCATAATAAACTTTATTAATCGAAATAGGAACCACTAGAATCGACACATTTCTTCCAACAAGAAACAAGTTTATTTTTCCCATTAGCATAGAAATCCGGAGTTCTGGAAGCAATGAAGTCATTGAAGGCTGATTTGGCATCATGTCAACTTTTGAAGCATTTTTCGTGCAGGAAGTTGTCGAGATGCTTGAAAAGTGATAATCAATGGGCGAGAGGTCCGGTAAATATGGCGGATGAGGCAGTCTAGTAGCCCAATTCGTTCAGCTTTTGTAGTGCCAGTTGAGCAACATGCGGGCGAGCGTGGTCATGGAGGAGAATTGATCATTTCTTTTTAACTAATCTCGAGCACATACGTTGGAGCCCAGAAGGTGCATTTCATCAATTTGTCGGCACTACTTCTCCGTCGTAATCGTTTTGCCCGGATTCAAGAAGCTGTGATGGGTTAGACAGGTCGCAGATCACCAGACAGTCACCATAAACTTTTTTTGCGTAATTTTGGCTTCGGGGAATGTTGTGGAGCTTCTCCGGTATCTAACCACTGTGCCAAATGTCGCCGGTTGTCGTAGAGGATCCACTCCTCATCATGCTACAATCCGCTCGAGAAATGGATCGTTTTAGTTGTGCAGAAGGAGCGTAGATGACACCTCAGAACAATGACGATTTTTTTAATTATCGTTTAATTCATGCGGCACCAATTTATCTAACTTTTTGACTTCCCAATTTGCTTTAAATGGCGAATAACTGTTGAGTGGTCGACCTCAAATTCAACAGCAACTTCTCGTGTGGTTTTGTGGGGAGCAGCTCAAATTAAGGCTTTCAAATGTTCGTTATCAACCACAGTCGGCCGGTCGCGACCGTCTTCATCTTCGAGGCTCTCGTCACAATTGCGAAATCTTTTTAACCAAATATTTTGGGCCAAACGCATAATTGATATCAAGAGCTGTCTCAGCAGCTTTTCGGCCTAGCTTGAACTGGAACAAGAAAATCGTGCAGATTTTAATTTTGTCCATGCTGTCGAAAAGTCTTCAAAAAATGAAGTAAGAGATTGAGAACGGTAACGAATAGCATGGTACGATAAAACGAAAAACGTGCTTCGAAATGATATATAACATGGCTATATATCTCAATGAATTAATTCGGAAATCATATATAAAAGTAACATATGTGAGAAAACGTTATTGTTTTTGCCCCAACCTAATATGTAATAATACGGTCTGTACCTATGGTAGAACGTGTTTGGTGCGGAGTAGCTGAAAGTTCAGAAACTGTAGGGCTTGGAAATCATTAATGAAGGAATAAGATTATTTTGATTGTGTGATGATAGACGCCATCTTGTTTCATGTTAAACTGTTCGTTTAATAGCAGAAACTGATAATCCGGTATCCGAAGAAACGTGAACGGACAGCCAATGGGAGCGACAGAAATTAAAATTTAGGGGGCGATCAGTATTTTTATAACGGAAAATGTAAAAATTAATCTGAAATATATGTAGGAAAGAAACAAATATGAACGGTCATTGGGCCAAACTTGCAACGAATTTCCCCGGTTACGATGGGGTTTGTGGGGGAGAGGGGAGATAACAATTAGGGAGAAATTTACTACCACGGTAATGATAGACGTTTTTTGGAGTGAGGAACTCCTTGGAATAAATATAATATTTTATTATCACGAACCAATGCGATTACAAATATGCGCAAAACCTATGTAAGATAGTGGGTAGTAGTGAATTTATATGTGGCATCTGCGTTTACCAAGCTATAATGCTTCTGTCTTTAGAGGAAGAATTGATCATGAAAGAGAGTAAGGAAATGGAAAATTCCCTAGATAAGCTAGGTGATTAAATTAAGGCTAGAATGAAATTAAAATTGGAAAACTAAAATGAGGGGAGTATTCAAGAGTAGTATCTTATAGACTGAGGGGTACATCGGAGGGGGGAGAAACATTAGATTTTAATATAAAAATGTTTTAATCAGGAAATGGAAATAGTCCAAGCTATAAAAAGGATCAGTTCATGAGAACGAAATAATCGTTTTTTAGATTATACATACATACATACATACATACATACATACATACATACATACATACATACATATAATGTTGCAAAAGATTCCATATAATCGATGTTTTTGGGTACATTGAGCATTGTATATCTGTAACAGTGAGGACGCTCGTATAGCCGTTATATGCAAATCCCTGTGTGCGAAATGACGTCACGGTAAGGAAAACAAGTAATTACTTATCATATGTTTCTTGCGAGGTACTATGCTACAACGTGTTGGGTCTCGATGTCTAGATGTTAATGCATATGTAAACGTGTGTAAACGTGTTATATGTTTCAGAGTTATAGTTGACATTAACTCCAACCCAGCTTCTTCGCAGCAGCCTTAGCAATGCTCTCAATGTGTTACATGATAAGGGCTGTCCCCTGTTCATGTAAGTATAAAAATAGAGAGATTAGTTAAAATGGAAATAAGAGAAAGCAGAAATCGAACCCTGGACATAAGTTTTAAAGAACAATAGGTTTAAATGGAATGTCCAGTAAATTGTTAATTCGGATGAAATAAATAATAAATAAACTATTCAATTGTTAAAAGAATGTGGATAATAAAATATGAGTTAAATAAATTAGATATGTAGGTTAAATTCCTTTGTGGAAACAAACAAGGAAAATAGGTTATTGGGAAATCAATGTCGAAAACGTGCAAAGTCGCGCATGTTGAGACACGTGAATTTTGCTCACGTGGCCGGGATGCATGGAGTTCTCAATATAGCAGGTGGGAGTTAGTTGGTGGAGAGAGTCGGAGAGAGTCAGGGACAGTCAGTGAGAAAACTCAGAGACAGGCGGACGTCTGAAGCGAGACGTTACTTAAGAAACTAAAATGTGAAACTTTGAGTTCTTAATGAGGAAGTCACGACCGGTCGTCAGAAAATAAATTCACCATATGTTTTGGATAAAGCTCATCTTTGTGTTGTGATTTCTACAAAAAGGTAAATTGTATCGTTATTATATGTCTGTGTTATAAAATGTCATTACAACAACATCTCTCTCTCTCTCTAAGATACAACATCATATGTAATAAGACAAGAACTCTCACTAAGACTCATATCATTACTAATAAGAACTCACGTAACATACGCGCACAAGTGGTATAGTCTAATAATAATAATAATAACTATATAACAACTCACAATTTGGTGTTCGTGAACCTTTTGCATCAGCGATGCAGAAACCGAACCTGGGGTCGATACCACGAAAAAAAAGAAAAAGAAAAAGAAACACAACGTTTTAAAAGGGTCCAACATAATTAAAAAAAAAAAATAAATAAATAATACCACGGAAAAAGAAAAATTACACGATCACAGAATTCGAAAAAGAAAAAGAAACACAACGTTTTAAAGGGGTCCAACATAATTTTAAAAAATAAATAAATAATACCACGGAAAAAGAAAAAAAATCACATGATCACAGAATTCGAAAAAGAAAAAGAAACACAACGTTTTAAAAGGGTCCAACATAATTAAAAAAATAATAATAATAATGAATAAATAATACCACGGAAAAAGAAAAAAAAATACACGATCACAGAAATGCGAAGAAAAAAAAAATGAAAAAAAAAAAAATTTGAACATACACGCACACAGAGAACAAAAGATACAAGAAATATTAAAAAGAAAAAGAAGAAAAGGCCGATATGCCGTAAAAAGAAATTCGTAGTAATGGAAAAAAATAGTAAACAAGTCACCAAACGTAATTCATTGATAAATGAATTGGCCTGTTAAAAAAAAAACACACACACACACACACACATACACGCGAAGGCAGAGACTGTGTCACCCTAATGTTATTGTTTTGAAATTTGTAGAAGTGTCATTAGAAGATCTGTGTCAATATGAAATCGTTTGGACGAATTGTTGAATTTAATCTGTCAATCAAAACAGGAATTTCAAAGGTCGCATGTACTCTCTATGAAACGGCGTGTAAATTGTTTTGAAATGCATTTTGTGTTCATAGTGAACTTTTCGGCTTTTGCGTGTTCATTTATTTTGTTTTTGAAAAAAAAAAGGGACAATTGTTTTGGACAGACTGTTGAATTGTTCTTTGTTACAGATGATTTTTTTTTTTTGTTAAAAAAAAAAAAAGTTATAACTGTTGCAAAATGTTTAAATGTATTAAGGTATTTTTTTTTTAAATGTTTTTATGATGTTGAACAAATATTGTAAATTGTCTTATGTAATGTTATGATTTTCACAGCAAGAATTCAAAGTTATCCGTAAATATACATTAGATTAAAATGATCTAGTAGAAAATAAGTTAAGACGTATGGTTGGCTTACAGATTCAGTTAGAATTTTAGAAGGGGGACAAGAATTAAAATTACGTAAACGGGCATTTGGAGAGATTTTAGATGTGATACGCCGTAAGAAAGATGTTTTGTTTTAGCATTTGGTTTTGTTGTTTTTTTTAGAGATCCTAAAATTTTTTCTCCAAGAAAAGTGACTTGGTAGGGATTGATAAGCACAAGAAGTGCCCCTATACGAAAAATTTGGGAACCTGGTTAATTAAGTGCTTAAAATAAGCTAGTTGCACGTAACGACTCCAAGCAAAGTAGTAAGTCTTGGCTTAGTTAATAAACAGGCGTTGGAAAGAATACGAAAATTCTTAAGGGGACCAGTAAACCGATGAGAGGTAGTCCCGAGGCAATCACATATAGCTTAATGAAGTAAGAGACAGGCAAAAATATGCCGTAGATTACGTAAGAAAGATATAACCTTGTATTTTTTTTTAGAGACGCATGAATGTGGGATATATCTGCTGGATCTTGGAGGCTCTGGTGAGAGGAAAGAAAAATCACAAGAAAACGGGCAATTAGATAGAATTTAGGCGCAATTAAGTTGTTGGTCGCAGGAAACGTGTTAGTTAGTTAGGGGTGATATTTCTAAATCCTCGTCGAAGTTTCAAGAATCCAAGCAAGGAAATCCGAGTGAATCCGTATGAGAGAAAAAAAGGTATATCTTAAACTTCTGAAGCCAACCACAAAGATTTAAGTATATGAGCTTTGGTATGTCCCGTATGAGATAGTTATAGAATAAAAAACAAAGCCATCTATATATATAAAAGGCAAAAATCGGTGTGTATGTATGTATGTATGTATGTTTGTTTGTAACGCTAAAACTTTTGAAAGACGGAACCAGAGTTGACAAATTTGGTATCATATTGCACCTTGATCACCCGGATGACAAATATCGAAATTTCACGTCAAACGGACCAGTAGAAAGGGGTCAACTGATCGTTTTTCTCCTAGGGGGGCCCCCAAAAAAACCTGTCATTTTAACGTTATTCAATACGTGTCACGTGACGTGACGTCAGCTCAAACTTTTGACAGACACAACCAAAGTTGACAAATTATGTATCATATTGAACCTTGATCACCCGCATGACAAATATCGAAATTCCACACCAAACGGACCATTAAAAGGGGGTGAACTGATCATTTCTCTCCTAGGGGGGCCCCCAAAAAAACCTGTCATTTTAACGTTAATATTACATAATCCAAAAACGCTTAGTCATGTCACGTGACGTGACGTCAACATCCAGTAATGGCGAACAAATGTAAACAAACACTTTGTTTTACCGATACTTTTGTAATTTCTCTTCTGCTTTGTTCTAGAGATTATAAAACTCCATGACAATGTCTCCAACGTATTTAACTGGTTAAAAATAGTATTTATACAAGAGTTTTAACGAAAAATATCAGGAAAAAATGTACAGGAATAAAAAAAAATTCAGCTTTCAAAATATTCGTCGATAAAAAAACCGATCTTTATATTTACGCTAGCCATTTTGTATATTACCACGTGACCTGCTATCTCTTAAACTGGAGGGGGGGGATCCACTTGAATCCAACAAAACCAGTAATTTTTTTTTTCTATTATATATACATCATTTTCTATAAAATTAAGTGTAGACTTTATAATTAAAACAAAAAATGTTATTCATACTAAAAAAAAAAAAACGCTTAGTCATGTCACGTGACGTGACGTCAACATCCACTAATGGCGAACAATTGTACCTATTTACTATGCCTCCCCACGGGACAGAGTTAGATACCAGGGTCGTTTTTTAACGTGGAGAAAAGGTACAAAAATAAAAATTGTCTCAGTCGTGGAGGATTTCTCCTCCACCGAAAGAGAACAAGAAATAGAAGTGCAGCATCTGAAGAACAGATACTACACTTTGATCTTGACCAAAAGGCCAAGAATGCGAACAATTGTAAATAACAACTTTTTTCACAAAACCAACACCGTCTTTCTTTTTTTTCTCTCTCTTTCTCTCTCTCACCCACTTACTCTTCCCTCTCTCTCACCCTCTTTCTCTTGACGTCACACCACTGTTAAACTGTGGGGGGGGGAACACATTCCCAGGCATTATCTCCTATAGATGCACATTTTATTAGAAATTCAGCTTTCAAAATATTAGACGATAATAAAAATATAAAACCAACACCCTCTTTCTCTTTTCTCTCTCTCTCACCAACTTACTCTTCTCTCTCTCTCACCCTCTTTCTCTTGACCTCCTACTACTGTTAAACTGTGTGTGTGTGTGTGGGGGGGAAGAGGCAGCTTGAAAACCAACAAAAACAGTGCACAGTTTCCCAAGCATTTGGGGTGGGAAGGGGGGGAAGAAGCCGAGCGCACAGTTTCGTGTGAGAGAGAGAGAGAACAATTCTCAACCTATATACTCAACAAATTTTTTATCTACAGATTTGAAAGTTTGTATATAGGGTATTCAGACATATGGAAATATATCTAGCATAATCTATCTATTATATCTATAAAAGTGAAAATGTGTGTGTGTGTGAGGTAGCCAGAGAGAGAGAGAGAGAGAGAGAGAGAGACAACAATTCTCAACCTATATATTCAATACATTTTTTATCTACAGATTTGAAAATTTGTATATAGGGTATTCAGACATATGGAAATATATCTAGCATAATCTATCTATTATATCTATAAAAGTGAAAATGTGTGTGTGTGTGTGTGTGTGTGTGCGTAAGAGAGAGAGAGAATAATTCTCAACCTATATACTCAACGTATTTTTATCTACGGATTTTAAACTTTGTATATAGGGTATTCAGACATATAGAAATATATCTAGCATAATCTATACATTATATCTATAAAAGTGAGAATGTGAGTGTGTGAGAGAGAGAGAACAATTCTCAACCTATATATTCAACAAATTTTTTACCTACAGATTTGAAAATTTGTATATTGGGTATTCAGACATATGGAAATATATCTAGCATAATCGATCTATTATATCTATAAAAGTCAGAATGTTTGCGTGTGGTTGTGTGTGTAAGGTTGCGAGAGAGAGAGAGAGAGAACAATTCTCAACCTATCTATTCAATAAATTTGTTATCTACAGATTTGACCATTTGTATATAGGGTATTCAGACATATGGAAATATATCCAGCATAATCTATCTATTATATCCATAAAAGTGAGAATGTGTGCGTGAGAGAGAGAGAGAGAGAGAGAGAGAGAGAGAGAGAGTAAGTACAATTCTCACCCTATATATTCAACAAATTTTTTATCTACCGATTAGAAAATTTGTATATAGGGTATTCAGACATATGGAAATATATCTAGCATAATCTATCTATTATATCTAGAAAAGTGAGAATGTGTGTGAAAGAGAGAGAGAGAAGAGAGAGAGAGAGAACAATTCTCAACCTATATATTCAACTAATTTTTATGTACAGATCTGAAAATTTGTATACAGGGTATTCAGACATATGGAAATATATCTAGCATAATCTATTATATCTATAAAAGGTAGAATGTGTGTGTGTGTTTGTGAGTGAGTGAGTGAGTGAGTGAGTGAGAGAGAGAGAGAGAGAGAACAATTCTCAACCTATATACTCAACAAATTTTGTATCTACAGATTTGATAATTTGTATATAGGGTATTCAGACATAAGGAAATATATCTAGCATAATCTATCTATTATATCTATAAAAGTGAGAATGTGTGTGAAAGAGAGAGAGAGAGAACAATTCTCAACCTATATATTCAACAAATTCTATCTTTACAGATTTGAAAATTTGTATATAGGGTATTCAGACATTTGGAAATATATCTAGCATAATCTATTATATCTATAAAAGTGAGAATGTGTGTGTGAGAGAGAGAGAAAGAACAATTCTCAACCTATATACTCAACAAATTTTTTATCTACAGATTTAAAAAATTTGTATATAGGGTATTCAGACATATAGAAATATATCTAGCATAACCTATCTATTATATCTATAAAATGACCATGTGTGTGTGTGTGTGAGAGAGAGAGAGAGTCAGAGAGAGAGAGAGAACAATTTTCAGCTTGTGTGTGTGTGAGAAAGAGAGAGAGAGAAAGAGAGGAAGGAAAATTCTCACCCTATATATTCAACAAATTTTTTCTACCATATATAGAAAATTTGGATATAGGGTATTCAGACGTATGGGAAATATATCTAGCATAATCTATCTATTATATCTATAAAAGTGAGAATGTGGTGTGAGAGAGAGAGAAAGAGAGAGAGAGAGAACAATTCTCAACCTATATATTCAATTAATTTTTTATCTACAGATTTGAAAATTGTATATTGGGTATTCAGACATATGTAAATATATCTGGCATAATATGTATTATATCTATAAAGTGTGAATGTGAGTGATGGAAAGAGCAAAAAATTCTCACCTATATAACCTATAAAAGTGAGAATATGTGTGAGAGAGAGAGAGAGAGAGAACAATTCTCAACCTATATATTCCACACATTTTTGGGCACAGATTTTGGAAATTTGTATATAGGGTAGGCAGACATATAGAAATATATCTAGCATAATCATATCTATTATATCTATAAAAGTGAGAACTTGTGTGTGTGTGTGTGTGTGTGTGTGAGAGAGAGAGAGAACAATTCTTAACCTACATACTCAACAAATTTTTTACCTACAGTTTAGAAAATTTGTATATAGGGTATTCAGACATATGGAAATATATCTAGCATAATCTATCTATTATAACTACAAAAGTTTAGATGTGTGTGTGAGAGAGAGAGAGAACAATTCTAAAACCTATATATTCAACAAATTTTTATCTACAGATTTGAAACTTTGTATATAGGGTATTCAGACATATGGAAATATCTATCTAGCATAATCTATCTATTTTATCTATAAAAGTGAGAATGCGTGTGTGTGAGATAGCGAGGAGAGAGAGAGAGAAAAAGAGAGAGATAAAATTCTCAACCTAATACATTCAACAAATTTTTTATCCACAGATTTGAACATTGTATATAGGGTGTTCAGACATATAGAATATAATCTAGCATAATCTATCTATTATATGTATAAAAGTGAGAATGTGTGTGTGTGAGAGAGAGGACAATTGTCAACCTATGTATACAACAAATTTTTTATCTACAGATTTCAAAATTTGTATATTGGGCATTCAGACATATTTTAATATATCTGGCATAATCTGTCTATTATATCTATAAAAGTGAGAATGTGTGTGAATAGAGAGAGAGAACAATTTCTCAACCTATATACTCAACAAATTTTTTTATCTACAGATTTGAAATTTGTATATAGGGTATTCAGACATATGGAAATATATTCTAGCATAATCTATTATATCTATAAATGTGAGAATGTGTGTGTGTGTGTGAGAGAGAGAGAGAGAGAGAGAGAACAATTCTCAACCCCTATACTCAACAAATTCTTTATCTACAGATTTAAAATTTGTATATAGAGTATTCATACAAATAGAAATATATCTAGGATAATCTTTCTATTATATCTATTAAAAGTGAGAATGTGTGTGTGTGTGAGAGAGAGAGAGAGAGAGAGAGAAGAGAGAACAGTTCTCCAACCTATACATTCAACAAATTTTTATATATAGGGTATTCAGAAATATCGAAATATATCTAGCATAATCTATTATATCTTTAAAAGTTAGAATGTGTGTGTGGTGAGAGATAGAGAGAACAATTCTCAACCTATGCACTCTACAAATGTTTATATCTACAAATTAGAAAATTTGTATATAGGGTATTCACACATATGGAAATATATCTAGCATAAATCTATCTATTATATCTATAAAAGTTTAGAATGTGTGTGTGAGGTAGCCAGAGAGAGAGAGAGAGAGAGTAAGAACAATTTTCAACCTATATATTCAACAAATATTTGATTCTACAGATTAGAAAATTTGTATATAGGGTATTCAGACATATGGAAATATATCTAGCATAATCTATCTATTATATCTCTAAAATTGAGAATGTGTGTGTGAGAGAGAGAGAGAGAACAATTTTCAACCTATATACTCAACAAATTTTTTTATCTACAGATTTGAAAATTTGTATATAGGGTATTCAGACATATGGAAATATATCTAGAGTAATCTATCTATTATATCTATAAAAGTGAGAATGCGTGTGTGTGTGAGAGAGAGCGACACAGAACAATTCTCAACCTATATATTCAACAAATTTTTTATGTACAGATCTGTAATATCACATTTGTATAGAAGTAGAAATCTTGATACCTACTCTGATACCTAATAAAAGAAAGGACACTCTTTAGGGCGGATTTTGATTATAACAAGTCACTAATTAGAAATTATAATAAACATTCTAATAATTTAAGAATTTTACCAAAATAAAATTGCATGGTAATCACCCAATTTCTGCCACAAAATTTTGATTGGCAGAACTCATAAACATAAAATATATATTTTCTAATTTCATCTTTTTTTTTTCTTTTTACATAATCTGGTTTGATGTTTTCCCAAATATTCAAATCACTATATTTTGCTGCTTAATATCAAATACAGCAACTGAGTTATTTATATGCATCAAACAATTACATTTTCTCATTCATCCAAACTAATCACTGAACATCAATTTCATATTTTCTTCACTAAAATATTACTGTGCTTGATGTCATCAAGTGGAGCGGATCATTTTTTTTTCATTTGTTCACACATTTTTCCAATTTATATATATTTTAAAGATTCTTAGCCTATGTCATTGCATACCAATCTGTTTATTAAAAGTTAAGGTTCACTGTAAACACATATGTTACACCAAAATAAAAACGCTTCAGATAATGTCTTGATATTCAATTCAGTTTCTCACATGACATCTTATGAAGTTAGTAGAAATGTTACAGACTTTTGAATCTCAAACACTTTCAATACTGTGCACTGATATTTTCTTTTTTGCAATATAAGCACATTCATGATTTTTTTTACAAACGTTAAAAACTTTCACATTGTGTAGCAATATACTGAAACAATTATAAAAATATTTGTTTTTATTTTGAATGATGCAGGGCATCTGAAGAGAGATTTTTCTAACAAAATGAAAGTATAATTTTTAGCAATAGGTATCTAGGAAAAGGCCACTACATATGTTATAAGTTCCAAATTTCCACAACCTGGCAAATACTGGTACATGCTAGCAAATTTAGATTTGCAATTACAAAATATGATTCTAATTTTTTCCTTTGCTCTTTATTCTAACACTACACTAAGTTTACTGTGTTATTTCGCTACAGTTGATATTGTGTAGAACAATAAGAAAATCATAGTGAACAATGCATTCAACAAAATTTCACACACATTTCTAGATACCTATATCTAATAAGTTCAAAAGAAAGGACACACTTAGGGAGGTATTTTGGTGGTCAAGTCACTAAAAAGAGATTAGCTGGTTTCCCGGCATAGCCCAGGATATAATAAAGATTGACTGAAATACATGTTCTAGCTGGTTTCTAGGCGTTGCCAGGGATGTAATATAGACACATTATGTTGTATATTACCTGTTTTCTTCTCCCTAAGGTAAAACAATTTCATATACATGCTGTAAATTACCTATGCTAGGGATAAAACATGAACAATATCAGTCCTAGGGTAGATAAAACAAATAATACATAGAGATGAAAGATTCCTCTCCCCTAAGAATCAAACATATGTTCAATATCTGCTTTTGTTTTTTCATTGTTTATACGGTCCCGAGCAACGCCGGGTAGCCCTGCTAGTCTATATATATAAATCCCAAATGTCTGTGAGTTTGTATGTTTGTATGTAACGCTAAAACTTTTGAAAGACACAACCAGACTTGATAAATTTGGTATCATATCGAAGCCCCGTGTCCCGGATGACAAATATCGAAATTTCACGTCAAACGGACGAGGAGAAAGGGGTAAACGTATCAGTTATCTCCAAGGGGGTCACAAAAAAAACTGTCATTGTAATGCTTTTTATTACGTAATTCTTGAATGATCCAATGTAATTAATACGTAAAAAAAAAAAATCTTAGTCATGTCACGTGACGTGACGTCAACGTCCACTAATGGCGAACAATTGTTAATAAAAAAATCTTTCTCCGATACTTTTGCATTTTTCTCTTCGGCTCAGTTATATCTTTTTTTTTACTTTATGCCAATGTTTCCATCGTTATTACCTGGTTAAAAATATTATTTATACAAGAGTTTTAACGAAAAATGTCAGGAAAAAATGTACGGGAATAAAAAAATTCACCTTTCAAAATATTAGACGATTATAAAAATATCGTAATATTTATGTAATGTAAAATAATTAGCCATTTTGTATATTACCACGTGACCTCATACCTCTTAAGCTGGAAGGGGGGGGGGAGTAAAACCAACACCGTCTCTCTCTCTCACACTTACTCTCTCTCTCTCTCTCTCTCTCTCTCTCTCTCTCTCACTTTCTCTATCACCCTCTTTCTATTTTTCTATTCGTTTAAAAACACTTAGTCATGTCACGTGACGTGACGTCAACGTTCAGTGTGCACCGGTTTGGTTACTATGGAAACACTTAATTTTTGTGCTGCTTCGAAAAGGAACAAAATTCAACATACACCGGTTCCTCTTCCCTCCCTCTCTCTCTCTCACACACACACACACACTTTCTTCGGTGTGTTTTTGATGTTACGTACGTATTTTTTATATTTTTATCTCAGTAATTTTTATTATATTTAATAGCATTTTCTTTTTTTTTTTTTCATGGGAAATTATTTTTCTATTCGTTTTAAGAAAATGCTATTAAAAAATAAAAATGCGATAAATTCTGGCAACAGTTATTTATTTATGCTATTCGCAGCCGGCCGGAAGAAACGCGCTTAGACATTTTGTAAACATTGTTTTTAAAAAATAAAAAATAATACTTCTATTATGTTTTAAACGACTGTAATAGTTTATTTTGGAAGTATATTTCATAAGGAAAATAAACAACCCACTTTAAAAACAGAAATTACGAGTTTTATATATTTTATTCGCAGTTTTTTTTTTGGGGGGTAGTCCAGTGTAACAGTTTGTTGAAAAAGTGTAGAATTCAATTAAAAAAACAACACCGTCTTTTTTTTTTTTTTTAAATAAAACTAAAAACTTTATTTTTAAAATTTCGATGTTTGACAAACAGTCCATTATGTCTGTAACAGTTTGTTGAAAAAGTGTAGAATTCAATTAAAAAAACAACACCGTCTTTTTTTTTTTTTTTTTAAATAAAACTAATTTTAAAATTTCGATGTTCGAAAAAGAGTCCATAAAGAATAAAACAGTTATTAAATACAAAAAAAAGTCCATTAATTTGAACTTAAAGCCTGTTTGAATAAAACTTATATAAAAAAAAACCGTCACTTCCGGCAAATGGCTATGTAAACAACGGGTGGCATTTTTCGAATACATCGGTAAACACTGTATGTTTTTCGAGCTGAATAAATATGTTACATTGAATAAAAACACAAAAAATATATCCAGTTGGATAGAAAAGTAACTTATCTTGCCTTTCCTAACATTTATTTGTTATATATTTGTCTTTTGACCGTCCACTAATGGCGAGTTTTTTTTTTTTTTAAATAAAACTAATTTTAAAATTTCGATGTTAGAAAAACAGTCCATCACATGTCAATATAAAAATTCTCTTTTTGTTTGATAAAAAGAATAAACAGTTAATAGATACAACAAAAAAGTCCATTAAGTTCAACAAACTAAACTCTTTTATTTATAATAAAACTCTTCGACAGTTTAAATGCTTTCAAAATCCTATGTAAGTATATCGTTTTTACTGTACACAGATTCGAAAAAGTTGTCATCAAACAAATATATGACAGAGTTGAATAAATATGTTACATTGATTAAAAACACTTCTTATTAGCATTTTCTTTTTATATGACAACGTTAATGTTCATGAATCTCTCTTTTAATCATTTTTATCGACTATCAGCCAAATAACCGGGGTCTAAAATTTGGGAAATTATTTTTCTATTCATTTAAAGAATATGCTATTAAAAAAGAAAAAGTCGATAAAAGTTAGACATAAACAGTAAAAAAATAGAAGATATTATTATTAAATAACAATAATTATTAAAAATAAATATTAACATTTACAATAATAAAATGAGTTAGTATTAAAAATAATTATTAAAATAAAAATGAGTTTATTATTAAAAATACATATTAATATTCAAATAAAATTGTTTTTATTATTAAAAATAAATATTAATATTTAAAGTAGAATAAAATGTGTTTATTATTATAAATAAATATTAATATTTAAAATAATATGTGTTTATTATTAAAAATAAATATTAATATTTAAAATAATATAATGTGTTTATTATTACAAATAAATATTAATATTAAAATAAAATGTGTTTATTATTAAAAATAAATATTAAGGAAGGTCAACAGGTGGAGGAAAAATAGTCAATGCAGGTCATACCACCTGACCAGCTAAAATCGCCTTTTTATATAAGGCAGACAGTCAGACTATTTGCCTTGAGGGCGGGCTAAGCCCTCCTACCCCCCCCCCAAAGCTGAGAGCTGGGGAAACTTCTCTCAGAAGGGGTATGGGAGGACAGGGAGACCTTCCCTCTTTCAACTAAGAGATAGATATCCTTTTGTATGGTTGATTGACCCCCCCCCCCCTGTCGGTTCCGCTTACTCCATTCAGAAAGAGATCAACCTTACATAAAAAAAAAAAAAATATGGGGACAGGGAAGCCTTCCCGGGCCCCCTTTCTGGGAGGAGAAGTTCCCCGGCTCCTACCTTTTTGGGAGTGCTCAGCCCGCCCTCCAGTCAACAACAATATTTGAAGAATAAAGATATTTTTGTTTTTGTGTTTTAGGTGGTGAAGGTGATCTGGGGAGTGTTTTTTTTTTCACAAAAAAGGTACTTTTTACGAATGGGTATCCAAGAAAATTACAGTATTTTGTCAGAAATTAAGGTTTACATTGACCACTCTCAATACTATCAGAAATGAACAAAGTTAATTAAACAGTCTACACAATATAAACTAACTGTTTTGTTGGCTTTTTATTCTAACTCCAAACTAACCCATAACTACATTTTTCTTTTATTTTGCAAATTTTATTTCCTTTAGTTTATATTGTGTAGCTGAATCAGAAATTGATTTATCTTTTGTCACCAAAATAAAATTACTTGGTAATCACCCAATTTCTGCCACAAAATTTTAATTGGCAAAACTCATAAGCATAAAATATATATTTTCTAATTTCATCTTTTTTTTTTTACATAATCTGGTTTGATGTTTTCCTAAATATTCAAATCACTATATTTTGCTGCTTAATATTAAATACAGCAAATGAGTTATTTTTATGCATCAAACAATTACATTTTCTCATTCATCCAAACTAATCACTGAACATCAATTTCATATTTTCTTCACTAAAATATTACTATGCTTGATGTCATCAAGTAGAGCGGATCATTTTTTTTTACATTTGTTTACACATTTTTTACAAATGTTTTTGAGAGTCCATACAAAGTTATAAGTGTTCAACATTTTTTTTCATTTGAATATATTTTGTCTAAGATTCTTAGCCTATGTCATTGCATACCAATTTGTTTCTTGAAAGTTAAGTTCACTGTAAAAACATCTGATACACCAAAATCCCTGATACCTGTTTCTTATAAGCGCCAAATAACTATCACTATTTCGATTTGTGTTTCATGAGAACAATTCAATATTGATACATTATAAGAAACATTTCCAGTGCTTTTCTCTTTTTAGCAATAGTTGGTTGATAATTAGAGGACACAACTAACCCTATACTATGCTTTACTTTGTTTTGTATATATATTTTGTATTGTGTGGAATTAACAAAGATTCATATGCAGGAATCTGTTGATACATTCCAAGAATCCCAATGCGACCAACAAACTTGAAAGATTACAATTTCTTTTTACTATGACCAATAAGAAAGCTCAAGGACTAAGTTGTTGGACTCATCCTGATCACCATTTTAAATTATTGTTAACAGTAAGTTTAACATTTTAAGTACAGAATAATATTCCTTTTGATATTTATAAATTACTATTTTCTGTGACAGATGTTACTTTTTCAATATTGATTGTACCCTCTTTTGTGTTTTTAAATTTTGCATACAATAATATTAAGCACACCATACCAAGACCACTATTTGAGCATCTAATAAACTGCCTACCAAGACCAATGTTTTCAAGTGACAATGGAGAGTATTCATGTTATGTTTCACATTTTTATGTTTTGAAATATTTGGCTGCTTAATATCAAATTCAGCAGATGTTTACTTTGTTTTGTGTATATACTTTATATTAGGTAGAATAAACAAAACTTAATTTCGCTACCATCATTATTTGTAGTGACATGCACTGTTAACATAAATAAAATCAATGGTGACAATCCCTGATACCTGTTTCGTATAAGCACCAAATAACTATGATAATGTGTTATTGTTGATACATTATAATAAACATTTCCATTGACTGGTCGTTTGCTTAGCTTAGGTTTACATCATTTTTTCACAATGTTTCTCTACTTGCTTTCAGCATGAGAGCAGATCATATTCTGCACATGTTTCATGCATATCACAAAAACTTATAATATTTGATCAACATTTGACTAACAATTTTACAAAAAAGACCTACCACCTTAAGGGGGGTAAAGGTAAGGCTCCCCACATAACCATAAAAGAAAGCCGCCCCCCCATACAGTGGGAAAGAGCTCCCTTCCCATTCTGGGGCAGAGAAGGGGCAAGGAAAACTCTTAAACATAAATGGTCAACGGAGGGTATACACCCTGGGAAACTAAAAGTCTATATGGAATCTGCATAAATTAAAATATCCTGTTTAAGCGTATTGTATGACAGGGAGGGAAGGTCAACAGGTGGAAGAAAAATGGTCTAGGCAGAGCATACCGCCTGACAAGCTAAAATCGCCTTTTTATATACGGCAGACAATCAGACTCTGATTGCCTGGACGGCGGGCTGAGCAATGAATGTGGAAGCCGGGGAACTTCTCTCTGAAGGAGGATGGGAGGCCCAGGGAGCCTTCGGTCTCCTCCTAAGAGAGGGATATCCTCTTACTCCCTTTGGAAAGAGATCAACCTTACACAAAACAAAAAATATGGGAAGAGAAGCCTTCCCGGGCCCCCCCTCCCCCTTCTGGGAGGAGAAGTTCCCTGGCTCCAACCTTTTTTTTTTGGGGGGGGGGCCTAAGCCTGTCCTCCAGGCAACCAAATGAAAAAGAAATTTACCCATCCCACCTTTGTAGGAAGTGTGCTCAGCCCACCTTCTGAGCCACTGTGAAAGTTTCCTTCCACCAAAAGGGAAGGGAACGAGGAAGGAAAAGTCTCTGAGAATCTTCATGCAATTTCTTTGACAAAGAAACTGTTTTCACTTGATTCCACACAAAATTTTTATTGCTTTTTCATCTATTGTCTTATATTAGGATTTCTTTAAGCATGTTATTTTATTTAAGAGTACTAAATAGCTTTTCAGTTTCTTGAGACTCTTTCAACTGTCTGGATTCTGCAGCAACGTTGTGGAGTGATATGTAAAACATAAATTGGTACTATATAACAATAGGTATGTAGAATTCTAACTCGCCAGTGTTGATCGTTTCAATTATTTACAAATTCACCAGGTCCTAGATATGACCATAAACTGTATCCAAACATGGGGCTTTGTGAAGTGTGAAGCCACCATTTAATTGCTATTAATTATTATTACTGTTAAAAACTCAAGAAATATCCGAAAATATGTCAACCTTACAAAAAAGAACTACCACCTTAAGTGGAGTAGAGGTAAGGCTCCCCCACATAACCATAAAAGAAAGCCGCCCCCCCCCTACAGGGGGAAAGAGCTCCCCTCCCATTCCAGGGTAGGGAAGGAGTAAGGAAAACTCTTAAACATAAATGGTCAATGAAGGGTATACACCCTGGGAAGCTAAAAGAGCCTTTTTATACAGCTCATCTGATGGCAAAACTTAAAAAGATAAAGAGATCAATAGCTATAGCCAGCCGGTCTCATGAACACAGGTTTACACTCCATCCAAGTTCAGTTGAGGCCTCTATTTCCTCCGTGCGAATAAGGTCCTGACCCCTCCCCAAGTGCGGGGAGTTTGCCCGACTCCACTCCGGGCACACTTAACAAGAAAACTACCCCCTCCCTAATGCAGGAGAGAGAATGCTCACTGCTTGATCTCCTTCTTTGGTTGGATGACTGCCACCTCCCCATAGCGAGGGGTAAAAAAAAAAAGCAAATCACCCCTTCAGCCCTTCCCTGCATAGCACGGCTCCCTCCTTCAGGGAGGGAAGGTCAATAGGTGGAGGAAAAATAGTCAACGCAGGGCATACCGCCTGAGAAGCTAAAATCGCCTTTTTATATACGGCAGACAGTCAGACTCTATTTGCCTTGAGGGCGGGCTAAGCCCCTCCCCCAAATTTGAGAGCCGGAGAAACTTCTCCTCTCAGAAGCTGGAGGGGAGGCCAGGGAGCCTTCCCTCTTTCAACTAAGAGACGGATATATATGTATCTTTCTTTTCTTTGCTTATTTCTTGGTACTAAGGATTTCTGTATGCATGTTATTTTATTTAAGAGTACTAAATAGCTTTTCAGTTTCTTGAGACTCTTTCACCTGTCTGGATTCTGCAGCAACGTTGTGGAGTGATATGAAAAACATAAATTGGTACTTTATAACAATAGGTATGTAGAATTCTAACTCGCCAGTGTTGATCGCTTCGATTATTTACAAATTCACCAGGTCCTGGATATGACCATAAACTGTATCCAAACGTGGGGCTTTGTGAAGTGTGAAGCCACCATTTAATTGCTATTGCTACCAGGTCCACTCTGATCTAGAGTGGTAGTACCTGTTAGGGTCCCAATTATGAGTTAAATAGAAACCAACATTAAATAAACAAATATATTCAAGGAAAAAAATGTCACTGGATTTGGCATGAAATAACCTGATATAGTGTTGATATGTCATAAAACAAAATGAACCAACAAATTCACCAATCGACACATTATCAACAAATGTATCTTTCTTTTCCTTTTTCTATGCTTATTTCTTGGTTCTAAGCTTATCATTAACAAACCCTGACATTTCTTTTACTTTGTTTTGTGTATATATTTTATTTTGTGTAGAATTAAAAAAAAAAAAAAAAAAAATTACATTTCGCTACCACATTTGCAGCGAAATGTTAGCATAAATAAAATCACTGGTGACAACCCATGATGTTTTTTCTAATGAACACCAATTAACCAACACGCTTTCCATTGGTTTTTCATAACAATTTAATATTGATAAATTATAATAAACATTTCCATTACTTTTCTCTTTTTATCAATAAATATACTTGGTTGATAATTAGAGGACACAATGTTTATTGTAATAAAACTTGTGATCTATAACATCCAATTCTAACAATTAAACTTTCCTTTCTCAATTGAAACAAACAACATACCCCACACTATGTTCCTAAAAATGAGGATTTTACTATTGCGTTTACATAATTTTTTAGCTATGTTTCTCTTACTTTCAGCATGAGAAAATATAATTTTCTACATGTGTTTCATGCATAACACACAAACGTATATGTGACCAACATTTTACCTCTGATATTTTTCCAAAAACACCAAATAACATTCACGCTTTCCATTGGTTTTTCATAATAACAATTTAATATTTATAATTTATAATAAACATGTCCATTCATTTTCTCTTTTTATCAATAAATATGCTTGGTTGATAATTAGAGGACTAAAATCAGATTTGTAAAAATTTCATTTTTTTTTTTTTCACTCTGAGAATTTTCTTTTTATTTCTTTGACAAACTATTTTTTTCAATTGACTTCAGCACATGATTGTTATTGCTTCTTCCCCTTTTGTCTTATATTTTTTTTCTTCATGCCAAAGATTTTATATATCAAATTTTTTCTCATTTCTTACATTTTATTTCTTTAATTCATAGTCCGCCAATATAGTATTAGTTTCAATTCCATTGAACACAATGTTTTATATAGTAAACATCAGCATATTTCACTTTTCAAGTATTTTTTTATTTTATTTCAAATACTATGTTTTATTTCATTTTGTTGACACTCATTTACCTCTCTGGGGTGCTACAAGGAACATGTAGAGTGATATATCAAACATGAATTGGTACTTTATAACAATAGGTATCTAGCATTTTCAGATAGCAATGTGGATAGTTTTCAACATGTATACACTTAAAATCTCATAATATAAAGAAATGTATCTTTTTTTTTCTTTTCCTTTGCTTATTTCTCTAACCTAAACATATCATTAACTAACCATAAACTTTGTTTTAGTTTTATATATCTATTTTATATTGAAGAATACACAAAAATCAATTTCACTACCACATTTACAATGTTAGCATACACAAAAATCACTGGTTACAATCATTGATAGCTGTTTCTTATAAGCACCAAATATCTATCACAATTTCGAATTGTTTTTCATGATAACAATTCAATATTGATACATTATAAGAAACATTTCCGTTGCTTTTCTCTTTTTATAAATACAAATAATATTAAGCACACCATACCAAGCCCACTGTTTCAGCATCTAATAAACTGCCTACCAAGATCAATGTTTTCAAGTGACAATGGAGAGTATTCATGTTATGTTTCACATTTTTATGTTTTGATATATTTTGCTGCTTAATATCAAATTCAGCAGATGAGTTCTTTCTTATGCATCAAACAATTACATTTTCTGATATTCATTCAAGCTAATTACTGAAAATCAATTACATATTTTCTTTACTAAAATAATACTGTGCTTGATTTCATCAAGTGGTGCAGATCTGTTTTTACACTAACAATGTGCACATTTTTTGAAGAATAAAGTTATTTTTTGTTTTTATTTTTAAGGTGGTGAAGGTGATCCGGGGAGTGTTTTTTTTTTTTTTTTTTTTTTTTTTTTTTTTTTTTTTTCAAAAAAGGTACTTTTTACGAATGGGTATCCAAGAAACGTTCAGTATTTTGTCATAAATTAAGATTTTCTTTGACCACTATCAATACTATCAGAAATGAACAATCTACACAATACAAACTAACGGTTTTGTTGCCTTTTTATTATAACTCCAAACTAACCCATAACTACATTTTTCTTTTATTTTGCAAATTTGATTTCCTTTAGTTTATATTGTGTAGCTGAATCAGAAATTGATTGAACTTTTGTCATTTGTAGTTAACATGCTTTCAGCGCAATTACTACAGTGTAATCACACATGATCTACCAAAATAAAAACACTTCAGATAAAGTCTTAAATAGAATTCAGTTCCTTACATGACATCTGATGAAGTCAGTAGAAACATTACAAACTAATACTTGAAAAACAATTTGACATTTACTGTACTACAATAACACATTTGTAAAGAAGTAGAAATCTGGATACCTATTCTGATACCTAATAAAAGAAAGGACACTCTTTGGGGCGGATTTTGATGATAACAAGTCACTAATTAGACATTATAATAAACATTCAAATAATTTAAGAATTTTACCAAAATAAAATTACGTGGTAATCACCCAATTTCTGCCACAAAATTCTGATTGGCAAAACTCATAAACATAAAATATATATTTTCTAATTTCATCTTTTTTACTTTTTACATAATCTGATTTGATGTTTTCCTAAAGATTCAAATCACTGTATTTTGCTGCTTAATATCAAATGCAGCAGATGAGTTCTTTTTTATGCATTAAACAATTACATTTTCTCATATTCATCCAAACTGAAAATCATTATTTTCATATTTTCTTCATTAAAATATCACTGTGCTTGATGTCATCAAGTGGAGCGGATCATTTTCTTTCTTTTTTGTTTTTCTTTTTTTTTTTTCATTTGTTTACACATTTTTTACAAATGTTTTTGAGAGTCCATACAATGTTATAAGTGTTCAACATTTTTTTTTTCATTTGAATATATTTTGCCTAAGATTCTTAGCCTATATCATTGCATACCAATTTGTTTCTTGAAAGTTAAGTTCACTGTAAAAACATCTGATACACCAAAATCCCTGATACCTGTTTCTTATAAGCGCCAAATAACTATCACTATTTCGATTTGTGTTTCATGAGAACAATTCAATATTGATACATTATAAGAAACATTTCCAGTGCTTTTCTCTTTTTAGCAATACATATAGTTGGTTGCTAATCAGAGGACTTAACTAACCCTATAATTTGCTTTACTTTGTTTTGTATATATATTTTGTATTGTGTGGAATTAACAAAAATTCATATGCAGAAATCTGTTGATTCATTCCAAGAATCCCAATGCGACCAACAAACTTGAAAGATTACAATTTCTTTTTACTATGACCAATAAGAAAACTCAAAAACTAAGTTGTTGGACTCATCCTGATCACCATTTTACAGTATTGTTAACAGTAAGTTTAACATTTTAAGTACAGAACAATATTATGTTTTGATTTTTACAAATTACTATTTTCTGTGACAGATGTTACTTTTTCAATATTGATTGTACGCTCTTTTGTGTTTTTACATTTTGCATAAAATAATATTAAGCACACAATACCAAGCCCACTATTTCAGCATCTAATAAACTGCCTACCAAGACCAATGTTTTCAAGTGACAATGGAGAGTATTCATGTTGTTTCACATTTTTATGTTTTTAAATATTTTGCTGCTTAATATCAAATTCAGACCCCTATTTCCTCCGTGCGATTAAGGTCCTATTTGCCTTGAGGGCGGGCTAAGCCCTCTTTCCCCCCCCCCAAAGTTGAGAGCCAGGGAAACTTCTCCTCTCAGAAGCGGGAGGGGAGGCCAGGGAGCCTTCCCTCTTTCAACTAAGAGACGGATATCCTTTTGTATGGTTGATCTCCTCCCCCCCGTCTCTGTCGGTTCCGCTTACTCCCTTCGGAAAGAGATCAAGCTTACACAAAACAAAAAAAAATATGTGGAGAGGAAAGCCTTTCTGGGAGGAGAAGTTCATCATGATCACGGATCGACATTCTTTATTGATGCCCCAGGTGGAACTGGCAAAACTTTCCTGTTAAATCTGCTCCTTGCAAAAGTTCGTCTCACAAACAATATTGCCCTTGCAGTGGCATCCAGTGGAATTGCAGCAACACTTTTGGATGGTGGTAGAACTGCTCACTCTATGTTTTCTCTCCCATTGGACCTTACTAGACAGGAAAAACCATTGTGTAATATTAAAAAAGATTCAGCAAAGGCTAAACTACTGCAAAACTGTAAATTAATAATCTGGGATGAAGCAACAATGAGTCACAAAAAAGCTATGGAAGCAGTAGATTCTACACTACAGGACCTAAAAGATAACACACAAATAATGGGTGGAGTGACTTTGGTTTTTGCTGGTGATTTCAGACAAACCCTTCCAATTGTTCCTCGAGGAACCAGAGCTGATCAAATGAATGCATGTCTCAAAAACTCCTATTTATGGCATCATATTAAAACAATGAGTTTAACACTAAACATGCGAGTACATTTACATGCTGATGATGCTGTTGGTGACTTTGCCATTAAACTTTTGCAAGTGGGTAATGGACTTCTGGACAAGGACTCCTATAACCAGATTCAGTTGCCTTTTACAACAA
The DNA here is from genome assembly GCF_053919585.1 of Euprymna scolopes. Taxonomy (NCBI): domain Eukaryota; kingdom Metazoa; phylum Mollusca; class Cephalopoda; order Sepiida; family Sepiolidae; genus Euprymna; species Euprymna scolopes. The sequence continues at coordinate 27,905,921 of NC_136487.1, read as the reverse complement.
TTCAAACAGAAGAGGAATTTATAATGAGAGTTTTTCCAGATCTTCATAATTTGCATACGGATATCAATTGGCTAAGTAGCCGTGCAATTTTAGCAGCAAAGAATGAATCTGTAAATGAAATAAATAGCAGGTTGTTGAATAGATTACCTGGAGAAATCATATTATACAATTCAGTTGATACAATCTGTTCACAGGACGAAGTAACAAATTATCCGACTGAGTTTCTTAATAGTCTTGAACCACCAGGAACGCCTCCACATAGTCTGTTTCTAAAACTTGGAGCACCAATAATGTTACTTCGCAATCTTGATCCACCAAAACTCTGCAATGGCACAAGGCTCACCATAAAGAATATGATGCCTCATGTACTGGAAGCAACAATTATGTCAGGTAAGTATGCAGGAGTACACTGCTTCATTCCCAGAATCCCAATGAGACCACAAGAATTGCCATTTGAGTTTGAAAGGCTGCAATTTCCTGTCAAGCTAAGTTTTGCAATGACAATAAACAAATCACAAGGACAGTCACTAAAAGTTGTTGGGCTCAACCTGTCAAAACCAGTATTTTCTCATGGACAGCTATATGTTGGCCTATCAAGAGTTGGACACCCTGATGGACTCTTCATTCTGGCACCAGATAAAAAAACCAAAAATATTGTATATTCTGAAGCATTAAGATGAAGCATAAATATATAAACATGATTACGAAACTTTTCCCTGAAGCAAAAAATATATAAACAACATGATTACGAAACTTTTGCCTGAAGGAAAAATATATAAAGATGATTACGAAACTTTGCCCAGAAGGAAAAGAATGCGAAATGTGCCATGGAAAAACCCTTTGCGTTACATACATGTGCGAGGGAGTCTTAAAGCTAACTGTACAAAGCAAGGTATACCACCATCCTCCTTCAGATTGGATTGGACAAAAATGAATCGAACCCACAAACTAAAGTTTAAAAATCTGGTACAGTATCCATCATGCCATGGCAATGAATACATTGGACAAGATTAATTTAATGTTAAAAACTCAAGAAATATCTGAAAGTATGTCAAACTTACAAAAAAGAACTACCACCTAAAGTGGAGTAGAGGTAAGGCTCCCCCACATAACCAAAAAAGAAAGCCCCCCCCCCCCGCCCTACAGGAGACAGGAGCTCCCCTACCATTCTGGGGCAGGGAAGGAGCAAGGAAAACTCTTAAACATAAATTGTCAACGAAGGGTATACACCCTTGGGAGCTAGAAGAGTCTTTTTATACGCATCAACACACAGCGAAACTTAAAAAGATAAAGAGATCAATAGCTATAGCCAGCTGGTCTCATAAACACAGGTGTACACTACACCGAAATTCACTTCAGGTCTGCATTTCCTCCATGCGAATAAGGTCCTGATTCCCCCCCAAGTGCAGGAAAGTTGCCCAACTCCCCTCTGGGTACACTTAAAAAGAAAACTACCCCCTCCCTAAGGCAGGAGAGAGAAGGCTCCCTGCCCCATCTCCTTCGTTGGTCGGATGACTGTCACCTCCCTAGAGCGAGGGATAAAAAAAAAAAGCAAATCACCCCTTCAGTCCTTCCCTAATCTGAGTAGCACGGCTCCCTCCTTCAGGGAGGGAAGGTCAACAGGTGGAGGAAAAATAGTCAACGCAGGGCATACCGCCTGACAAGCTAAAATCGTATTTTTATATACGGCAGACAGTAAGACTATTTGCCTTGGGGGCGGGCTAAGCACTCCCTCACCCCCAAAGTGGGAGCCGGGGAAACTTCTCCTCTCAGAAGCGGGAGAGGAGGCCAGGGAACCTTCTTTTTCCCCTAAAAGAGGGATATCCTTTTGTATGGTTGGTCTCCCCCCCGCCCCCTGTTGGTACCGCTTACTCCCTCCGGAAAGAGATCAACCTTACACAAAAACAAAAAAAAAAAATATGGGTAGAGGGAAGCCTTCCAGAGCCCCCTTCTGGGAGAAGTTCCCCGGCTCCCACCTTTTGGGGAGTGCGCAGCCTGCACTCCAGTCAACCAAATAAATAAAAAATTTACCCATCCCACCTTTGTGGGGAGAGTGCTCAGTCCACCTTCTGAGCCACCATAAAACAAAAGGTTCCTTCCACCAGAAGGGAAGGGAAGTAGAAAGAAAAAATATTTAAAAATACATGGTCAACACATGGTATAGCCCCTGGGGATCTAAAATCACCTTCTTATATACACCGACACACACAGACAGTCTGATTGATTCTTTGTTCCACAGATTATAAGAATAAACTTTTCCCAGAAGGAAAAGTATATAAACAACAGGATTACAAAACGTTTCCCAGAAGGAAAACAATGCGAAATGCGCCACGGAAAAACCCTTTGTGTTACATACATGTGCGAGGGAGTCTTAAAATTAACTTTACAACGCAGGGTATACCACTCACCTCCTTCAGATTGCATTTCACTTCAGGCCTGCATTTCCTCCGTGCGAATAAGGTCCTGACTCCCCCCCCCCAGTTGGTTGCCCATCTCCCCTCCGGGCAAACTTAAAAAAAAAAAATACTCCCTCCCTAAGGCAGGAGAGGGTAGACTTCCTGCCCCATCCCCTTAGTTGGTTGGATGATCAGTCACCTCCCTATACCGAGGGGTAAAAAATAAAAGCAAATCACCCCTTCAGCCCTTCCCTAATCTGCGTAGCAGGGAGGGAAGGTCAACAGGTGGAAGAAAAATAGTCAACGCAGAGCATACCGCCTGACAAGCTAAAATCGCCTTTTTATATACGACAGACAATCAGACTCTGATTGCCTGGACGGCGGGCTGAGCAATGAATGTGGAAGCCGGGGAACTTCTCTCAGAAGGAGGATGGGAGGCCCAGGGAGCCTTTGCTCTCCTCCTAAGAGAGGGATATCCTCTTACTCCCTTGGGAAAGAGATCAACCTTACACAAAACAAAAAATATGGGAAGAGAAGCCTTCCCGGGCCCCCTCCCCCTTCGGGGAGGAGAAGTTCCCCGGCTCCAACCTTTTCTTTGGGGGGGGGGCTAAGCCTGTCCTCCAGGCAACCAAATGAAAAAGAAATTTACCCATCCCACCTTTGTAGGAAGTGTGCTCAGCCCACCTTCTGAGCCACTGTGAAAGTTTCCTTCCACCAAAAGGGAAGGGAACGAGGAAGGAAAAGTCTCTGAGAATCTTCATGCAATTTCTTTGACAAAGAAACTGTTTTCACTTGATTCCACACAAAATTTTTATTGCTTTTTCATCTATTGTCTTATATTAGGATTTCTTTATGCATGTTATTTTATTTAAGAGTACTAAATAGCTTTTCAGTTTCTTGAGACTCTTTCACCTGTCTGGATTCTGCAGCAACGTTGTGGAGTGATATGTAAAACATAAATTGGTACTATATAACAATAGGTATGTAGAATTCTAACTCGCCAGTGTTGATCGTTTCAATTATTTACAAATTCACCAGGTCCTAGATATGACCATAAACTGTATCCAAACGTGGGGCTTTGTGAAGTGTGAAGCCACCATTTAATTGCTATTGCTACCAGGTCCACTCTGATCTGGAGTAGTAGTACCTGTTAGGGTCCCAATTATGAGTTAAATAGAAACCAACATTAAATAAACAAATATATTCTAGGAAAAAAAAATGTCACTAGATTGGGCATGAAATAACCTGATATAGTGTTGATATGTCATAAAACAAAATGAACCAACAAATTCACCAATCGACACAATATCAACAAATGTATCTTTCTTTTCCTTATTCTGTGCTTATTTCTTGGTACTAAGCTTATCATTAACTAACCCTGACATTTCTTTTACTTTGTTTTGTGTATATATTTTATTTTGTGTAGAATAACCAAAAAGACATTTAGCTACCACATTTGCAGCGAAATGTTAGCATACATAAAATCACTGGTGACAACCCATGATGTTTTTTCTTATGAACACGAAATAACCAACACGCTTTCCATTGGTTTTTCATGATAACAATTTAATATTGATAAATTATAATAAACATGTCCATTACTTTTCTTTTTTTATCAATAAATATACTTGGTTGATAATTAGAGAACACAATGTTTATTGTAATAAAACTTGTGATCTATAACATCCAATTCTAAAAATTAAACTTTCCTTTCTCAATTGAAACAAACAACATACCCCACACTATGTTCCTAAAAATGAGGATTTTACTATTGCGTTTACATAATTTTTTAGCTATGTTTCTCTTACTTTCAGCATGAGATCATTTTCTACACGTGTTTCATGCATACCACACAAACATTTTACCTCTGACATTTTTAATTTTTTTCCAATTTTCTTTCACCATGAACATTATCATTAGTACAGTTTTCATTTAAAATGAAGCTGTACATGGTTACTATTACTTGGAAAGCAGATCTAAAAAAAAAAAAAAATAACTGTTTTCACTTTGAAAATTTACGATTTATAGATCTCGGATTTGGCCCTTCTTCACCTTTTATCTTACATTTGTAAATATTGTATATATAAACTTTTTTCTTATTTCTCCAATGTTATTTCATTCATGCAATTTCATAATCCACCAACATTGTATAAGATTCAATTCCATTTGACACTTGAAAACAACTTTTTATATAGTAAACAGCATTTATTTCTTTTCAGACATATTCTTATTTTATTTTATTTCCAGTACTATGTTTTATTTCATTTTGTGGACACTCATTTACCTCTCTGGGATGCTGCAGGGAACATGTAGAGTGATATATCAAACAAGAAGTGGTACTTTATGACAATAGGTATCTAGGATTTACACATACCAGTGTTGATAGTTTGAAATATTTACAGACTAACATTTTACACAATATAAACACATGTACCTTTTTTTTTTCTTTTCCTTTGCTTATTTCTCGAACCTAAACTTATCATTAACTAACCCGTAACTTTGTTTACTTTGTTTTGCGTATATATTTTATATTGGGTAGAATTAACAAAACTTAATTTCGCTACCATCATTATTTTTTAGTGACATGCACTGTTAACATCAATAAAATCACTGGTGACAATACTTGATACCTGTTTCGTATAAGCACCAAATAACTATCACTATTTCGATTTGCTTTTTCATGATAATATGTTCATCTTGATACATTATAATAAACATTTCCATTCACTGGTCGTTTGCTTAGCTTAGCTTTACATCATTTTTTCACAATGTTTCTCTACTTGCTTTCAGCATGAGAGCAGATCATATTCTAAACGTTTCATGCATATCACACAAACTTATAATATTTGATCAACATTTGACTAACAATTTTTTGCCAATTTCCTTCAACATTCTCATTACAATTAGTACAGTTTACATTTTGTCGTTAAAATGAAGCTGTACATGTTTCCTATTACTTGGAAACCAGATTTGTAAAAATCCCATTTTTTTTTTCACTCTGAGAATTTTCATTATATTTCTTTGACCAACGATTTGTTTTCAATGGACTTGATAAGTGCTAATATAGAGAGAAGAGAAACAGGGTGAGAGAGAGGCAGAAGAGAAAGTTGTTCTATCCTCTTTCCCAAATTTGACTACTGTGCGCGTTTGAACTCTCATCCTCGAGTTGCCTATTAGCCTTGATAAGTGCTAATATAGATAGAAATACCTATTCTGATACCTAATAAAAGAAAGGACACTCTTTGGGGCGGATTTTGATGATAACAAGTCACTAATTAGAAATTATAATAAACATTCAAATAATTTAAGAATTTTAACAAAAATAAAATTACATGGTAATCACCCAATTTCTGCCACAAAATTTTGATTGGCAAAACTCATAAACAGAAAATATATATTTTCTAATTTCATCTTTTTTTTTTTTTTTTTTTTTTTTTACATAATCTGGTTTGATGTTTTCCTAAATATTCAAATCACTATATTTTGCTGCTTAATATCAAATACAGCAAATGAGTTATTTTTTATGCATCAAACAATTACATTTTCTCATTCATCCAAACTAATCACTGAACATCAATTTCATAGTTTCTTCGCTAAAATATTACTGTGCTTGATGTCATCAAGTGGAGCAGATCATTTTTTTTTTCATTTGTTCACACATTTTTCCAATTTATATATATTTTGTCTAAGATTCTTAGCCTATGTCATTGCATACCAAGCTGTTTATTAAAAGTTAAGGTTCACTGTAAACACATATGTTACACCAAAATAAAAACGCTTCAGATAATGTCTTGATATTCAATTCAGTTTCTCACATGACATCTTATGAAGTTAGTAGAAATGTTACAGACTTTTGAATCTCAAACATTTTCAATACTGAGCACTGATATTTTCTTTTTTGGAATATAAGCACATTCATGATTTTTTTTTTTACAAACGTCAACAAATTTCACATTGTGTAGCAATGTACTGAAACAATTATAAAAATATTTGTTTTTATTTTGGATGATGCAGGGCATCCGGAGAGAGATGTTTCTAACAAAATGAAAGTATAATTTTTAGCAATAGGTATCTAGGAAAAGGCCACTACATATGTTATAAATTCCAAATTTCCACAACCTGGCAAATACTGGTACACGCTAGCAAATTTAGATTTGCAATTACAGAATATGATTCTAATTTTTTCCTTTGCTCTTTATTCTAACACTACACTAAGTTTACTGTTTTATTTCGCTACAGTTGATATTGTGTAGAACAATAAGAAAATCATAGTGAACAATGCATTCAACAAAATTTCATACACATTTCTAGATACCTATATCTAATAAGTTCAAAAGAAAGGACACACTTAGGGAGGTATTTTGGTGGTCAAGTCACTAAATAGAGATTAGCTGGTTTCCCGGCATAGCCCAGGATGTAATAAAGATTGACTGAAATACATGTTCTAGCTGGTTTCTAGGCGTTGCCAGGGATGTAATATAGACACATTATGTTGTATATTACCTGTTCTCTTCTCCCTAAGGTAAAACAATTTCATATACATGCTGTAAATTACCTACGCTAGGGATAAAACATGAACAATACCAGTCCTAGGGTAGATAAAACAAATAATACATAGAGATGAAAGATTCCTCTCCCCTAAGAATAAAACATATATTCAATATCTGCTTTTGTTTTTTCATTGTTTATACGGTCCCGAGCAACGCCGGGTAGCCCTGCTAGTACTTGATAAGACTAACCATGCGGAAAGAGAGATCAGAGCACTTTTGAGACGAAGGAAGTCGTCCATTTCGAGAAAGGTGAAAACCTCTAGTCTGCGGCATATGGGTGGCTGGAAAATAGCTGATGTGAATTATAGGAATACCCTACACCCAAAAAGTAAATGCCACAAAGATCAGAAAGGTTCTGATCTTATAAAAATAAATAAATAATTGTGAAATCGGCCGTGAAGGGCTGACTAAAAGAGATTTTTTTTTTGTGTTTTTTAGCCTGATCTTTCTAGCCGTGTGGTTGTGTAGATGTAAAAATAAAGAAAAAAATGTACTAAAGTTAAAAATGCATACATTTTTTTTGTGAAATATGGAAGGGAGGGATGTTACATGATAAGGGCTGTCCCCTGTTCATGTAAGTATAAAAATAGAGAGATTAGTTAAAATGGAAATAAGAGAAAGCAGAAATCGAACCCTGGACATAAGTTTTAAAGAACAATAGGTTTAAATGGAATGTCCAGTAAATTGTTAATTCGGATGAAATAAATAATAAATAAACTATTCAATTGTTAAAAGAATGTGGATAATAAAATATGAGTTAAATAAATTAGATATGTAGGTTAAATTCCTTTGTGGAAACAAACAAGGAAAATAGGTTATTGGGAAATCAATGTCGAAAACGTGCAAAGTCGCGCATGTTGAGACACGTGAATTTTGCTCACGTGGCCGGGATGCATGGAGTTCTCAATATAGCAGGTGGGAGTTAGTTGGTGGAGAGAGTCGGAGAGAGTCGGAGAGAGTCAGGGACAGTCAGTGAGAAAACTCAGAGACAGGCGGACGTCTGAAGCGAGACGTTACTTAAGAAACTAAAATGTGAAACTTTGAGTTCTTAATGAGGAAGTCACGACCGGTCGTCAGAAAATAAATTCACCATATGTTTTGGATAAAGCTCATCTTTGTGTTGTGATTTCTACAAAAAGGTAAATTGTATCGTTATTATATGTCTGTGTTATAAAATGTCATTACAACAACATCTCTCTCTCTCTCTCTAAGATACAACATCATATGTAATAAGACAAGAACTCTCACTAAGACTCATATCATTACTAATAAGAACTCACGTAACATACGCGCACAAGTGGTATAGTCTAATAATAATAATAATAACTATATAACAACTCAATAATAATAATAACTATATAACAAATGTATCTGTTCCAACTCATGTTTCCTGTGAACGTTAGGCCGAGGAGTTTAAAGGAAGTACTTTCAGGTAATGTGGTTTTGGCCATTGCTAAAAGTTTTTTGCAATTATTGAAGGAAACAAGCTTAGTCTTGGCAGCATTGACTGTGACCTTCCATTTTTGTCCACATTCCACTACAGATTGGAGGTCATCCTCTAGTGTTTCTGCCATTTCCTTAGATATGTGTTCATTTGTTTTCCCCTCATGCCTGTTATAGAGCGTGGTGTCGTCAGCAAATATACCCAACTCAGAGACAATTTTATGAGGGAGGTCATTTATGAATATTAGGAATGATAAGGGTTCAATGATAGATCCCTTGTTTTGTAACTGGTAATATTGGGGGGGGGGTCTATTTATTGTTTAACTCAGCAGATAAATTACCCAGATTCTTATGTACACAAATATTCTTTTAAAGTTAGAACAAGAATCAAAACAGCCTTAGAAGCCCGAGTTTGGGAATTAAAAGACGGATAAATATTATATAGAGAGAAGACAATTATATTCCCCAGCCTCGATTAAGTGCTCCCTTGGCAATGCGGAATAGAATTATATCATAACTAGCCTGGGTGCCTGGCTTTGCCCAGGTTGTTGGAGGTGTGTGTTGAGCAAAAACAAAAAAATATTAGGCAGGCAGGCTCAGACTCGTACTGCAAAGGAGGAAAAGAATGTGAAAAAAAATGTGACATGTTTGCTGTTGCATTCATCGCCAAACCAGAAGTGACGTAGGTTTAAATTAAGGCAAGACAATTGAAAAGAGGCATGACTTTCGAAAATATCGACAAAAAAGCGATACCTTCCCTGTAGAAAAATGACCAGTTGAGTGTAAAGAAATTAATGTTTTTGGCCAAATTTTCGATTGTCGTCTGCCGAACTTCAAAATGATACCAATATCGTGAAAATCCGTCGCCTCTGTCGAAAGTTTTAGACATACATACATGCATACATACATACACACATACATACATACATACATACATACATACAATTAAATTAAAAGTTGTATATGCTATAGTAGACTTAACATCTACATACGTTCTGTTAATTTATAATATATGAACAACTTTTATAGTAAAATTCAAAATTTTAATTTAAAATAAAATCTAAAACTTGAATAATGAATGATTTCTTATAATCTATCTATCTATACTCCTATAAATTCGTTTGTGTGTATTGATATTCATACTACCTCCCCCCTTTTATTTATTTAAAAAGAAAATACAATTTTCTTATATATGAGTTGTGGCATTGCATTCACTAGCAAAAGATCTAGCTAATTTGCATATTCTTTTAAACATTCATCTTAATTAATTCCCTATTAGTTGTTTCGGTTTTCTAATGGGATAATCATCTTTAGTTAACTATTACGTGTAATTATATTCATGCAGATATTCTACATGATTTATACTTGCATAATATTTGTGTAGAAAATTTATAGTAAACACAAAACTGTTTCCATATATATTTATGTATATGTATATATTTTTGTTTAACAAATTTTGCCTACCAAACTCCTCCTAGAATTTTTGGTCTACAGACATGAAACTTCATATATAAAGTATTTGAATCCACGCAAAACTTTATATTTGGGTTTTAGCCCGGAAAAATCGGTGCAAAAGTGTGAAAATTAAAATAATGAAATTTTCCAGGTGAAGGTCGAACGCCGGCATTACGAATGCATAACGTAGTAGCTATTGGTTCATATTTTAATTTTTAGCCTTGCAGTAAACATGTTTTCGTAGCCCAGTCATTGACAGCAGAGGCAAAATAAATCGTGAGCTGAACGTTTTGGTTTCGATTCTCGGTGGTGGTGCATGAGTCTTTTTTTTAAATACATTTTAAATCATTACTATATATTGCATCCAATCTATCTATCTATCTACCTATATATCTATAAAAGTGAAAATGTCTGTCTTTCTTTTCTCTATGGGAGTTAAGGAAGACTATTATACAGAAAGGCATTACTTTACATATTCACACTTTTTAATATATGCATATGCACATAACCTTATGAACAGTACATAGTGCCCGAGCAAAGCCGGGCGGAACTGCTAGTATATATATAAAAGTGAACGTGTCTGTGTATCTGTGTGTCTGTGTGTGTACATTTCCCTACGCAATAACCTTGTCAATTTTAAGTCTACAGACTCGAAATTTGATATACCGGGTACTGAGATTTGGGAAAATCTTTGTGATCGGATTTTGGCCAGAAATTTGGCGATTAAGGGGTCCAAGTTCAACGATTTGACCTTTGAGAACTCTACCAAACTCATCCGACAATTTTGGGTCTAAACACGTGACATTTTGGATATAGGATCCTTGGACATGGATCTAACTTAATAACTTGATTTGAGACCAAAGCAATAAATTTTAAGGGGTCATAGTAGGGGCCAAAGTTTAAAAAAAATTGACCTCTGCGGTCTCTTCCAAATTACTCAGACAATTTCTGGTCTAAATATTTGAAATTTTACATAAGGGGTATTCAGAGACAGAGCAAGCTTTTTTATCAGTTTGGGTCGAAAATTTTTAGTTACCAATATATAAATGTATGTATGTATGTCTGTTCGCATGTCTGCCTTAAACTTTCAATAGAGGCGACGGATTTTACCAAGATCAGTATCGTTCTAAAGTTCGACCTTTCATACGACAAATATCGAAAAATTGGCTAAAAACATTAATATCTTCCCCTTCAACTAGGCACCTTTCTACAGGGGGTGGGTCACTTTTTTCGCTGATATTTTTTAAAGTTATCCTCTCCTTTAGATTGTCTAGCCTAAAAAATGTCGCTTGTTTGGCGGTGGTCGTAACAGCATAAACGATAGGTTTTTACCCTGTTCTTTTCCTCCTTCGCTATAGCTATATATATATATATATATATATATATATATATATATATATATATATATATATATATATATATTGCCATTGTGCAGAACACTCTCATTCATTTAATTTAGATCAAGCGAAAATTATTAAATACGTGATAGATAGAGCTAAAAGAAGACTTTTAGAATCAGCACTAATATTGAATACTAATACTATTACACAAAGAAAAGGCTTCTACCATTTAACCCCTAGCATAGGGAAAATAATAATCAAAGAACAAAATATCAAAACAGATTTCCTTAAATATTTCAACAAAATGAATATGTTTACAGAAGAAAATAAAAATGTACATATTTATTTTAACGCATTTTTAAAAGTGTATATATAGACATCGAACAACCCAACCTTCCCATACGCCCACATATGTTTGTTCTTCCCGACATGGGTAGGATTCAAAAACTGTCCTCCTTTTCGTACGATCTATGACTTTTTCTTTTCTTACATTTTTACTTCAATTATCCTGAAGATGTTCTCTAAAATAAAGACGAAACGTTGATTATTTTAATAATTTCATTCGGTTTTTCTATTTTTCTCAAAACATATATATATATATATATATATATATATATATATATATATATATATATATATGTATGTATAAAAGTGAACATGTCTGTGTGTCTGTGTACACTTTCCTACGCGATAACTCTGTCAATTTTTAATCTACAGACCCGAAATTTGATATACAGGGTACTGAGTTTTGGGAACATCTATATGATCGATTTTCTGCCAGAAATTTGGCTGTTAAAGGGTCAAAGTTCCACGATTTGACCTTTGAGAACTCTACCAAAGTCCTCCGACAATTTGGGGTCTAATCACTTGAGATTTTAGATATACGTTACTTGGACATGGATCTAATTTACTAACTTAGTTTCAGCCCCAAACAATAAATGTTAAGGGGGCATAATAGGGGTCAAAATTAAAAAAAAATGTCCGCTTTTTCTTTACACAGATGCAGCGGGCAGCACAACTCATAGCTTCACTATATCTCACTTTCTATCACAAATTGTTACGTTTCCAACCCGTTTCCCTGACCAGGAAGAACAACACGCATCACTTCTAGATCTGTTTTTGACCACAGTTCCCGATGACTGCATAACCAAGGCCCACAGCCCACTCGGGAACGCTGATCATGCAGTGATAATGGTTGAAATCGCCCTAAACTCTAGAGCCAAAACTGAAGAGCCAGTGCTCAAAACAACGAGATATTATAAAAAGGCTGACTGGGAAGCCATCAGGGAACTAATTAGAGATGCCCCATGGAGAAATATTTTTTCTCTCCCTGCTGAACAATGTGCAAACGAGACCATTGACTGGTTCAAAACTGCAATCGAAGTGCATGTTCCCATGCGGAAATTTTATAGTAAGCCCCACTCTCCCCCAATGGTTTACGTCGACTTGTGCAACTGCCATTGCTCAAAAGCAGCATGCAAACCGTAGGTTCAACCGACAAGTCCAGTTCAAACAGACTGAAGTATATAGAAGCTAGAAATAACATTAAGAAAGAAATAGCGACAGCTAAGAGAGAATTTACAGAAACCACTAAAAAGCGCATCTAAGCACAAAAACTAGGAACTCGAGACTTCTGGAAAATCTACAACAGTGTAGTAAATAATGGGCAATCAACAATTTCCCCACTAACCAACAATCACGAGTTTGTCTCCTCAGCAACCGACAAGGCTAACATGCTTGCCAGTCGGTTTGCCTCAAACTCCACACTGGACCCTTCCAACCACCTCCTACCTGACTTTCCTATGCAGACAGATGCCACGCTAGACGATCCGAAAATCACCCCTGCTCAGGTGCATGCTATCATAAAAAATCTTGACACTTCAAAAGCATGTGGACCCGATCTTATCCCAGCTGTGCTATTAAAAAAGTGCTCAGCCAAAGTAGCTCCAGTTCTCTCCAAACTCTACAACAAATGCCTTAATGAAGCTTGCTTTCCGGGCTGTTGGAAAACTGCTTCTGTTGTACCAGTATTCAAGAATTCTGGCGAAAGAACTGACCCATCAAATTATCGCCCCATTAGCCTTCTCCCACTTTTTGTCAAAATATTTGAGACCTTAATTAACCGTGCTCTAGTCCATCATCTTACAGATGCTAAACTTCTAACTGACAAACAATATGGATTTAGACAAGCCCATTCCACAGCAGACATCCTAACTGTGATCTCTGAACGTATATACCATTCACTGGACAAAGCGGGGGAGGGCAGAGCGGTAGCTCTAGATATATCAAAGGCTTTTGACAGGGTATGGCATGAGGGTCTCCTCAGGAAAATTAGATCATACGGTATCACTGGTGGAATACTTAACATAATTAAATCCTTTCATTCAATAATTACAAGAAACCCTCTCTACCACCTATAGCAATGACCAACGACTCTTTATCTGAGAGTACATCTTTCAAACTCCTTGGCCTAACGTTCACAGGAAATATGAGTTGGAACAATTACATTGAAGGCATTGCCAGGGCCGCTGCAAGAAAGGTGGGCTCTCTCTACCACGCTAGAAAACTACTAACACCCGAAAGTATCCTGTACCTCTATAAGGCCACCATTCGCCCATGTATGGAGTATTGCTGTCACATCTGGGCTGGTGCATCTGCTACTAGTCTCTCGCTCCTAGATAAGGTTCAAAAGAGAGTCGCAAACCTGATAGGCCCTGAACTGGCATCTAAGCTTCAGCCTCTGTCCCATCGACGAAATGTTGCATCCCTCTGCCTTTTCTACAAGTATTTTAGTGGTGAATGCTCTGACGAACTTCAATCACTTGTGCCCCCACGACGTGAGCACCCTCGACAAACCCGACAGGCTGCTAAATCCCACCCTCACACTGTAGAGATCCCTAGATGTAAAAGATCTTTCTACTCCAATAGTTTCTTCCCCAGAACCGCTAGACTCTGGAATTCCATTCCAGGTCCCTGCTTCCCCAACAGTACTGACGTGCAGAAGTTCAAGTGTAACGTGAACCGACATCTTGCTGCCCAAATCCCTACATAGTTCCCTAGTAGTTGTTGCCCCTGATAGTAGCCCCCTACACCAAAGTTGCAATTTGCCTTGTTTGGGGTGAAAAAAACAAAAAAAAAAACAAAAAAAACAAATAACACTCGGGCAACGCCTTCTGAAATGCTAGTATATATATATATATATATATATATATATATATATATATATATATATATACTAGCAGGGGTGCCCGGCGTTGCTCGGGTGTTTGGAGGTGTATGCTGTGCAAAAAAAGCAAAAAAACAAAAAAAATGGTTAATTTTTTAAAACTTTGACCCCTATTATGACCCCTTAAAATTTATAGTTTCGGGCTCAAATCACTTTATTAAGTTAGATCCAGGTTCAAGGAACCTATATCTAAAATTTCAAGTGTCTAGACCCAAAATTGTCGGAGGAGTTTGGTAGAGTTCTTAAAGGTCAAATCGTTGAAATTTGACCCCTTAACAGCCAAATTTCTGGCTGACACCCGTCACATCGATTTTCCCAAATCTCAGTACCCGGTATTTCAAATTTCGAGTCTATAGACTAAAAATTGACAGAGTTATTGCGTAGGGAAATGTACACAGACAGACAGACACACAGACAGACAGACAGACAGCCAGACAGACACGTTCAATTATATATATATATATATATATATATATATATATGTGTAATTAGTTAAAAAAAAATCCAGCAGGGTGCTCAATTATAAGGAAAATCCTAAAATAAGAGCGTATTTATATTTTGTTCACAGTAAGTTCTTAGACGGGACAAATCTTTGGTACCGTCGGTTTCAACCCGATAATTAGGACCGTTTAAGATACCCATATCAAGCTCTCTTGAGCCAATACTCATATATATATATATATATATATATATATATATATATATATATATATATATATATATATGCGCTTAATTCGTACTGTTTTAAAAATAATTAAGAATAAATAAAAATATTATTTATCTACGTCCAAGTAAAATATGAGCGATTTTCTACTCAACCATATTCATCGTTTAAAAAAATCAAAAAGATATCTACATTAGTTTATAAACGATAAAAATAAACAGTAAAATTTTCTAGGACTTTAGAACGTAACGGTTTACGCGCCGAACTGTAATACACGTGGTTCAAAGTTTGTTTCCTAGATTACTATTTGAAGAATAAATAAAAATATTATACACTAGCAGTTCCGCCCGGCTTTGTTTGGACCCTATGTACTGTTCTGTTCATTACTTTACGTGCCTATGTATATATTAAAAAGTGTGAATATGTAACGCCTTTCTAGATAATAGTCTGACTTAACTACCATAGTGAAAGTTGGTAGAGACTGCATACGTTAATTTTTTTAACTTTGCCCCCAATTTTACCACCTTAGCATTTATTGTTTTGGGCTCAAATCAAGTTATTAAGTTAGATTTATGTCAAAGTAATGTATATAAAAAAATTCAAATGTTTAGACCCAGAATTGGCGGAGGAGTTTGATAGAATTCTCCAAGGTCAAATCGTTGAACTTTGACCCCTACACAGCCAAATTTCTGGCCGAAAACCGATTAAAATTTTTTTCCCAAATCTCCATACCCCTTATGCCAAATTTCGAGTGTAGACCGAAAATTGACAGAGTTATTGTGTAGGAAAATGTACACAGACACACAGACAGACACTGTCACTTTCATAGATATATAGATAGATATATATTTACTTCTATGAATTTGGGATGATTGATATCTATATTAAAAACCATTTTTTAAAATTTATTTCAAAAGAAAATACAACTTTATTATATATGGGTCGTGGAATAACATTCATCTGCAAAAGATCTAGTTAATTTGCATATTTTTTGAATATTCTTTAGTTTTGTGTAATTATATTCATGCAGGTATTCTACATAGTTTATGCTTGCGTAATATTTGCATAAAAAGGTTATCATAAACACACTTTCTATATATATATTTATGTATGCGTATACATATTTGTTTAAAAAATTTGCCTGCCAAACTCCTTTGTCAGTTTTTGTCTACAGACATGAAACTTAATATATAGGGTATTCGAACCCATGAGAAACTTTATATTTGGATTTTAGCTGGAGAAAATCGGTGCAAAAGTATGGAAATTAAAAAAAATGGAATTTTGCCAGATGAAGGTCGAACGACGGTATTGCGAATATGCCTGCTAGTATATATATATATATATATATATATATATATATATATATATATTAGTGATGGGACGATTGCAATATTTCTCCCGATTCCAATACAATTACTGATTCCGACTCTTCATAAATCTCTAAATATTTAACTATAAAATGTTTATTTTGTCCCGATTGTGGTAAAAGCACATTTTCAAAGTGCATATATTTTCTAAAATATTAAAGCACACTGGTAGGGGTGATCTATATATTTTAGTTTTACTAAAAGTTTAAACTCAATAAATTTTTATCATTTTATTACTACTACTACTACTACTACTACTACTATCAACAGTGGAAGATTTTGTTTAACAAAATTAAATACAACATAATTAAAGAAATCATTTTTGGCATCAGAAAATAGTCAGAAATGATTCTGGTTCTGATACCGATTTCGATACCCGCAAAAGTTTCGATTTCCGATTAATAGTCCCAACACTAACATATATATATACACACACATATATATATATATATATATATATATATATATATATATATATATATATATATATACATATATATATAACATGATTATTCACTGACACGTCTTTCGCCGTCTACAACTCATTAGAGTTGCTGAATCTAGTGAGATTCGAAATCGGGCCCCATGATCAGAACCCTTAACCTCTACCATGCGGCTACCTTGCACGACTACTGGTTACATCGCGTTTTTTTATGTAGATGTTTTTATTTGTTTCTGTTAGCGATACCTTTTGAATGAATTTAATTATTTATACGAAAGTGCATTTTTACCCCCGCCTCTCTCTCTCTCTCTCTCTCTCTCTCTCTCTTTATATATATATATATATATATATATATATATATATATATATATATATATATATATATATATATATGGGTAGGATTCAAAAACTGTCCCTTTTTTCGTACGATCTATGACTTTTTCTTTTCTTGCATTTTTACTTCAATTATCCTGAAGATGTCCTCTGAAATAAGGACGAAACGTTGATTATTTTAATTATTTCATTCGGTTTTTCTATTTTTCTCAAAGCATAACGTCAACCACCGCTGGTATTTTTACATTCCTTATACATATATATATATATGTGTGTGTGTGTGTGTGTGTGTGTGTGTGTGTGTATGTATGTGTGTGTGTGTATGCGTGTGCGCGCGCGCTCGGACGTGTGTGCGCGCGTGAGTGTGTGTCCCTTTCTACCTAAATTTTCGGATGGCTTAAAACTCCATTCATTCTTTCGGGCTTCTTTTTATCGGCCTAGGAAGACTAAACTTTTAAAAATGTCATCAGTAAAATATGTATATACATATGGAACCAAAGCCTATGAATAAAAAGCCCGTATACTTAAAATGAAAGAATGTTTATCGTAAATATTGAAACGTTCATTTTTCATTTTTTAAAGATAATCATCAGTCTAAACGTCCTGATAAATCGATTGCTATTGCTTTTATATTTAAATTAAGAAGAAAAAGAACGGGGGGAAAAACGTGACGTCTTTACTGTTACGATTATCGCCAAACCGGAAGTGACGTAGGTTTAAATTAAGGCTAGACAATCGAAAAGAGAGGATGAATTTCGATAATATCCGTGAAAAAAGCGACCCCTCCTTGTAGAAAAGTGCCAAGTTGAGGGTGAAGAAATAAATGTTTTTAGCCAATTGTTTGGTATTTATCGTCTGAAGGGTTGAACTTCAAAACGATACTGATCTTGTGAAAATTCTGTCGCCTCTGTCGAAAGTTTAAGGCAGACATGCAAACATATATACATACATTTATATATTCGTAGATCAAATTTTGGACCCAAACCGATTAAAAAGCTTGCCTTTTATGTATGGTTTCAAATGTTTAGACCAGAAAGTGTCTTAGTAATTTGGTAGAGATCGCAGAGGTCAAATTTTTTTAAACTTTGACCCATATTATAACCCATTAACACCATAGCATTTTGGGCTCAAATCAAGTTAGTAATTTAGATTCATGTTCAAGGAACCTATATCCAAAATTTCAATTGTTTAGATCCAAAATTATCAGAGGAGTTTAGTATAGTTCTCAAAGGTCAAACTTTGACCCCTTAATAACCAAATTTCTGGTCTAAAACGGATTACACAGATATTCCCAAATCTCATTACCCTGTATATTAAATTTTGTGTCTGTAGACTGAAAATTGACAGAGTTATTATGTAGGGCAGACACTTTCACTTTTATAGATATATAGAGAATGTTTGTCTACCAATCAATTGATTGCTTTTATTACCAAATAATCGAAATAAAAACGGAAAGCAATTAATGTAACTAACAATTTGAATAAGCAAAGAACAACTGATACTGTAATTTATCTATGGAAGACGATTATCGATACAATGGAAATTAAATAAGATACAATTTACGTTAGATAAATTTGATAACGTTTCAATCTTCCATCTATAGATGGAGTAAATTGTTTTATTTTGTCTTCTTCACAATTTAATTAGTCAATACAAAGCAAATATTCGGATCAATTAACAATAAACGGATTTGGGAGGTAAAAAATATCCGATATAAACTAGTTTGAAACAGATTGTAAGCTTAGATACAAGATAATTTGATTAAAAAATGAATGAATCTAAAATTAGCAGCATAAATCAGATTGTGCGTGTATTGAAATAGAAGTTTAAGTTACAGGAAAATCTGAACACATACCTAGCTCTACCAGATCAGGCTATACGAAGATACTGGGCTCTTGACCTAAATGCACCAATTGTTCTCTTTCCTTTTTCAAAACTCAATCAAAACATTTTTTCTCCAAATCAACCAAACCTAACACCATGAAAAATACTTGAAGAACTTGAAGCATACACAACTTTTACAAAAGTGACCAGAATCGGCATTAAATAATCTATAAAGGTTTGATTTGTGGTAAAACAAAACAAAAACAAACATCATAAACAAATATTTGAAGATATAAAAGAACTTGAAGCATCTGAACTTTTTCTAAAATTATTGGATTTGGCATTAAATCACCCAAAAAGGTTTCATATGCCCTAAAGAACAAGCCCGATAGCCATTAGTCGCGTGCTCTCGTGTAATGAATGAATGCGTGAATGTAGGATTGATATGAAATTCTTAAAGATAAACTAAAATAACCGAAAAATGGGCTGAAATGACTTAAATAAATAAAAAGTAAATGACTTAGAATGACTTTAATGAACTTAAGGATGAATTGAATGACCTTAAGAATGAGTTGAATACTTAAAAAATAACTGGAATCCTTCAAAAACAAATTGAATGATCTGGAGAATGACTTCAATGGCTTTGAGACTGACTGGTTGTAAAGTGGGTGAGCATTTTACATTAAATTAATACAGAAAAGTGGTCCCCCACTTTATATCACAATAAGTACAGCATGTAGTAAGAACAGATACTACACTTTGATCCTGGCCAAAAGGCCAAGAAAAAGATATTCATTTGCTCCCCCACCGAGAAAATTAGGCACAAGGCCGATTTTTAATGTGAGGAGTGAATGGGAAATCGGGGCCAGCTCCCAGAGGAGTAGGGGAGCTGGATAGTAACAAACTAAGACATTTTTCTGTCGGTAACTTTTGAAGTCTACTAATCTAAAAACACTAACATGTTTTACTTTTTTTTTCCTCCTTATTCCAGGTTTGACTTTAATCGTGGATATTTGTCTTGTTTTCTTTTTATTTATCTTTTTCCTAAATCTTTTTTGTCAAATATACTATTATTAACCAATACTTTTTCTTATATTTAAAACGAGAGAAAAAAGTCTCGCATGAAATTGAACATTTCCCAAATTATATTTGCATATTATCTGAACTCAAAAGCATGTGGCTTTTTTTTTTCTTAAGTATGCATTACTTCTGGCTAATCTAAAGTTAATACGTATCCCTAAAGGTATTACTTCTTAACCAGATTTTTAAACTAGTTAAAAATAACCAGACTTTCCAATCTTATAAAAGTTCCATTATAGCAGATCTATTATTATTTGGTGGAACTGGAACGGTCGAACATTCTAGCTCGAGGTAGATAAAGGCAAAAAGTATCCATGCATAAACATGGGAGGGGAGACTATCTTCAAGTACTATCCTAAGCTGGGAATGGGGCAACGGACTTATATTAAGTAGATATTAATAAGTCCTCACCTTTTTTTTTCTTTTTTTTAAATGGAGAGTAGATAATGCATGTGGATGTGTTATCAGCAGCTCCAGTAACTCTCACTTCTTCTTTTTTGTCATTCAGTCCTCATTTCCAATGAGTGATTTTTCTGACAAAGGGTGAAGAAAAAGCTGCTTTCCAGGTTAATAGTACTTCGTTAACAGTAACCTGAGATGTCAGAAAATTTCTGTTTCTATGTCTATCCTTGTGGTCATGTCACTAGTAAGGATGCTGGAGGTAAACGTTTCATCTGGGCTGACATTACCCGCCTGATAGTCAGGGACCCGAACCTTGGATTAACCAATAAGGAGGCTGTCCTATCAGCAGGTGAAAAGTACCGGGGCTGCTGTATTACCATTTGGTGAATGGATTCTGGACCATAGAGTAGTTTCTGGTAGGGCCTCTCGATGCCATACTAGTGGGTAATTGTTACGGCTTTACCTTATCATGTGCTACAAAAAAAAAAGAATCTTGTCTTTTTCTCTCTTACTTTCCCTCTCTGTCCTGCTCCAACCAAGTCTATCGACCTGCTCCACAAATCCCAAAACCTCAACATGACAAATCTCAAAAAAAAAAAAAAAAACACGAATAAACCTAGTACCCCGTCCTCCAACGTAGACCCCTACTACCAGGTCTCCTTCTCCAACATCAGGGGTCTACGTTCCAACCTTCCGGAGGTTGAAACGAAATTACAGGAGACAAAGCCGGGCATATTCTTTCTAAGTAAAACTGGCATAGGGCCAACCACCTCCCTAGACGAATTCATAAATAAAGGATACTCTAACTTAACATCTAAATCTGACCCCCAAGACCGCCATGGGCATGGAATATGTGCCTACATCAAAGATGGCTTTCCATGTGGTAGGGATATCTCCAGAGAAGACCTTAATTTACCTTATGTGTTTACAGGTTGCACTAGCTTACATCACTCCATTTATATTTGCCCTCTATCGCTCCCACAACAGTGGGGTTACTATCTTTAAGAGCATATCTGGAAAAATTGACCACATCCTGTCTGCTCATCCTTCGGCTAACATTCACATATGCGGTGACTTCAATGTTCATAATGTGGAATGGCTGACCCACTCAAATAAGATGGATGACGAGGGGAGGTTCTGTCATGATTTTGCCACTGCCTATGACCTCACTCAGATTGTTCATGAACCCACCCGTGTGCCCGATACTACCGGTCAGTATGCAAGCCTTCTAGACCTTTTCCTCACAACTTCCCCTGAACTATGTTCATGTTCCGTTCTATCTCCTCTGGGATCCTCCGATCACTCTGTTGTAGCAGTTAAGATAAAAATGAAATGTAATAAGTCTTCAGACGTACCTCTCCACTGTACTGTATATCGATTCTCTATGGCTGACTGGAATAGCTTCAGTACATTCATATCTGATCTATCTCTGCATTCCATGTTTAAAAAAGATGTGTCCTCTATAGTATCAGACCTGACTGAATGGTTAATTGTAGGCATAGACCGATTCATACCATCTAAAAATTCCAACAAAAACCTAACAGCCAGCCATGGTTCTCCTCAGAATGTGTTGCTGCCATTGTGCACAGAAATCACTTTTTCATAGCTACCAACGTAATAGATGTACTGAGACTAAAGCTGCTTTCAGGACTGCCAGCAACCACTGTAAAAGAGTAATAAAAAATGCAAGAGAGCTATATGCTCAGTCCGTAAAATCCTAAGTAGCTGAGCAGCGGCTTGGTTCCCGCCAGTTTTGGCAAATAGCAAACAGGATCCTGAAGAGAAGTGTGCGTTCTATCCCAACCATCATCAATGGACCTGGGGTCATCTCGTTAGCATCAGACAAGGCCAGACTATTCGCCAAGAACTTTGCAGTTAATTCTACCTTATGCGACAAAGGCCATCAATTCCCCGTATTTCCTCCTATAACAGACAACACGTTATGCAACATACAAATATCTGTGCGTGAGGTCGTCAAGCTAATCAAGAACCTTGATTCCAGTAAAGCAACTGCCCTTGACGGCATTCCAGTTATAGTGCTGAAAAAGCTCCAACCAGAACTTGTCCCCATACTTACGAAACTGTTTAAGCGTTGCCTTAAGGAGAAATGCTTTCCAACATCCTGGAAAACCTCATCAGTATATGCCCCGTATTAAAGAATTCAGGTGAAAAGTCATCTCCCTCTCAGTACAGACCGATAAGTCTTCTGTGTGTCATGAGTAAGTTGTTGGAATACATATTAAATAAAGAAGTAGTCAACATCCTCAACAGAAACAACCTTCTTAGTGACATGCAATATGGTTTCCGCTCCGCAATATCAACAGAAGATGTGCTAACGGTTATATCTCATAGGATTAGTGAATCTCTTGACAAAGCCTTCGTTTCTAGGGCAATTGCTCTTGACATATCAAAGGCCTTCGATAAGGTATGGCATAAGGGCCTACTTCACAAGATTTACAGCTACACTATAACTGGAAATGTTTTCTCAATCATTAAATCATTTCTCTCCGATAGGCTCATAAGAGTAGTGGTTGATGGGCAGAAATCAGAGGCCCACAGTATTAATGCTGGAGTCCCTCAGGGGTCCATACTGGGCCCAACTCTCTTCTTGATCTACATCAATGATCTCCTAAAACACATACTTAAATCATTCGTTGACATATATGCTGATGATACGACCATCTATGGCAACACATCAAAGGCGATAAATGACAAAGTTCTCTCTAATTCTCTCTACTCTGATCTTGAGCATGTGGTACAGTGGGGGAAGATGGCTGGTCACTTTAAATGCATCTAAAACCAAGCTTCTATCTTTACATCATCAACGCTGGCATCAATTGAAATGGATGACTCTCGTTTTGGGGAGGCTCCATGTTTTGACAAGCTTCTGATTACTCCTGATCCGAAATGGAAAACGTACATCAGGTCTGTTGCCAAGGACGCTGGGAAAATGGTTGGATCCTTCTACCGCTACAGAAGATATTTCACTA
Organism: Euprymna scolopes; assembly: GCF_053919585.1. Taxonomy (NCBI): domain Eukaryota; kingdom Metazoa; phylum Mollusca; class Cephalopoda; order Sepiida; family Sepiolidae; genus Euprymna; species Euprymna scolopes. Next base: position 27,882,409 of record NC_136487.1, on the reverse strand, counting down.
CTGATTCAATTCTCTATCTGTATAAAAACCAAGTACGTCCAAGGATGGAGTACTGTTGTCACATCTGGCAGGAGCTGCTAAAAACAGCCTATCCTGCCTTGACAAAGTACAAAATAGACTTTGTGGTTTAGTGGGGGATACCCTTTTCTCTTCCCTGCAACCTCTCTTCCACAGAAGAGACATTGCGAGCCTGTCTTTGTTTTATCCTTATTTCCATGGCAGGTGCTCGTCTGAGCTCCAATCTCTGGTCCCCCCTCGCCAATCTTTCACGAGAAACACCTGACAGCTGAAACTACAGTCAATAATTTTCCCCACTCTTTATCTGTGTCTAAATCCTAATGTAGATTCCATGAGCAGAGCTTCTTTCTCAGAAGTGCACGACTGTGGAACTCTCTTCCGTTTGCCTGTTTCCCACCTGACTACAACTTGGATGTCTTCAAGTCCAACATAAACAAATTCCTTACAAACCGCCCTCTTAAGTAAGACACTATCAAATCTCCAATACTAATGATTACTACAATACTATCTCATTGATTACTGTACACACAATAACCCTTACCCTTGAGTGGCCTCCGGGCCTTGATAAGTGGTGACCTCAATGTAAAAAAAAAAAAAAAATTGGTTTTTACAGAGGGTTGCCCCTACATTGGCCAGTCTTATATGTGGGGTTCCCCCCACATATGGTCATTGCTTGCAGTATCTGCCGGAACAGATACTAAATTTGATCTATGCCAAAAGGCCAAGGAAAGGGTATTTATTTGCTCCCCCACCGAGCAAATTAGGCACAAAGCCGATTTTTAACGTGAGGAGTGAAGGGGAAATGGGGATCAGCTCCCCAGGAGTAGGGGAGCTGGATAGTGACAATTGGTATGAAGGCTTGCCCCTACATTCACCAAGGTCTTATATCGGGGCTGCCCCCACATATGGTCTTTGCTTTGTATATTTGTTTCCACACTGAGCAAATTAGGCACAAGGCCGTTTTTGTATGAGAGAGAGAGGAAGGGGGCAGATAAATGGGGACCAGCTCACGATGGGTTGAGAATGGGAGCTGGATAGTGAAAATTGTTATGAAGGGTTTCCTCTACATTGACCGAGGTCTTATATATGTGGTTGCCCCACATATGCTCTTTGCTTGCAGTATCTTCCGGAACAGATACTACACTTTATTTACCATTTGGGATTTTTGACTTTCATAATCTTTTCGGGGCTCCTCCGGCCATGTGGAAAATCAACCGTCCTTTCTTTTTTTCTTAAAAAAAAAAAACAGAAAAAAACGCGCCAAAACCCAAACTTCCTTTTTCCACCGGAAGTCCCGCATCTTCCAGTCAATTCTTATCAAGCCCCACACACATCGTCACCCGAAATAGCGGAGCTATTCTGAGAATATTAGTTAAAGATAATGGTGGATAGTAGAACGTCTTTAGCTGTCTACTATTATATATGCTGTTTATATTTTTATTTATTTATTCATTTTCCACATGGCCGGAGGAGCCCCGAAAAGGTTATGAAAGTCAAAAATGACGTACTGGCCCCACATTATGGCCCAAACGCCTTGAATGACTAAACACTGCTTCGTTCACGAAAACCAGAAAAGGAAGACACCCAAGTAAATTCAAACCAACTTTGTTCCCACCTAAACCGATAAGCATAAACCAATGAACATTCTTTCTATCGATTTTCTCACACAAATTTTACGAACATTCTCTTCTGCCACAAAACGAACCTTCTCTATATACCTCCCAAGTAGTAAATAAAGTTGCCTTTTTTTTATTCACCCTTAAAATACTTTTTTTTATTTATTTCTATGGAGTCAGAGAGTTAGACATAAACCTGATAAACCTCTAGACCCATAACAGACAGACCGACGGAGTGACTTATAGAGTCGCTTGGACGCGACTAAAAACAATCAAATGAAATACCGCAGCTCCTCTACATACGAGAATAATTAGTTCCCGCATAGACCTCGTATCTAGAACAAATTTTCCCATATGGAATAACGGCAAACCAATTAATCCGTTCCCAGCTCCCCAAATCATCTAAGTTAACACTAATCTATATATCTATAAAAGTGAAATTGTTTGTGTGTGTGTGTACATTTATCTACCAAACTACTCTGTCAATTTTCAGTCTACAGATTTCAAATTTGACATAAGGGGTACTGAGATTTGATAAAATCTTTTTAATCGGTTTACGGCCAGAAATTTGGCTGTCAAGGAGGCAACGTTCAACGATTTGCCCTTTGAAAACTTTATCAAACTTCTTCGCCACTTTTGGGTCTAAACACTTGAAATTTCAGATGTAGAGTACTTGGACATGGATCCAACTTTTTAATTCGATTTGAGCCCAAAACAATAAATCCATCTTTTTGTAGGTATTCTTTAAAAGTTTGTACGTTCTGTTTTGAAAGAGTATAAAAAAAGTGAAGTATGCATGGTACCGCGTGAGCGTTCAGTGAACGAGACATAAAATAAAAAAAAATGACTAAGTTCAGCATTTGCCGCCTCCATTTATCTCCTAAAGTCCACAGGGGACATCAAATCCAGGTGAAAATAAACAAACGGTGCAGTTTTAGACCTTAACATATGTAAATTTGAGTTCTGAACCATGAAAAAAAAAATGTCCATTGTTGCCCCCCCCATTTAGTCCCCAACGGCTTAACATATTTAAATTTGGGTTCAGTACCATGTAAAACTGCTAAATAGACATACACAGAAAAATTTGGACAAATATGGTAAAATAGTCCCAAAAATAAAGTGTTTTTTTTTTTAGTCCTAATAAACCCCCGAGTTATCGTGAAGTATAACCAAACAAAATTATATAGAAATCAGTTTTCAGAAAGTTTTAGAAAAATCCAAGGTATTAATTTTTTAATAAGTACAAAAGTGTCAATTTTAACCATTTTAACCGGAAAATCCATTGCGCTATTTTTTACTCATATCATGTTTAATGTTTGTGCAAAATTTCAAAAATTCCAAGGCGTAGTTATTGAGAAAAGTGAGGACAGACGAACGGACGAAAGGACAACGATGAATTTACAGGTCCGCCCTCCTTTTGTCGTGGGACCAATAATATAACAGTACATGAAAAGGAAAAAAAAACTATGTGAGTATTAGAGGTTAGTTTCTCTCGAAACCTATTTATGCAAATAAACACGCGTACGCAGAGGTTTGTTTCGCGTCTGACCTGATGAAAACTACGAACAACTGTGAAGAGGTACGAACGTTTTATAAGTTGACGAGGAGATTGAAAATCATGAGTGGATGAGAAAACGTACGATATAGAGTAGATGTGGGTGGAGGATAGTCATTCAAGATATACGAAGTCGAGACAAGAAGACGCTGAGTTTGCAGGCGGAAGTGGGGCGACGCGTGAGGGAAATGCGAGGTTTCCGCTTGAATACGTCAGAGTAAAAAGAGATAAACGCCGCCATCATTGTACATGGAAAGAAGAGAGGAATTTCATTTGCTGATAAATTTTCAGTGAATAAAAAGAAATTGAATTTTTGTTTTATGCGGTGTCTGCACGAGTTACCATTGGCTAGATGTTGTACAAGAAAAGATGTTTATACGAAACTATTTATTATTTATAAGTTGTCTTAATCGTGTCAGATATTGGACACGGTAGGCAATAGAATAATGAGATTAATAAAGGTTAAGCACGGATGCGAAGAAAAGCGGGAGGACGGCAGTCTATGATACAAGTAGGCGGAACTGATTGGGTGTATTCCAAATGTCAAGATATTGTTTATCTTACCGTTTATTTTATATATATATATATATATATATATATATATATATATATATATATATATATATATATATATATATAAAATATTCAAAATTTCAAGATATTGTTTATCTATCCGTTTATTTTTTGAGCATGTTAAAATGTTCTATTCTTGACAGCATCTGTTTCGTATTGAACATTTTAAGAAATAAACACTAAGATAGATAACATCCTGAAATTTGGAATATAGACTTTTGTATTTTTTTTGTATATGCTCTGTAGTTACATCGAGCTTTATAAATTAAAGCATTGGTATAAATAAGTGAAATATAATCGAATACGCACATCCCCCCCCATATATATATATATATATATATATATATATATATATATATATATATATATATATATGTATATATATATATAACTTTTTGACATATGAGATGCTCCACTATTTCAAAAATTTTTTAATGCAATTTGAACTGAAGCATCCAGATTTTAAACAAAACAGTAATCAAAAACTGCCCGAAGACGACTGAAGAAAATCAGTTGAAACTACTTGCAAGAAACAAATGGAGGAAAGCGAGGAAATCTTCTTACACAAATTCGACCATACGAAAAATGGAGAAATTAAAAAAAAAACAATAAAGCAGAAACAATATATATATATATATATATATATATATATATATATATATATATATATATATATATATATATATATATAGGAGTGTAACTATTCATTAGACATGTAACCTCTACAAACTAACCCTGTAATATTAACTAACCATGCGGGGTCGTAGAAATACCTGGATTAAGACCCAGGCGCGGAGCAAACCCTCTCAGAGCTGATGGACACAGTAGATCTTCCCAGATCATCCGTCTAGGAGAAAGGAAACTCTGAAACTAAACCTAAGGGGAGAGAGGCCTCTCCAGTCTTGGATGACAACCTTCCTAGAGCTGGTGACTCAAACAAATTACTGGTCTGCAAACCTAAACTGCTTAAGGAGTAGATAAGATCTGTCTATCGCTCAGCTTCCATACTCCTTCTTTGCCTATTAGTTAGGCACAGAGACGCTATCACAATGATTCTACAAAACACTCAGTGGTAGATCTTGTTTCTTGTCCAGGGCAATGAACGCCGTTTTCCCCACTCCCGACACATCCCACCCCTCAAAACTGGGCACTTAGGAGTGCTTGAGTACCACGCATGCCTGTACAATTAGATTGGGTTGACTTTCTTCTGATGGGTTGAGGGTACCGGATTGATAGCTCCTGGCTGCTGTTTCCAACTGATAGTACAGGGGCCTAACTCTTTGGTAGCGCTTAGAGCGGCTGCTCCATCAACAGTTGTATAATATCGGGATGTTTGTAGTGCCATGTCGCGCATGGAAAGGGACCCTGCACTCATCCCCAATGGGCTTTCCTGAGGCCAAAGTATTTGAAGAAAGGTCAGCTGATGGTCTACTTGTGTTGCATGTCTGATATTCTGCATTACCTCTTGTTCAGCTCTCCCTTACCTAACTGAAACTCTTTAAAAACACGATGACAGTACAATATAAAAATAAGCTTAAACCAGTCTTAGGGACAAACAAACCCAACTTGCCTCCTCCCTTGAGGCTTGCATTCACGAACATTCGTTGGATTAGAATTAATTAAGCTGATGTTGAAGCATTTCTCTAACAAATACCCCAGATATCTTAGCACTAAGTGAGACTAAACTACACTCTTCCATCCCCTCTAACTACTTTAACATGCCTAGCTATCTCCCACTCTGTCGCAAGGACTCTGACAGACATATGCACGGAGTTGGAGTCTACATTCGTAACACCCTCCCGTTGACTAGAGAAACAAACCTAGAACCGGACGATCAAGCCTTTAAGTGCTTTAGACAACATAACATTAGCTACTTTTATTTTCTCTACTGCTCTCCCTCGACCCAGGATTGCACCATAATTAACAAAGTCTCTGACAGCATAGACACAGTTCTCTCCGTCTACACTAGCGCACACGTACATGTATTTGGTGACTTCAATGTCCATCACAAAAACTGTCTTGGATTCTCTACTTACACAGATGCAGCAGGCAGCACAACACATAGCTTCGCTATATTTCGCTCCCTATCACAAATGGTTACATTTCCAACCCGTTTCTCTGAGCAGCAAGAACACCACGCATCACTTCTAGATCTGTTTCTAACCACAGTTCCCGATGATTGTATAAAACAAAATGCTGACAGCCCACTCGGGAACGCTGATCATGCAGTGATAATGGTTAAAATCACCCTAAACTCTAGAGCCAAAATGGAAGAGCCATTGCTCAAAACAACAAGATATTATAAAAAGGCTGACTGGGAAGCAATCAGGGATCTCATTAGAGACACTCCATGGCGAAATATCTTTTCACTTCCTGCTGAACAGTGCGCAAATGAGACCACTGAATGGTTCAAAACAGCAATTGAAGCACATGTTCCCACGCGGAAATTTTATAGCTAGCCCCACTCTCCCCAATGGTTTACTTCCACATGTGCAGCTTCCATCGCGCAAAGGCAGCACACGTACCACAGATTTTACCAACGTAAGTCCAGTTCAAACACACAGAAGTCTATAGAAGCCAGAAGTAACTGTAAGAAAGAAATAGGGACAGCCAAGAGAGAATTTACTGAAACAACTAAAAAACACATCGAAGTACAAAAATTAGGAAATCGTGACCTCTGGAAAATCTACAACAGTGTAGTAAATAATGGGCAATCACAATTCAATCACAATTCCCCCACTAACCAACAATCACGAGGTTGTTTGCTCAGCAACCGACAAGGCTAATATGCTTGCCAGTCGGTTTGCCTCAAACTCTACACTGGACCCTTCCAACCACCCCCTGCCTGACTTTCCTATGCGGACAGACGCTACGCTAGACGATCTAAAAATCACCCCTGCTCAGGTGCATGCTATCATAAAAAATCTTGACACTTCAAAAGCATGTGGATCCGATCTTATCCCAGCTGTGCTATTAAAAAATTGCTCAGCCGAAGTAGCTCCAGTTCTCTCCGAACTCTACGATAAATGCCTTGAATCTTGCTTTCTGGGCTGTTGGAAAACTGCTTCTGTTGTACCAGTATTCAAGAATTCTGGCAAAAGAACTGACCCATCAAATTATCACCCCATTAGCCTTCTCCCACTTTTCGCCAAAATATTCGAAACCATGATTAATCATGCTCTAGTCCATCACCTTACAGATGCTAAATTTCTTACTGACAAACAATATGGATTTAGACAAGCCCGTTCCACAGCAGACATCCTCACTGTAATCTCTGAACGTATATACCATTCACTGGACAAAGCGGGAGAGGGTAGAGCAGTAGCTCTAGATATATCTGAGGCTTTTTACGGTATGGCATGAGGGTCTCCTCAGGAAAATTAGATCAAACGGTATCACTGATAGAATACTTAACATAAAAAAATCCAGGTTGTCCTCGACGGTCGTACATCTAAACAATATGATATAAATGTGGGAGTGCCCCAGGGGTCTATCCTTGGACCTCTATTGTTCCTAATATTCATTAATGACCTCCTCGGAAAAGATGGGTATATATGCTGATGACATTACATTCTATAACAGGCACGACAGGAAAACAAATGAACACATTTCTAAAGAAATGGCAGAAACACTAGAGGAAGACCTCCAATCTGTAGTGGAATGGGGACAAAAATGGTTGGTCACGTTCAATGCCGCCAAAACTAAACTAGTTTCATTCAATAATTACAAGAAACCTTCTCTACCACCTATAGCAATGGCCAACGACTCTTTATCTGAGAGTGCATCTTTCAAACTCCTTGGCCTAACATTCACAGGAAACATGAGTTGGAACAATTATATTGAAATCATTATATTGAAATTACATTGAAGGAATTGCCAGGGCCGCTGCAAGAAAGGTTCGCTCTCTCTACCGTGCTAGAAAACTACTAACGCCCGAAAGTATCCTGTACCTCTTTTAGGCCACCATTCACCCATGTATGGAGTATTGCTGTCACATTTGGGCTGGTGCATCTGCTACTAGTCTCTCGCTCCTTGATAAGGTTCAAAAGAGAGTTGCAAACCTTATAGGCCCTGAACTGGCATCTAAGCTTCAGCCTCTGTCCCATCGACGAAACGTTGCATCCCTCTGCCTGTTCTACAAGTATTTTAATGGAGAATGCTGTGGCGAACTGCAGACATTTGTGCCTCCACGACGTAGACACCCTCGACAAACCCGAGAGGCAGTTAAATCCCACCCCCACACAGTAGAGATTCCTAGATGTAAAAGATCTTTCTACTCCAGATGTTTCTTCCCCAGAACCGCTAGACTCTGGAATTCCATTCCAGGTCCCTCCTTCCCCAACTGTACTGACATGCAGAAGTTCAAGTGTAACGTGAACCGACATCTTGCTGCCCAAATTCCAACATAGTACCCTAGTAGTTGTTGCCCCTGATAGTAGCCCCCTACACCAAAGTAGCAATGTGCCTTGTTTGGGGTGAAAATGTAATAATAATAATAATAATAATAATAATAATAATAACAATATATATATATATATATAATTAAATGTTAAAATGAAAAAAGTTAAAAACAGCGTTTTTCCTCTGCTTGAATATGCCAGGTAATTTTTTTTTTTTATCCTATTAATTGCTTTGCCCAGCAGCAATAGCTGCTGGTGGCGCCAGGGGTGGCAGTCCCGCTTTAGCCACCGAAACTGTGTCATCACCTCTGGTTAGCGGCTGATGAGGGCAAAGTAAAAGCACATCTGGTCACATGTTGTATGTAGAATATTTATATATATATATATATATATATATATATATATATATGTATATATATATTATTATACTGTTGGTAGAGTTTTTCAATAACTCATAACAACAACACAATATGTCATTCCAAAAGAGTGCTCAATGCATGAAACAGAGCAATATATTGATTGTTGGAGAGCTATTGGCTATGGTGGATGGTTTTTGGCCTGATGAGGTGATTTTCCCCGCTAGGGGGTCATTGAAACACGTTTGCTAATGTGTAGCCAATAGCTCTCCAACAATCTATATATATATATATATATATATATATATATATATATATATATGTTGGAGGTACAGAATTCATAAATATATTTAAAAATAAGCAGAAATCTCTAAAAAGTTCTCTCGGCCATCTTCTTATCAGGAGAAACTCGATAGCATTGAAATGATATTAATGACGAAAGAAGAGCGCAATGATGAAAAAAACGAGCAATGGGGGGAACTTTTATAAATTAAAGGTGCCAAAAAAAAGGACGATTAAAACTTAAAACAATTAATTTAATTTGATAAAGCACGTAAAAAGCGATTAAAATAGCACTGCGAAAGGAAAAAATGGGGAGGTTGTCAAATTCCCTGAAGAGATTTAACGTTTTTAATCGTTCATTCTGTCGACACACAGAAGGTTTACGAATTGCGATAGAGACAGTTTCTAAAGTTTTTAAATGATTGTTAACATCCGCTCTATGAAATATCTTAAACCACTGTATTTTATACTGATTGGCACAACGAGGATTATCAACCAGATGTTGGCCAATAGTTGAGTCCAAAACTGTAGAGGAAGGCAGACTCACAGATCCCACTCTACTCTGTCTAATTTTGGATGGAACATGCTGATTTATACGAGTCTGCGAATGCAAGGAAGTCTGGCTGACACAACCAGCATCACACTGGCATTTAAATTGATACACAATGTTACTATTTTGGATGTAAGACAAACGATCCTTGCAAAAAGAAGGAAAAGCAGGTCTAGTAGTATATACCAAACGCAAGGAAACAGAGTAAAAACAGTTAATAATACTTCTAACAATCTGGTTACTTAATTTTGTACTATTATCTCCTATCCATGGCAAATTTAATGATAACAGGGAATTTTAAAGGGTGAAATATTTTAGGGAATTTAAAATCAGCAACATTTTTATTCATACCATCATTAATAAAGTCTGCACTCCATGTTTAAAAAGGAAGTGTTCTCTATAGTATCAGATCTGACCGAATGGTTAATTGTAGGCATAGACCAATTCATACCATCTAAAAAATTCCAACAAAAACCTAACAGCCAGCCATGGTTCTCCCCAGAATTTGCTGCTGCTATCGCGCACAGAAATCACTTTTTCCATAGCTACCAACGTAATAGATGCACTGAGACTAAAGCTGCTTTCAGGACTGCCAGCAACCACTGTAAAAGAGTAATAAAAAATGCAAGAGAGCTATATGCCCAGTCTGTTAAATCCAAGGTAGCTGATCAGCGGCTTGGTTCCCACCAGTTTTGGCAAATAACAAATAGGATCCTGAACAGAAGTGTGCGTTCTATCCCAACCATTATCAATGGACCAGAGGTCATCTCGTCAGCGTCAGACAAGGCCAAACTATTTGCAAAGAACTTTGCAGCTAATTCTACCCTATGCGACGAAGGCCATCAACTCCCCATATTTCCTCCTATAACACAGAACAAGCTAGGTAACATACAAATATCCGTGCATGAGGTCGCCAAGCTAATAAAAAACCTAGATTCCAGTAAAGCAACTGCCCCTGATGGCATCCCAATTATAGTGTTAAAAAAGCTTCAACCAGAACTTGCTCCCATACTTACGAAACTATTTAAGTGCTGACTTAAGGAGAAATGCTTTCCGACCCCCTGGAAGACCTCATCAGTTTGCCCTGTATCTAAGAATTCAGGTGATAAGTCATCTCCCTCTCAATACAGACCAATAAGTCTTCTCTGTGTTATGAGTAAGTTGCTGGAATCAATATTAAATAGAGAAATAGTCAACCACCTCAGCAGGAATAACCTTCTTAGTGACACACAATATGGTTTCCGCTCTGCAAGATCTGCTGACGGTTATATCCCACAGGATTAGTGAATCTCTTGACAAAGGATTCCTTTCTAGGGCAATTGCTCTTGACATATCAAAGGCCTTCGACAAGGTATGGCATAAGGGTCTACTTCACAAGATTTCCAGCTACGGTATAACTGGAAATGTTTTCTCAATCATTAAATCATTTCTCTCCGATAGGCTCATAAGAGTAGTGGTAGATGGACAAAAATCGGAGGCCTGCAATATAAATGCTGGAGTCCCTCAGGGGTCAATCCTGGGCCCAACTCTCTTCCTGATCTACATCAATGACCTCCCTAAACACATACTTAAATCATTCGTTGACATCTATGCTGTTGACACGACCATCTACGGCAACACATCAAAGGCTGTAAATGACAAAGTTCTCTCTGATTCTCTCTCCTCTGATCTCGAGCGCGTGGTTCAGTGGGGGAAGATGTGGCTAGTTACCTTTAATGCATCCAAATCCAAACTCCTATCCTTACATCATCAACGCTCTGATCCCCATCTGGCATCAATTGTGATGGATGGCTCTCGTCTGGGTGAGGCCCCGTGTTTTGACAAGCTTCTGGGTTTGACCTTTACTCCTGATCTGAAATGGAACACATACATCAAGTCTGTTGCCAAGGTCGCTGGAAAGATGGTGGGATCCTTCTACCGCTCCAGAAGATATCTCACTACTGATGCAATTCTCTATCTATATAAAAGCCAAGTACGTCCAAGGATGGAATACTGTTGCCATATCTGGGCAGGAGCTGCCAAAAACAGCCTATCATGCCTTGACAGAGTACAAAATAGACTTCGTGGTTTAGTGGGGGATGCCCTTTTCTCTACCATGCAACCCCTCTCCCACAGAAGAGACGTTGCGAGCCTATCCCTGATTTATCGTTATTTTCATGGCAGGTGCTCGTCTGAACTCCAATCCCTGGTCCCCCCTCGCCAATCTTTTACGAAAAACACCCGTCTAGCTGAATCCACTGTGAAAAATTTCCCCCACTCTATATCTGTGCCTAAATCAAAACGCGGATTCCATGAACAAAGCTTCTTTCTTAGAACTGCCCGCCTGTGGAACTCTGTTCCGTCTGCCTGCTTCCCTCCGGACTACAACTTTGATGTCTTCAAGTCTAATGTTAACAAATTCCTAATGAACCGCCCTCTTAAGTAAACACTTCATCAAATCTCCACACTAACGTAATGCACTTGCAATAACCCTTATCCCTGAGTGGCTTCCGGGCCTTGATAAGTGGTGATCACTGTGTAAAAAAAAAAAAAAAAAGGTAACCATTACAAATGAAACTATCTCAGATCTTATCTAGATAAGAAAATCATGAGGACTCTATGTACCAACGTATTAATTAAGCTGATTTTCCGCGATTTAGGTACAAAAGAAGACCAGTTCACATACATACTAGTAAAAGTCGGTTCTGTGGAAGAAACTACTGGAGTAGAAAGATCTTCTACATCTAGGAATCTCTACTGTGTTGGGTTGGGATTTAAAAGTAAATGCTAGTGAGGAAAACACCTCTTGAACGTTTTACAAGAACATCCAAAAAGGGAAGAGTGTTGTCTTTCTCACATTCCGTAGTGAACTGCAGAGCCCCATGAAGGGAATTCAACTTAATAAAAAATGCTGACGCTTCATTTTGCGATGAAACCATAGAAAAAAGTATCGTCAACATATTTAACATACGCAGTGGGTTTAATTCCTGAACTGAAAGGGACGGATTCATAATAATCGACGAAAATATCAGCTAGAGTTGGGGCTAATGGGCTCCCCATTGAGACCTCGTCGACCTGACTGTACATAATATCAGCAAAGCTAAACTCCACTAATTTACTATACACTAGCAAGGACACCCGGCGTTGCTTGGGACCGTATAAGACAATGGGAAAAATTTTGAACATGCCTGTTATTCTTAGGATAGAGGAATTTTTTATATCTACGTATTATTTGCCATCTTGAGCAAAAGAATAGTTTACCTACCCTAGGACGGGTATTACACAACATATGCATGGAATAATTGTACCTTCATTGGACAGGGAATTTACAGCACGTATGTGGAAAAAAATTCCTTACCTAGGGCGGGTAATGTAAACCCATATTTATAATCTCTATATAAATAAAATGAACTCATTTTTTCGCGTCTGATTTTGAACTTAATAGGATTAAAAATCAAGATATTTCATGCAAATATAATATGCACAAACGGCAGAACAATATCTGAGGTGTGTTATAGGCTTATTATTTCTCAAATTCCTCGATAATCTTAGATTTTTATACTTTTTCTGCTGAGAAGTCACGGCCAAAATCGGTTAAGATCAATGGAAGTGGTAAAATATTTTCTCTCTAATAAATTCTTCCTCCCCCTGCCACCACTTAACACCGTTTGGGGATCGTTCACAAGGATCAGTTGAGAAGAGAACACCGGTTTGGCTTCGTAGTTCTTTCATGTGAAGTTATTTAAAATCACTAAACTAAGCTGCAGTGCTCTGTGGCGTAGTGGTTAGCGTGCTGGACAATTCACATTATATTTTCACGTTCACGCCGACCTACCGTAGTCGTTTTTTTTTTGTTTTTCCTAAACAACTGGAATGGACTTTTCTTGGTGGCCGAACTGTTAACGTTGCAGATGTTTTTGTTTTTTTTCCACACTTTATTTTCCTACTTTTACTCATGACTCCGGGTTTGATCCTTCCTACTTATCTACCATAACATTTTTTAAAACTCCCCCCCGTCCCGGTAACAAACACTCGGGCAACGCCGGGTACCCCCGCTAGTTATTTAAATAAGTTTATGTTGTGCTAAATTTTCGGTATGTCACAGGTAAGAGTGTGTTTGTTTTTACCTCAGAGTGCTATAGTGGAGAAGCACCGGATTTTTTAAATATAAATGTTATACTACTCAAATATATTACATGGATTTCGATTTGGGTAACTTTTGTACGTCACAAATAAGAATTTCTTTGTTTTTCATATGGGTACTTCACTGTATAAGTACTTTCCTGGGTAGGATACTGTAGAAGTACCATTTTTTTTCTAATTTAAAAATGACAGAACTAAATACTTTTAAGTAATTTTCTGTTGTGTTAAATTTTATGTGCGTCTAGAGTAATAATTTGTTTGTTATTTCATCTATTGCTAAAGTGAAGAAGCACCTTATTTCACATTTAAAAGTCATGCTATTCGATTATATAACGTGATTTTCGGGTTTAATGACTTTTATGCAAGTACCACGTAAGATTTGGTTTGTTTTTCATATGGGTACTATACTGTACAAGTACCTTTTTTCTAATGTAAAAATGAAAAAACTCGATACGTTTATGTAATTTTCTGTTGTATTATATTTTCTGTACGTCAGGGGTAAGAATTTGTTTGTTTTATTATCTGGGTGCTATATCGAAGGAGCACCTTATTTCTCATATGTAAGACATACTACTCGAATATTAAACGTGATTTTCGGTTTTAATAACATTAATGTATGTCATAGGTAAGATTTTCTTTGTTTTTTTTTCATGAGTAATATACTACACAAGTACCTTAATACTTGGATAGATTTTCTTGTACACACAAATACAATATAAACTGACCATTGTATGTGATTTTTGGAATATAACTATACAAATATACAAACATATATAATACATTAAATTTTTAATGATCAGTTAATTAGTACAAGAGTTAATCGAATAATACAAATATATAAGTATATACGTATACTAATCATACATAATGATCGGTTAATTAGTTTAGGAGTGATTCCAATACATAAAAATATATAAACATATACACATAATTAAAAATCATAATGATCGGTTAATTAATTTAGGAGTGATTCCAATACATAAAAATATATAAACATATACATATAATTAAAAATCATAATGATCGATTAATTAGTTTAGGAGTGAATCCAATACATAGAAATATATAATCATATGCACATAATTAAAATTCATAATGATCGGTTAATCATTTTAGGAGTGAATCCAATAATACAAATATATAAAAATATACACATAATTAAAATTCATAATGATCGGTTAATTAGTTTAGGGGTGATTCCAATACATAAAACATTTATTTCTTGTATATTTATTTTTTCAGGTATTCGTTTGTTGGCTTTTCTGCTAAACACTCTTACTAAATAATATCGACGAAATATCGAAAAATAAAGAAACAAAAACAGTTTTGAAAAATAATGAAGCTTTACTTACTTTAGTAAAATAATCCGAAACAGCAAAATGGGATATTAAAAAAGTAAACTCGTAATTACTTTAGGGGTTTAAAGCAAAGAATCGATATAAATATGAATAAGAAGAAAATGGCGCCCTTTTCAAGCAGAACAGCTTCGTTTCAGTTTTGCGCCGTCAGATTCAGGGTTATACTATTGTAATCTAAAGAACACGCAGAAAGGGTTGTAATCAACTGAATTCCTTCTAGTACACTGACAAAAAAGCTTAAACAGATATATAAATAAAAATAAAAGGTTATGTGAATGTTTTTAAAAAGACACGTAATCACGTGAGCATGATTTTTCCTTCTTTTGACACGATAACAAGTAACGTTCTTATTTTTTTATTATTTATCTATTTTCGAAAGAGTGTCACGTGCAAGTGGAGAAGGAAAAAACAGAGTTATGCAAAATTTGTGTCGAGAATTATCTAAAGTTCCAACATTTTTTTTTTTTTTTTGGCTTTCACTTTAATAAGAACGTGAATTTATGAGGTGAATTTATTCGACACAATATGATTCAACTCCAAAAAATAAATAAAAGCTAACGTGTATTAAGATTAAAGTTAAGGTGTTACTGTGGATCCCCACCCCTTTAAAAAAAAAACCTTGTTAAACTTTGTGATATATTTACATTCTATGGAGGTCAGGCGCGACTAAACACCCAATAATTTTATTATACCATATTTCTTCAAACTGAAACATAATTATCAAAGTATACTAACGCAAATAGATCTGAAAAGCCTTTGTTAAAGTTTGTGCCATATTTCCATGGAGTACAGGCGCGAACGCAGACCTCACAATTTTATTATACCAAATTGTGGGGTTTGTGTTCGCGCCTGGCCCCCAAAATATGGAAATAAAAAATGAAGAAAAAAAAACGTGTACAAGGGTTTTTGATATAGATGTACATAAGAATACTTTGATAAGTATGTTTTAACTTAAATAGGGATGGTATAATAAAATTGTGGGTTTTGCGTTCGCACCTGTACTCCATGGAAATATGGCACAGACTTTAAGAAATTGTCATGCAAGAGCAAATACTTGGAGATATATAAGTAACAAAAAATAAGAAAAGGCAAATGGGAATTTGTGTAAAATATATAAATAATAGTATAAAATATATGTACAATTAAATTATTATAGGAATTGGTACAACCTGGATATTTAATTTGATGTTGACTAATTGCAGATTCCAAGAGAGAAGGGGCGAAAACGACGTGGCGAAAACGACGTGGCTTGCCTAGTCTAATTTCTGTCGGTATACGTTGGTTGATGCGTTTCTTCAAATTCAAAGAGGTTCGACACACTTAGCCAGCAGCACACTGGCAATTGAATTCTTAAATAATAATTGCTTTGTTTGATGTAGGGCAACAGGAGAATTGTATTTTTCTACTTGATTAGTGATAGTATATTTAACGAAATTCTCCGGAAAACCATTACGAATGATAATGTCTTTGATAGTATTTAATTCGTGTTTGAGTTTGTTCGAAGAACACATTCTAAAAGCTATATACACTAATGGCTTAATAAGCCCTATTTTTCTAGAGGTAGGCACAGTCTATATAAAGACCTATGAAAATCGGTTGGCGATAAACTTTAGTAAGAAAATAATTCTTACTGCGTTCAATCAAAACATCTAGGAAAGGCAAGGAACCCTCATTCTCTTTCTTCATAGTAAATGATTAGCTGGACACTCATCGTTGCTCACTCGTACAATAGGCTTAAACATAATATTTTAATTAATGCAGATTACGTACTATGATTGTAGAATCAATCATCTATTGAATATATTGCGAAGAATAATTTCCCCGGTGGACTAATTCGCAAAATAAATAAATAAATTAATTAATAAATAAGTAAAAAACAATAATGATAATGTCGTTTATCAAACTCTGTCTGTGTTTGTTTACAATATCACATCAGCTTATATTTGGGCTTAACAATGAATGTTCTGGAAAATCCACTTCTTATGAATGTTTAGTTTTAAAATATGAAAAGAAAAAATGATTTGCGGCTATTTAAAATAGTACCTCCTCTTTTATCGTAAATTGAGCTCATTAATAAGAAAAAAATTAAAAGAAAATGGTAAGGTAACCCGGGCTTGACCAGCGGATAATTCGATCTGTAGTCAAATGCTCTACCAATGAACTATACCTCAAGATGTCAATAATTCTGTTTTTTGTAAGAAGAAATGATTTGGGGGAAAATTATTATCTCCCTTGTGGGTGTAGCATATAAAAATTCCTTCTTTTTATCTATAAGAAAACAAACTATTTTTAGGATATGGTTTTTTCAATTTCCAATACTTATCGGAAAAATTTCTGTATAAAACATATCTAAGAACACTGCCAAAAATATAAATTACCTTTGTGTGGAATTTGCAAAGGATAAGATCAGCCGTTTCGGAACCTATGAGGAAGGAATATGAAAAGAAAAAAATGATTTGCGGCTATTTAAAATAGTACCTCCCCTTTTATCGTAAATTGAGCTCATTAATAAGAAAAAAATTAAAAGAAAATGGTAAGGTAACCCGGGCTTGACCAGCGGATAATTCGATCTGTAGTCAAATGCTCTACCACTGAACTTGACTTGAAAGTGACTTTTATATCAAATAGTAAGAGATAAGGCTGTGTGGAGAGAATTGAGGTTATCGAAGAAGATTTTTGTTTCACTTCCAGAAGCAAAGGTTGCAAAAGTGTCATCGAAGTAATTCAAATATATTGAGGGATTCAATATATTACTAAACGCAGTCGACTCATAGAATCTTACGAAAATAGCGGCTAATGCAGGACCAGCGGGGCTTCAATATGACTGCACACAACGTTATCAAAGCTGAATTCCACTGACCTAGTACAGATGAACATGAATTCAACAAATATATTCTTGGGGAAAGGTGGGGGAGTTAGATTGTTATTATATATGGAGAGTTGGCACAAATACCAATGTTCTACATTGGTAAACAGGCTGGAAACGTCAAATGAACACGTGAAGTTGTTCGCAGAACTAGGTTGCAACTTATGTAAATATTCAACAAATCTAAATGAATTGGTAATGCAATATTTACTTTATAGAGCATGAACTGGACTAAGGAGTGTTGGGCAGATCCCACCATAGACAAAATAGGTCTTAGCAGGAGGTCTTTATGTGTTTTAGGAAGGTTATAAAGTCTCGGCCTTAGTGAACCAGTAAACCTTATTTTGTCATAGATCTCTTTAGAAACGTATCCTTTCTTATAAAATTATAAGGCGCTTCTAGATTTTAATTTCATTCTTCTAAGTGTTGTCGCATGTTTCAGCGGAGCGGATGCGAACAAACGTATCAACATCATTCAAACTAATATTTTCTGGGCATAATTTAACGATTCAGGATAGAACAGCACGCCAGTGGAACTCTGTTCCGTCTGCCTGTTTCCCACCTGACTACAACTTGGATGTCTTCAAATCCAACGTAAACAAATTCCTGATGAACCGCCCCCTTTAGTAGACATTTTATGAAATCTTAACACTAACGTACAACGTACTGTACATGCAATAACCCTTATCCCTGAGTGGCTTCCGGGCCTTGATAAGTGGTGACCTCCTTGTAAAAAAAATAAAAAATAACGACACCAGCACTTTTGTCCGGTTTACATGAATATCTTTATTCGCTTTCAATTATTTAATGGTTTTTAGATGCGTGTTAGACCAAATAAAATCACCTACATCAATAGTGGAATTGAAATATCGAAAGGCCAAGTCTCTTAGATTCGCCTTAAGTTGGGAAAATAAGACTTCAAATGCTGCAAGTGTTCCTTCTTTATCAATATATGTGGGAGAAATACAGAAATTCAATCTCTTAGATAACATTGCAGTTTCAACTCTTGAAAGCACAATATATTCTAATATTAAAAAATATTCTTGCTTTTAGCATCAGAGTCGAGTCCAGATCGAAAGCGAATAAACAAATCAAATTGCTTATTAAGCTTACGGCAAATACGTTGGTCAGAGAATGCTTCACGGTTTGCCAAATATTTGGAAAACCGAAAGAAATCAAAGAAAGTTAAGAAGTTCTTTATTCGGCAGAGAAACAAACTTAGAATCAAGTTGTCTGTTTAATTTATTGGATGAAAGCCCGATAAGATAAAATGTAACTTTGAAAGCAAAAATCTGTTTACTAATATAAAATGGGGAGACATTTTATTCAACACACGAACGAAGGAAAAAAATTGATAACCTAATCGATCTAATTTTACTCCTTAAACGCGAAAAACAATTAAATTCTTTGATCTGAGAATTGTTGTCTCAATTCCACAGGAATTTAAATAACTTTTTAACGATGCAAAAACAATAAAGTGCTTTGAAAATAATTTACGAAAAATCCCTAAGGGTTCTTTTCGCCAACAAACTCATCAGGAGTTAATCGTTGGTAGTTAAGAGCTGCAAAATAAAAAAAATAAAAAACGGATAAAATTGTAATGCAAGAGCAAATAGTAGGAGATGTACGAGTAAAAAAAAAGAAGAAATTGCGAATGGGAATTCGTGTAAAATCTATATACAATAATATAAAATATATGTATAATTGAGATGGAGGAGGATTGAGAACGATTAAAATATATCTCCGAGCAAGTCTAACGATTCTTTCAAATTCTTTCTGTTGACAAAGAGAAGGCTTGCACGAAAAAAAAAAAAAATTGAGGCTGTCTCCAAAATCTTTAAATGATTTTGAGAGTCAACCCGATGCAATATTCTGAAACAGTTCATAACCTCGCTGCAAGTGAGAACTAGGTATTGTAGCAGAGAGCGGACGCATGTCTGCAAATATATGCGAAATACCGTCACCAGCACGACTATAAAAAAGAAGACATCGAACGTTAGAGCATACGTTAACGGTAGAGACGTGGGTGACGTCACATTCGTAATGAGAAGTCACGAATGGTGGGAGAATGAGAAAATAAATGTCGTTGTTACAATAAAAAAGTCGATTTATTACTTGTCCTATACTGCATACAACGCATAGGTCCCGTGTGTAATAGTATGTAATCTTGTGTAAGTACAGTATAAACATGACCATAGTTGATGTATTCATTCAAGAAAAGGCCAATTAAGTATTTGTATTAATATCAAAACTAAGGAAATGTTTGTATAATTAGGAAACAATATAAGAAATTTATGTGAATTTCAATATTATTTTGACTTTTTTAATAGAGTATATTTGTTTTGTTTTTTTTTTATTCAACCCATAGTTAGGACCCTAACAGGTACCATCACTCCGGATCAGGGTGGACCTGGGAGCAATGGCAATTAAAGGGTGGCTCCACACTCCCTAAATCCCGCAAGCTGGGGCCTCACCATCGGATATAGTTTAAAGTCATATCCAGGACCTATAATGATTTAAAAGAAAATCAAACAATTGCCAGTACCGTTGTCAGGTTGGAATTGAAGTCGGACACGAGACTGAAAACTGATGTAGTCGGAGATTCAAAGACTCCTGACACTTTTCATATCCTTTCTATCACAACTAAGATCCAGCTCAAACTATGTTAAATTTTGGAATTATATTTAATGAATAATAATTTAAATTTTTAGGATTATTTCGATGATTATTCTTATGTTGGTTGCTATTTTTACAACGTTTTGAACGATGTCAAACTCGAACATCTTCATCTTTTTGAACTTATGAAGCTACAAGTTGAACTTCATAATTTTTACATCGAACTCGGAATTTTGTACGAAATTTCCAACCAAAATATTAGTTTAATGCAATTTTCACCCCGTCAGTCACCCCAAGGTTGACGTATTCATTTTATGTTTGTAAAATATATGGTCATTTTGTAATTTCATACACACATTTTAATTCGACAAAAAGATTCCAAAATGCAGGTTAAACCATGATGGCGAGAAAGTACTGTTAACAAATGGATGAAATGCATAAGAAACTTCGACAACAACACCCAGCATTAGTCAATGGAAAAGGTCAAATTCTCCTCCATGACAATGCCCGACCGCAAATTGCTAAACCGACACTGCAGAAGTTGAACAAATTTGGCTACGAAACTCTGCCTCATCGGCCATACTCTCCAGACCTCTCACCTACCGACTACCACTTTTTAGCATCTCGAAAATTTTCTGCCTGAGAAATAGTTAAAAAACCTAAACGATATCCAATCCAAAAACGCCTGCAGCGACTTAATCGTCACCAGAACGCAAGGTTTTTACGTATAAATGCACTTTTTTGCGTTTGCAAAAGTGTGTTGATTCTGATGGTGCTAATTTCGATCAATAATTTTTCGTTTAGGCTGAGATATGTTCATCTGAATTTAAAAGTTAAAAACCGCAGGAACTTTCTTGTCAATCTGATGAAAAAAACAGTTAAGTTTGTAATTTACAGATTGTTTGCTGAAGTTTCTCAATTGTCGTTGTGTTTAATGTTACTTAGTTAAACGTGAGAATTTTCCATCATAATTTTTTTCGTTTGTCAGGTGGTTGGTAATTTAAGAATTGAGCCTCCCCCCATTCAAAGAACTCTAAAAAACATTGAATGATTGGAAATAGCACATTTGAACTCATTTTCATTTATATTTTAAGCATGAAAAAATTGGCTGATATAAAACGAAAATGTCAGCACACTAATTTTTCTGTTTCAAAACTGAGAAACTATTCGATTATCATTTTACATTTAATTAATATGGAAAGTGATCCCACCTTTAAAATTTTAAAGTTTTTTTGCATTTTGTAATTCTTTCTGTTTTTGGTGGATATATTTTCAAACGTTTTACATGTAATTGCCAAAAGAAAGTCTTCATAAAAAAAAAAATGATAAATAAATAAACAACATGAAACCCAAATGAAGAAGTTTTCTCAAGAGGTCATAATTCTTACTGTTTTAATCGAAAATGATGAAAAAAATCAGTTTCTCGTTTTTGTACTCGCATCTGTGGTAAAAATAATAAATCCTTCTAGACCAGGGTTTCTCAACAACCTTTGATGATCCGTGGCCACCGTAATCAAGTGTCTCAATACTTGTAGCCCCCTTACAAAGTGTCTTAACACTCGTGACCCTCTTACAAATTCTCAACACTCGTGGTCCCTTTATCAAGTGTCTTAACAGTTATGGTCCCCTTACTAAGTGTCTAAACAGTTGTGGCCCCCTTATCAAGTGTCTTAAAAGTTATGGTCCCCTTACTAAGTATCTTAACAGTTGTGGCCCTCTTACCAAGTGTCTTAACAGCTGTTCCCCTCTCACCAAGTGTCTTAACAGTTGTGGCCCCTTACTAAGTGTCTTAACACTCGTGGCTCCCTTACCAAGTGTCTTAACAGTTGTGGCCCCTTACTAAGTGTCTTAAAACTCGTGGCTCCCTTACCAAGTGTCTTAACAGTTGTGGCCCCCTTACCAAGTGTCGTAACAGTTGTGGCCCCTTTATTAAGTTTCTTAACAGTTGTGTTCCCCTTACTAAGTGTCTTAACAGTTGTGGCCCTCTTACCAAATGTCTTAACAGTTGTTGTTCTCCGCAGTAAACAAAAACGATGCAGATTTTGTCTTATATTGTTTATTTAGATACTATAAGATTATAAAGCAAGTTCTAAATTTTGCTGAAAATGACACACTGTTTTAATGGTTGCTGAGTCAGAAAATCCACATTTGCAAAAGCATGTTTTAGTGAATCGTATTAACATTATGGATGCCTTCTTGTTGAGTAGGGGATACGCATCCTTAATAGATAAGCAATACCTTTGTTACTGAAGGCCAGCCTCATCACTTTTGAAGCCTTGAACTCTGCTTCATCTTCAGTAGATTGAAGTTCAATGTTGAAAAAGTCACTCTGCATTTTGAATTACACTTTTTTGGCGTCCATGACGGTTTCTCGATCTTCTTCGGGGGCTATGGGCCCCCAATTGAGAAACGCTGTCCTGGACTGTCGCAATTTTCAATTTGTTTCAACCCAGTGACCCTCGTAGGGAAGTGGGTATTTCGTCAAAGTAATAGATGGGAACCAGAACTAACAGTAATAAAACTAATGATTCTTTTCCTTCGTCAAAAATAAGAGAAACTATTAAGGACGAAGGCGTTTCACAAAATACTAAGTAAATGAAAAGCAAACAATTATTAAAATTCAGAGAAGCAATATTTTATTCCCTGGTAAAGAATGCAAACAGTTTGATATTTTTATTTATTGTCCTGTTTATTGTTTCCGAAGAAATAAATATTAATCGTTCTTTGAAGAAATCGCGCTGTGTATTTTGTTGCGAAAGCATGAATTACCATATCTGGTAATTGAATAATTAATTAAATTCGAGCTTTTTATTTTATATAAAGACGTCTGTACGAAAATATATCGCCTGAAACAATTCTAAATTGAAAAGATTAATGCCGGAGTTGTTAGCTGAAACATGACGTTTAAACTAAATGCGGTTACTCAAAGCATATAATTATCAAGCAGCCAGAATTTAAAAAGAAAAAAAAAAAAACAAACAAAAAAAACAAGGCCGATAGCCGTTAGTCGCGTGCTTTCGTGTAATGAATGAATACGTGAATGTAGGATTGATAGGAAATTCTTAAAGATAAACTAAAATGACCGAAAAATGGACTGAAATGACTTAAATAAATAAAAAGTAAATGACTTAGAATAACTGGAATCCTTCAAAGACAACTTGAATGATCTCGAGAATGACTTGAATGGCTTTGGGACTGACTGGTTGTAAAGTGGGTGATCATTTTACATTAAATTAATACAGAAAAGTGATCCCCCACTTTATATCACAATAAGTACAACATGTAGTAAGAACAGATTGTATTTATTTGCTTCATCACTCAGCAAATTAGGCACAAGGCCATTTTTTAATGTGGAGAGAAAGGAAGGGGGAGGGAAAAGGGGCCCAGCTCCCGATGGGCGGGAAATGGGAGATGGGTAGTGACAATTATCATGGAGGGTTGCCCCTACATTGACCAAGGTCTTATATGTGTGTTGCAGTATCTGCCGGACCGATACTACACTTTGATCTTTATATTTAATTTATTTCGTTTAAAGAAAAAATTGCAATTAAAAAAATTCCAATATAAAATTAAAACATTTAAAAAAGTAAAATCTCCAAAAGACAAAACAAATTTAGGCACAAGGCCCTATAAGATCTGGGGAGGGGAGTGTTGCAGGGTCTTTGTAACTAAAGTAAAAATTGGAGTCTTTGGTGACTTTACACTTGACTGGCAACATTTACCACAATACCTCATTCACTCTGTGGAATCTAAAGCTAACTAATGAAAATCCCAGCGTTTTTACAAAAAAGATATATATACAATTTCTGTGCGTGTGTGTGTGTGTGTGTGTGCATTTAAAAAAAAAAAAATTTTTAAATAAAATGTGTGTGTGAAAAAAGTTCAATTCATTGGAAAATAAAAAGTTCTTGAATTTCGATGAAAAACAGTTCGTGTTGGGGAGTGGGGAATGTAGAAGAAATATACTAAAAAAATAAAAATTCCTAGTGCATTGTTAGTAAGGTCCGTCCCTGAGCTAATCTAGAAAGTTAGATCACCTACTGTTTTCCGGAGCACCGAAAACAAGCGGGGAGATCCCTAATGGGGATTGGGAAGAATTCATATCGGGGGTAAGGAGTAAAATAAATAGATTGTTAAAAACAAAAAAGGGGAATATATGGTGACCTTCGAGTAGGGGTCGATCAGGGGGTGATAAAAACAAAAAGATAGGGGGGGTAGTGGTAGGGTAGCCTCGGAAGGTTCTCTAGTGCCAAAAAACAAACAATCGGGGGACAGGATCTCATTTGTACCACCAGTCAAGAGTATCTTTACTTTTTATTTATCTAACCTAGCGGGATGGGCTCCGTAGGACCCAGTACCGCATGTGCCATGCTTATGGTGGTAACACGAATTCAAACTTGGCCCCTCGTCGGATGCACAAGCTAGCGTCATGCACCCACCTCTTGTCAAAGGCCACTCGAGGCAACCTCTTCCACTCGCATCTGATCTTTACTTTAAGCAGAGGTTTAAAGTAGACGATCAGATCCCGATCCGGAACAGATATCCCTTCGTGGACTCGCTTGAGGCATATGATCCATATGACCATCCTTGCTACTGCTAGTATTGCTAGAAAAACCATTCTTTTCTCCCTAGGCAGCGGCGGATAAATGTTTTCCACAAAAAGTCGAGTTCAAGCCAGCGCTTGGCATCGATGCGAGCCGTTAACTTGTTGACGTACCCTAGGAGGGTCTTGAGCCTGCTGCAGCGGAAAAAGGCATGACCAGCCGTTTCTCTCATGTCTTCGTCGCAGCGCAGGCAGTAGACCCGGGTTTCTTCATTGTAAAGGTTGAGTTCCTCAAGGAGGGGCAGTGCATTCCGGACAAGTCGCCAGGTAAGGGAAAATTCCGAATTTGTAAGAAAGTTCCGTCCCGGCGCCCAACTTCACTGGGACCATACCTCCTCCAACGACATCCCCGTCCGTTTCACTAGCGGTTCCTTTTTGCTACACCCCACTAGCTCCCGATAAAGCCTGTTCCTACACTGTTCAAGGACACTGGTCCCCGGCAATGCTCTAAGTGCGGACTGGCATTCGGTGTAGAATGTTTGTTCCCCCCTCGGTCTCTGCCGTGCTTTGACCGAGAGGTCAGGTGTGAGATTGGAAAACAAGCTTTCAACCGCAGTGACCCATGGAACGTCTACGTACAATGAACGGCTCAGGAAGGCCAACCTCTCTGCATGCTTGTGACACAGGAGATCGGGCAGTCCTAAGTCTCCCTCACTCGGATTTCGAACACAGACCTCTTTGTAAACATAATGCTTACCCTCGTTCCACAAGAGTGTGTCGAGGTGTCCTTTAAGCTGATTCGGCATTTTGCAGGGAGGGGAAGTACAGACAGACGATAAAGGATGAGCGGAAAGACGTATGTAGTACACGCCTCCGCCCGACCCTTCAAGGACAATTTCCTTCAAACCCAAGTCTTAACAGAGGATTCGACCTTGGCCTCTACTTCCGACCAGTTTTTCTTCAGCTGGAGACCCGGTCCGAACCACACACCAAGGATCCGGACCGGGCCGTCGGTCCAAGTGAAGATGCTTGGAAGCGAATTTACTCTGGTCCAGGCCCCCAACTGCAGACCCACCGACTTACTGCGATTGAAGACGGTCCCGTAACTTCTTAATATCGAGTGAGCGCCTTGGTGACCACTTGAATGTCCGTGGGGCAAGACACGAACACGGTGACGTCATCGGCGAATGCGGAAACCCTTGCTCGTGTGCTTCCAGGAAGAGCTATCCCGTGCAGGACTGGTGTAGTTGCCTCGTCCCTTAACTTGTGAAGGGGGGGTTCCAACGCCAGGATGTACAAGAGAGACGATAGCGGACAACCCTGTCGCACCGACCGGGAGACGGCAAAAGACTCCGACAGCTTACCATTGATCTGCACTGCTACCATCGGCCTGTCATACAGTACAGAGATCCACTTGCGGAAGTCCGGATTAAATCCGGCGGCCTCCAGCACAGATTCCAGTAACCTATGGTCCACCCTATCGAAAGCTTTGGACTGATCCAAACTGATCAGCGCAGCCTCAGCGTCGTCTTCTGTCCCCTCTATGATCGTGCGTATCAGATGAAGATTGTCCTGAATCGATCTCCCCTTCACAGCATAGCTCTGGTCTGGTCTGATCAAGTCAGTGATGACAACCTGCAACCGATTCACAAGAACCTTGGCCAAAATCTTTAACTCTGTGTTTAGCAGAGTTAAGGGCCTGAAATCATCTAAATCTTCCTCCCCACCATGCCGTTGACCTTTCCTCAGCAATGTGATCACTCCCTTGGTTACTTGCCCAGGGATGGAGCCCTGAACAAACCAATGGTTGAACATATCCTTCATAATAGGGACTAACATGGGCGACAGCCTCAAGTAAAATTCGTAGGGTAGACCATCAAGCCCCGGAGACTTTTTGCAGCCGACCTGCTTCAACACAGTAATGATCTCATGTTCCACGACAAGACCATCACAGCTAGCCGTTCGAGCCGCCATGAGGCGGGGCGAGTCGGCTAAATAGCTGCCAAACTCTTCAACCCTGAGTCTGGGTAGTTGGGTGAAGTGCTCCAATAGATGCCTTCGAAACCCCTCGCAAATCTCCCGCGTCGACATGAGAAAGGCCAAGAAAAGGGTATTTATTTGCTCCACCACCAAGAAAATTAAGCACAAGGCATATTTTAATGTGAGGAGTGAAGGGTAAATAAGGACCAACTCCCCGGGAAGTAGAGAAGCTGGATTGTGACAATTGGTATGAAGGGTTGCCCCTACATTTACCAAGATCTTATATGTGGTGTTGCCCCCACATATGGTCTTTGCTTGCAGTATCTCCCGGAACAGAGACTAAAATTTGATCTTGACCGAAAGGCAAGAAAAGGATATTTATTTGCTCCTCCACCGAGCAAATTAGATACAAGGCCGAATTTTTATGTGAGGAGTGAAGGGGAAATAGGGGCCAATATGTGGGATTGCCTCCACATATGATCTTTGCTTGCAGCATCTGCCGGAACAGATACTACACTTTGATCTTGGTCAAAAGGGTATTTATTTTCTCCCCCACCGAACAAATAAGGCACAAGGCCAATTTTTAATGTGAGGAGTGAAGGGGAAATGGGGACCAAATCCCCGGGGAGTAGGGGAGATGGATAGTGACAATTGGTATGAAGGGTGGCCCCTACATTAACCAAGGTCTTATATGTGGGATTGTCCCCACATATGGTCTTTGCTTGTAGTATCTGCCGGAACAGATACTACACATTGATCTTGGCCAAAAGGGTATTTATTTGCTCCCCCCCCCCCCGAGCAAATTAGGCACAAGGCCGTTTTTTAATTTGGAGAGAGGGGGAGGGGGAGGGAAATGGGGACCAGCTCCCGATAGGTGGGAAATAGGAGCTGGATAGTAACTGTTGGTATGAAGGGTTGCCCCTACATTGAGCAAGGTCATATGTGGGGTTGGTATTTATTTGCTTCCCCACTGAGCAAATTAAGCACAAGGCCGATTTTTAATGTGAGGAGTGAAGGGGAAATGGGGACCAACACCCCGGGAAGTAGGGGAGCTGGATAGTGTAAATTGGTATGAAGGGTTGCCCCAACATTGACCAAGGTCTTATATGTGGGGTTTCCCCCACATATGGTCTTTGCTTGCAGTATCTGTTCCGGCAGATACTACACTTTGATATATATATACTTCAGAATAAAGTTATTTAACAATCAGCTGGTATGCAAGCCTGTGATTAGCAGATTTACAAAATATTACTGGTAGTAATATTCTATAAGTATTATCCCATCTAAATAAGAATTGCTCGATATACAAGATAGAGCAAATAAATTAAATTATAGTGATTCAATGAATTAAAAAAAAACTTTTTGAAGTGGAATGTTTGAGTTTCATATCAAATATTTTTATTATTCTAAGCAAGACAAAGAATACTTTAGAAATTTTTTCTCCTTATCTTATAGTATCAAAACTATTCTTTATCTTACTTAGAATAATAAAAATCTTTCATATGAAACTCAAACATGTCACTTCAAAAAAGGTTTTTCAAATTCATTGAATCACTATAATTTAATATATATATATATATATATATATATATATATATATATAGAGAGAGAGAGAGAGAGAGAGAGGGAGAGAGAGACAGAAAGACAGACTGATAGATAGACAGACGGACGTACAGACAGATAGACTGATAAATAGATAGGTAGACAAACAGATAGATAAATAGATAGATAGATAGATAGATAGATAGATAGATAGATGATGTGATTTTCTGAGTTGACCTGCCCAAGTCATTAAAAGAAGATAAGATTCCTTGTCTTATTTTAAGAACTGGTTTCCTTCTAATTAGAAATAATCAAAGACGAACAGTATTGTAGGATTCACTAACAAGCTGTCAAATAAATCTTAGACAACTCATTAGCGACTCCTCACTGGCACTAACAGGAGTTGTTTTCTGGAATTTGAATAGTAACAATTCTCTCTAGATTTCATGAACTCCCCATCTCATTTGATAACAGACTAGTCGTTTTTTTTTGTCATTGCAGCAGTCGTTTACCATTAATTTTTTTTCGCGGGCAACAAGCTTTGGCTTTCTTGAGAATATTCGTAAAAGTAGCCTCTCTAAGGTCCCAGTTCTCTTAAAATCCTTCCACTGGAGGTCGTACTTGTGCTGACTTTCATCGGTCTTTTAATCCTCTCTGAGCTTTGTGCATTATTGAATGAGGTTAATTTCCGTTACATATATGAGTTGTATCAGATGATTGAAGTTTTAGGAGGTTCAATTCCTTTGTGTTCTCGTAATATTCCTGATAGTTTCCTTTCCCACGGTTTCTTGAAATATTCGTTCTATATTTTTGTTCTATTTCTATTTTATTTCAAATGCCTGATTGGCATGCGTTGCTAATGTGTATATGTTTTCACACTCTATAAATCTTCCAAAATATTTAAGCTATTTTTTTATTATTGTCGTGAATTGTATCGTATCAAATCGTTTTATGATTCTAATTTCTCCTGTTATTTTTACACGTTTTTGGAATTGTTCCTGGCTTTTCCAACATAATTGTTATTTTTCTGGTCCTATTAGATACTGATAACTATTATCTTCATTCTTAAACAATGGAATAGCCAAGATATGTTACATATATCTTGATTTAATTTAAAAATAAAAAATGACCAAAGAACATATGCGGAGGTATCCATTCTAATAATTTAATTTAAATAATAATTACTAATAATTAGGAATAATTTAATTAAAAAAATGACCAAAGAACATACGCGGAGGTATCCATTCTAATAATTTAATTTGAATAATAATTACTAATAATTAGGAATAATTTAATTTAAAAATAAAAATGACCAAAGAACATACGCGGAGGTATCCATTCTAATAAGCGCAATTCTAATATTATGCATTTTATTATCGCACTCACTCTCTCTGTCTGCTACTGTCTCTCCTCCCTCGCTCATTCATTTATAAGAAGTCTATTTCGTTTATAATATCCAACGATAAGAATTGATTAGTTTCTCAGACATTATCGAATACCAGTTTTCGTTTGTTTTTCATCAATATAATGGACTTTCCGTCGAAACGCCGTCGGAACGTCCTATTATCAAATCAGGTAAATTTGATTATAGAGAATCATACATTGTGGAGGACATGACCCACTCTTACCACTAATAAAATTATGCATCTACATGTCACGATATGCTATGAGACCGGGTCTAAGTGTTATTTGGAAGCTATCATGCTCCTAAAATAGTGGCTCTACCAAAAACAAAGAATCTAGTCTATACTACTGTTTAATGCACAGCGATGGGTAAGAGAAATTCATTCTCAGCTTTTTGAAGAGTAATTAAAAATAGATGCAATAGCATATGGTCCTTGCCAAAACCCACTGTGCACTTACAATTTAAACGCACCTGAAAGGCAAAATGCATTGCGTTGTAGTTGCATGATAATAACACTAGGTGGATTGAACCGGCTTCCTATGAACGCGGAAGTACTAAGGGAATATAAAATTCAAAGGTGGTCTCCATTCGCCTGTATATCTCCGACAGGGAAGATTACGACGTGGGATTTTGGCAGTTCTTGCATAGAAATGTCCAGGTCCTCTTATACAGAGCACCTGGTATTTCCAAACGGT
This sequence comes from Euprymna scolopes, assembly GCF_053919585.1. NCBI lineage: Eukaryota > Metazoa > Mollusca > Cephalopoda > Sepiida > Sepiolidae > Euprymna > Euprymna scolopes. The sequence continues at coordinate 27,851,932 of NC_136487.1, read as the reverse complement.
CACCCATTCGGTACTGTTGCTTAATTTCGGTAATCTAACGAAGTTTACTTTCAACTTTATTATGCCGTATATATATATATATATATATATATATATATATATATATATATATATATATATATATATATAAAATGAAAATTACAATTGAATTTACCAAAATGATCCAAGATGGTAAAATTAAAGTAAATTATAAATATTAAAGAATTAATATTTATAAAATTATCTCAGCCAGATACAAAAACTCGATAATACCAAATAGGAAATAGAGCTTATAATATGAGCAAACAGTTAATGAAATATGTTAAAAAACACTTTGAAATGAGTTAAAAACATATTTAATCTGAAAAGGAAACACTAGATAAATGGATAGTCCTTATTCCGCGGAGTTTCGAAGAAATACTCTCCTTCTCATCAGAGGGTAGGAATTAGCAAACTGCAGGATCGGATTTTGCATGCAGAAGTATTTGATGAAACAACAAATAAGTCAAAGATCTTACTTGAAAACAAAATAAGTTAAGCAGAGGGAATCAAAGATCTTACTTGAAAACAAAATAAGTTAAGCAGAGGGAATATGGTAAAGAAAAAGGTGATTACACATTAATGGATAGTCTGGTGGAAGATAAAAAATCCAGTGACGGTAAAATCCAAATGTAAAACTTCAAGAAAGTTAAAAGAATTTCCATTTGTACAAGTAAAATCCAAAGAAATCCCGTAATTGGAAGAAGATGGTCCATAATAATCCAAACGCAGAAATCCATGGAATAATTCACAAAAAAGTGTGTACAACGAAAAAATAATATTAATAAAAGAAAAATAAGATGTGCTTTTCACTCTACTTCCGAGACATAACTATAAATTAAAAAAATCTGGGAAGAGAAAGGAGAAAAAAATTCTTTTAACTCTTACATACTTTTTATTCCCGCATGATTTTTATACATGCCATTTATTCAAAAGGAGCCAACATTCAGAGGTTATCTTATTTGTATATTTACATCAAAGGAAATGTGTTTTAATAATTGGCTTTAAAATTTTTTAAAGGAAATTAGTAAGAGAATTTAAGTATTTTATTAAAAAAATATTATATAAAGTTGATTTTATTTATTTATAATTTAATTTATCTTTAGTTATTATCATAACAACATCAGATGCGTTTAAAAACGGAAGTAAGTTTTCATTTAACTTATGAGTTATTTCCCTTTAAATGCTAGGATTTTATTTCTTTGTCTGAATTTTAAAGATGAAGATGACTGTGTTATGCTTTCAAAAATCAAAAATATTATCTAGAGCAAGTATATATATATATATATATATATATATATATATATATATATATATATATATATATTAGTGTTGGGACGATTAATCGGAATCGGAACCTAGAATCTAAAAAAATCGGAACTTTAAGAGTATCGGAATCGGTGCCAAAAACGATTCTTTTAATTATCTGTTGTTATTTGATTCTGTTTAAAACAAAACCTCCCACTACTAGTAATAATAATAAGATAATAAATATTTATTGATTTTAAACTACCAATAATGCTAAACCCTATAGATCACCCCAAGTGTATTTTTACCTTTGAGAAAATATGTGGACATTTAACACGTCTTTTCATGGTAATCGGGGAAAACAGCAACTTTATAATATTGAAATCGTTCCATCGCTATATATGGGTTTGTTTTTTTGTTTTTTTTTTCTGTTATTCGCGGCATTTTGAAAAAAAAAAAAAAATCAAAATACATCTTAGACACAAACGTTAAACCCTTCGAACTGAAAAACCGATACGTTCCTCTAATCGATCCTTTTGGAAAGATATAATATACTGCATTAATTATTGCCGAATTCAAGTTAATTTATTTAGCGACAATTTTTTTACAAAATTTTAATATAATTTTGGATATGAGGTTTAGTGTAAAGGGGTGGAGCTGAGAGCTATAAATCTTTGATAAATTGAACAAAATCCTATATTACTTTAGACAAGAAGATTTTTAAGTGATGTGTCAGAAAATTGTTTTGTACGATTCTCTATTCCTATTGATTAAAATAATGATAATAACAATTAATAATAACGTAATATTTATCTAAATGGCGCTGATAGTGAACTTGAATCACACACACACACACACACACACACACACACACACACACACACACATATATATATATATATATATATATATATATATATATATAGTTTAACTCTTACAGCTCTTGTTGTCATAAATTAATCCTATGGAGTACTGTTGCCATATTTGGACAAGAGTTGCTCGGAACACCTTTTCCTGCCATGGGGATTCAAAATAAAATAACCAGATATCAAGCATTTAAGGGATTTGATGGAAGTATGCTCTATACTAAGTCCAAGGATGGAATACTGTTGCCATATCTGGGCAGGAGCTGCTAAAAACGGCATATCCTGCCTTGACAGAGTACAAAATAGACTTCCTGGCTTAGTGGTGGATGCCCTTTTCTCTACTCTGTAACCTCTCTCCCACAGAAGAGACGTTGCGAGCCTATCCTTGTTTTATCGTTATTTTCATGGCAGGTGTTCGTCTGAACTCCAATCCCTGGTCCCCCCTCGCCAAACTTTCATGAAAAAACACCCGTCTAGCTGAATCCACTGTGAAAAATTGCCCCCACTCTATATCTGTGCCTAAATCAAAATGCGGATTCCATGAACAAAGCTTCTTTCTTAGAACTGCACGCCTGTGGAACTCTGTTCCGTCTGCCTGCTTCCCACCGGACTACAACTTGGATGTCTTCAAGTCCAACGTAAACAAATTCCTAATGAACCGCCCCCCTTAAGTAAACACTTCATCAAATCTCCACACTAACGTAATGTACTTGCAATAACCCTTATCCCTGAGTGGCTTCCGGGCCTTGATAAGTGGTGATCACTATGTCAAAAAAAATCATCCTACCGCTCGAGAAAATATCTCACTGCGATGCAAATCTCTTCCCATGGAGTAATGTTGCCATATCTGGGCAGGAGTTGCCCAGAGCACTTTTCCTGCTTTGGCAGAGTTCAAAATCAGCTTCGAAACCAAGTAGGTGATGCCTTTTTCTGTTCTCTGTAACCTCTCTCCCACAGAAGAGACGTTGCGAGCCTGTTTCTATTCTATCGTTATTTTCATGCAAGTGCTCTAATCTAATGTCCACCCTTGCCACACTTTCACAAAAAACACCCAACTAGCTACAACCACAACCATAGATTTCTCCAACTCTCTATCTGTGCGTAAATCTAAAACCAGATCCCATGAACAAAGCTTAAGTTCTTTCTTCGAACTACCCGCCTTTGTAACTCTGTTTCACTGGTCTGCTTTCGAGCCGACTACAACATTGTTGTCTTCAAATTTAATGAAAAAGATAATCAATTTCCACCACTAACGATTACTACGATGTTGTCCCGAGTACCATTGTACACTCATTAACCCTTATCCTTGAGTGCTTCGGACCTTGATAAGTGGTAACTCTTTGTAAAAAGTGTGATTCTTATTTCTTTTGTTTTCACTGTCGTTCCGTTTGTTTACCATCTGTATTCTAATTGTTGTGGTGGCACTCACTCATTTACATATGTGGATAATATTACACATAAATAGCATGACTCGGTTAGTCTGAGTGTGTCTTAACCAGAAGCCAACGAAGGCCGAGCCGAGAGCAGATATGTTCTCCAGCCAAGACTCCCTTACTTGACAACCATTACGTAAATATACTGTAAATATACTTTTTCTGATACACTTCTTATTGATCTACCCTTGTTTGTTGAGTCTTCATTTGTATTGCCTTATACGTTATTTGGTTAAACCTGCAAACATAACAGTTGGCGACGAAGATGAACGTCAAATATAACACTAATATACGCGATGAAATATACAATGCCTCAAGCTAGATATTTTTTTAAAGACGGTGAGTTAATTAATTCAGTTCGGGAATGATGTAGAAAAAGCAGGCAGTTATGTAGGATGATTTACAAAGCCTATCAAATGCACTCATCACCCAATACATTGGGTGCATTCAGTTTATGTATTAATATTTAAGATTTTACAGCGACTGTTAGACTGTATTGGTCCATGGCGTGTGATTTTTCTGAGAGGCGTGTCTCTGGGCGGTTGGTCGTCAATCATAATTAACTAACACATTTGTAACGAGAATGTGTTTATTTTACTTTAAGCCAAAATTCACCAAAGAGAGAGAGAGGGAGAGAGAGAGAGAGAGAGAGAGAGAGAGAAACACACACACACACAGAAAAAAAGGAAAGAGAGAGAGAAACACAGAAGAAAGGAGAGAAAGAGGGAAACACAGAAAAAGGAGAGAGAGGGGGAAACACAGAAAAAAGGAGAGAAAAAGAAAGATAGACAAATAGAGATAGAGTCAGAGTAAGAGAGAGAGTGTACGTATGCATGTATATAAAAGAATTTATATTTATTCAGTTTAAGAGTTGCATACTAATAGTTCAGCTAGCCTCTCAATGAAATTATCAGCGTGCGAATTAGTCACGTGTCCCAGTGACGCAGGTTGTTTCAGGAGGTGTCCGAGTAAGAACAAGTCTGTCCAGATTTCCAGAAGTTACTGTCTGTAATCGGTCCTGGATATGACCTTAAACTATATCCGATGGTGAGGCCCCAGCTTGCGGGCTTTGGGGAGTGTGGAGCCACCCTTTAATTGCCATTGCTCCCAGGTCCGCTCTGACCCGGAGTGGTAGTACCCGTTAGGTTCCCAACTATCGGTTAAATAGAAACCGACTTAAAAAGCAAATATACTGTATTAAAAAATTGCGCTTCAAAATCACACATTAAATAACCCCAAAGGGTTGACATGCCGTAAAACAAAAACAACCAACCAACCAACCAACCAAACTGCCTCTAATCGTTAGAAGTAACTTTGCGTTATTGCATTGTAACGTAGTACGCGTTGACACACATGTTAACATGTAGGGACCCAACACGTTGTAGACTCCGTCGCAAAAAGGAACCAAACAAGGAATAACCGGAATCAATTTTTTTTTCTGTTGAAATGGTAACATATATTTCCGGGTATTTTCCCCGAATAAAACGTGACCATGATCCACTTTCTCTAACATGATCATCTGCACACACATTCTTCCTTTTGTAATCGATTTCTTCTATCTTTGTATACAGCTATCATACGCGCGTCTGCGCTCTGTTACACAATAGCCGTTTATCATTGAACTATCGTGGGGAAACTAATGTAGTCCTTTTCTAGAATTTTAGTGATAATAAGCTTCTTTAATGTCTTAGTACTTTTGGGAGGTCGTGATTGTACTCTCTTTCGTCATTATTTTTATTTTCCCTAAATCTTCACGATGACTTTATACCAACAGAAAGAAAGACAGAGAGTGAAAGAGAGAGATAGAGAGAGAGAGGGGGGGAGAGAGAGTCTAACACTGACAATTTTAAAGTCACATGCTATTAGATATGTTCTGTTCGCTTCCAAACGAAATTCTCAACATGTAAGTTGGCAAGATTCTCCCGGTGGACATTACTTTCCTATCACCTAAATGTGTCTGTACATGTCAAAATTTGAATATCTGAATTACTTGATAACTTCTCGTTTTCATCATATTCAATATCACCTGAATATACAAAACCAGACGGTGAAGCTTTCAGCCACTGTGTAACGAGAATTCCTTGCTGTTGGGGATCAGTGGTTTTGATACTAATTCTTACGAAAAAAATAATTTTGGAATTCAGTAGTAGTGGCTCAATCAGGTATATGAAAAAATAAGCAAATAAATAAATACATTTATAGAAATAACATCATTTTGAATTTTGTGATTGGATAGCAAGGACATAGAATCTGAACCTCCCACATATGGTACATGAAAAAGAAGGAAATATTGTAAGATCAAGTAAAGAATGAAAATTCCTTTTGGGTTTTTCGAATCTTCAATTGTAAACTAACCAGTAATTGTTTTCAAGCAATGTTAAGAGAACTTTCCAAGAGAAAAACATGTGTATTCCTTTTAGTCCTATACACCTTGTTCCCTTGCAAAGACAGGTAGTCTTACATATCACAACCGTTGCATAGCACCAACAAATCACTTTTACTACATATATCAACCATGCATTCTTTTCTAAAACATGATTTAGTTTGTCATTTTCGGTCTCCATCTGTATGTACAGGTTGGAACGATAAAATTGTCTCCATAGAAAAGACAACATGATTCTATTTCCGTTTGATGAAAACCGGTTTTCTTTTATGTTGTTGCAGACCATCTACTAGTTGGCCAGTTGTATACAGATCTCAAGTAATAGGAACTGTCTATCATGTCTGAAAGTGACACAAGGTTCAACGAGCGAGATCGGAGATGCGCCGCTGTACAACTCATGCTTTCTAGCGATCCAAGATATGACATCAGGATCGTTGCCAGCATCTTCAAAATGTAAATCCAGTCGGTTCAGCGCTTGAGAGCACGGCTCAATAAAGTTTCCGGTCACGGTTATGGTCTTTGGTGTGGTTTTAATTAAGGGCCACATCACGCCACCTCTCACATGTTCGAAGTTAACTTGAAAGTCAACACCAAAATATACATGGATGTGGTGAAGAGTTTGGTGATAACCTGGTGAAATCGGGTGGTCACTGGCAGACTCTGAGTATAGCAGAAGGATTCAGCGTCGCCCCACAAATCCAAAGAAACCCAGCCTTGGCTTCAGAAGAAGTGCTACGACTTCGTACCATTCTCTCACTGACCCCCTCCTCCCCCGGCCTGAACCATCTGGAATACTTTGTTTGGTCATGCGTTGAGAACATCCCCAGCATGACATCCCGCAACACCAAAAATAGCCTGATCGTCGCCATCTGCCGAGTATTCGCCGAGCTCCTGCCGGCACTAGTATAAATGGCATGCTCCTGGATCTTTATCCGTATCAAGGCAGTGATTGAGGTCGAAGGCGGCTACATTGAATAGATGTCAACTCTATTACATAATAAAGTTACCTGGATTGATTTTTAATAAACGTTTTGAAATATAACTGTATTTTTATTTTCTTTAGGGCGACAATTTCTCGTTCCACCCTGTAATAAACAAACTGATAACATTGGCAGATGTATACATTCTACTGAGTGACATTCAGTTTTTATTGTTTTATAATCGCTATCATTCATTTTCATTTCTAACTTACATTACTTTTTTATTCCAACGATAAAGCAATAATGTTCAACTGATTTGATGGTCACAAACCAATTTTCAGAAATTATTAGATACTTAGCAAATTGTCTATAGTCTTCTATCTTCAGAGTCGTTGTTTCGGTGAATTGTGGTAAACATTGACTGTTCGATATTGTCCACTTGACTGCAATGTACACGAGCGACCTTCCTTTCACTGATGATCAATTTTGTCAACAGTTTTTATATTTTGATTAGAAAATATAAAAAAAAGCATCAAATTAATTAGTGAATGAATGCAATTACTCTGAAATTGATGAACGATATGATGAAATGAAAAGTACCTGTTAACCTGAGCGGGATGATTGGATGGAAATACATAGAAAAAAATTAGTAATTAGCGCTGTGGAAATTCTTAGTTAGCTGACCTTCATTTTTATTTTCTGTTATTTGAAATCAGGTGCTATCCATATGAGTTGGAACAATTGTATTGAAAACATTGCCAGGGCCGCTGCGAAAAAGGTAGGCTCTCTCTACCGTGCTAGAAAACTACTGACACCCGAAAGTATCCTGTATCTCTATAAGGCCACCATTCGCCCATGTATGGAGTATTGTTGTCACATTTGGGCTGGTGCATCTGCTACTAGTCTCTCGCTCCTAGACAAGGTTAAAAAAGAGTCGCCAATCTGATAGGCCCTGAAGTGGCATCTAAGCTTCAGCCTCTGTCCCATCGACGAAACGTTGCATCCCTCTGCCTGTTCTACAAGTATTTTAATGGTGAATGCTCTGACGAACTGCAAACACTTGTGCCCCCAGGACGTAGACACCCTCGACAAACCCGACAGGCAGCTTAATCCCACCCCCACACAGTAGAGATCCCTAGATGTAAAAGATCTTTCTACTCCAGTAGTTTCTTCCCCAGAACCGCTACACTCTGGGATTCCATTCCAAGTTCCTGCTTCCCTAACTGTACTGACATGCAGAAGTTCAAGTGCAACGTGAACCGACATCTTGCTGCCCAAATCCCAACATAGTGCCCCAGTAGTTGCTGCCCCTGATAGTAGCCCCCTACACCAAAGTAGCAATGCGCCTTGTTTGGGGTGAAAATGTAATAATAAAAAAAAATATGTACGTGTCGTATTATAACCTGATCTTTATAGGTTCAAAAATACGAAAGGTACTGCAGCAAAAAAAAAAAAAAAAAAAGGTTCAAAACATGTTTTTTTTAAAATAACTTTTACATTTTATACATTTTATTATCCTCTTAGCACACTCTTCACTTTTCATATAGTGTCAACTCGTACTCCTTCGCTTGAAAGAATCAAAAGACAGAACGTTTGTTCATCTCGGCTTCAAGTTTCGATCTTTCAATTTCTCCCGATTTTCTCTTAATCAGTGACGTAATTATCAGAAGCGTCCTTTTTAACACAATCCACATACAGCGAAAGACAAACGGCGCAAGTACACTAAAATAGCGAAATTCGAAAAATGAAACAAAAATCGATTAAAAAAAAACAATGGTATCTACTGACCTTTTGTATCAATTTCAACTAAAAGCAACATCTGCTTAATTGCCATGTTAGAAGTATTAAATATTACTGAATTATTAAAAAAATGCACGAGTTTTCGATCTTTATCATAAAACCCCTTTACATATTTCTTTGGAAAACGTGACATAATAACGAGGGGAGTAACTCAGTTATCATAAAATAAGGAAAATATATAAAAATGGCAATAGTTACACGCTATTTATCTCCCTTTAGAACTCTTCGGTGTGTTTTTAGCCAAACATGTTATATTGGCTACTTTTCGTAAGAAATTCTTTTCTTTAATAATTTTTCTACCTTATAGTTTTTCGTAATTTTTGGATATATTCATTAACATGACAATTAAGTGAAGACCATTGGTTTGCCTCGAAATTCAATATTAAAAATTTCGAATTTCGCTATTAAACTGTAGTTACACAGCACCAGACAAACTATATATATATTTTTAACTTTTAACAGTGCATCGTGTTCTTACTTGCGTCAATATGGTGTGATGAAAAGTCTACATCGTATGATATTTCGGATAAATTTCCCTTCTGCAGATATGTATTCGACTTTAATTTAAGCGTGCATCTCTGTATGCATGTTTGAACGAAAGTCCTACATACCTCTGAATAAGGTGATTTTCCGAAATATCATACAATACATAACTTCCATCAGATCACACTGATGCAAGTAAGAACACTATAATTTTTTATATTTCACTTTCGTTTCAACTTTGAAATTATCAAAACAATCACAGTCGTATCTAAAATACGACGTCTATCCTGTATATGGATGTATATCTCGTTAACATCAAGGTTATAATTCTCATATACTGAATTGCGTTTCCGATTACCTCATGTACATGCGTGCGTACTTGTGTGTGTGTATATAATATATAAATATGTTTTAAACAAGGCCAACCCTGCGGCGCAATGAAAGCGAAAGTGAGGTTAGCTGGGAGAGAGAGAGAGAGAGAGAGAGAGAGAGAGAGAGAGAGAGAGAGAGAGAGAGAGAGAGAGAGAAACGAGGAAGGCCTTAGTCGCGTGGAATCTTAGGAGGCAACAACATGTTCATGATGTATAAGCATTGACGATATTAGGAAACAGTCATGAGAGAATGCTCATCAAATCTATTACATATATAAAAGTGAACGTGTCTGTGTGTGTGTCTGTGTACATTTTCCTACGCAATAACTGTGTCAATTTTTAGTCTAAAGACTCGAAATTTGATATACAGAGTACTGAGATTTGGGAATATCTTTGTGGCCGGTTTTCGGCCAAAGATTTAACTCGTAAGGGGTCAAAGTTCATCGATTTGACCTTTAAGAACTCTATCACACTCCTTCGGCAATTTTGGGTCTAGTTACTAAAAATTTTAGATATAGGTTACTTGGACATGTATGTAACTTAATAACTTGATTTGATTCCAAAACAATACATGTTAAGTGGTCATAATAGGGGTCAAAGTTAAAAAAAATTGACCGTTTTTTTTTGCTCAACATACACCTCTACACACCCGGGCAACGCCGGGCACTCATGCTAGTATATCTATAAAAGTGAACGTGTCTATGTGTCTGTGTACATTTTCTTTCGCAATAACTGTGTTAATTTTCAGTCTACAGACTCGAAATTTGATATACAGGGTATTGAGATTTGGTAAAATCGATCTGATTGGTTTTCGGTCAGAAATTTGGCGATTATGGGGTCAAAGTTCAACGATTTAACCTTTGAGAACTCTACCAAACTCTTCCGACAATTTGGGGTCTAAACACTTGAACTTTTAGATATGGGTTCCTTGGACAGGGATCTAACTCGATTTTAGCCCAAAACAATACATTTTAAAGGGTAATAATAGGGGTCAAAGTTTAAAAAAAAAATTGACTGTTTTTTTAATTTATTTTTTTTGCTCAGAATATACCTCCAAACACCCGGGCAACACCGGGCACCCATGCTGGTATATCTATAAAAGTGAACTTGTCTGTATGTATGTCTCTGTGTGTGCCTGTGTGTCTGTGTGTGTACATTTCCCTACGCAATAATTTTGTCAATTTTAAGTCTACAGACTCGAAATTCGATATACCCAGTACTGAGATTTGGGAAAATCTGTGTAATCCATTTTCGGCCAGAAATTTGGCTATTAAGTGGTAAAAGTTCAACTCCTCCGACAATTTTGGGTATAGATACTTGAAATTTTAGATATAGATTCATTGAACATGGATCTAACTTAATAACTTGATTTGTGCCCAAAACAATAAATTTTAAGGGTTCAATATAGAGGGCAAAATTTAAAAAAATTAATCTTTGCAGTTTCAACCAAATTACTAAGACAATTTCTGGTCTAAACATTTGAAACTTTACATAAAGGGTATTAAGAAATAGGGCAAGCTTTTTAATGGGTTTGGGTCGAAAATTTTTGTTACCAATATATAAATGTATGTATGTATGTATGTTTGCATGTGTGCCTTAAACTTTCGACAGAGGCGACGGATTTTTACAAGATCAATATCGTCTTGAAGTTCGACATTTCAGACAACAAATATCGAAAAATTGGCTAAAAATATTAATATCTTCACCTTCAACTTGGCAGTTTTCTACAACGGGATATCTTTGAAAATTAACCTCTCTTTTCTATTGTCTAGCCTTTATTAAAACCTACGTCACTTCCGGTTTGGCGGTGATTGTAACGACAAAGACGTCAGGTTTTTCCCCCCGTTCTTTTCCTCCTTCGCAGTATGGGTTCGAGCTTGCCTTTCTACTACCACATTTTTTTTTTTGCTCAACACACACATCCAAACACCCGGGCAACGCCGGGCTGAAATATATACGTGAATGTGCCTCTGTGTGTATGTGTGTGTCTGTCTGTCTGTGTGTTTGTGCACATTTTCCTACGCAATAACTCTGTCAATTTTAAGTCCACATACTCGAAATTTGATATGCAAGATTCAGAGATTTGGGAAAATCTTTGTAATTGGTTTTCGGACAGATATTTGGCTGTTAAGAGGTCAAAGTTCAACGATTTGACCTTTCAGAACTCTAACAAACCCCTCCGATAATTTTGGATCTAAACACTTGAAATTTTAGATATAGGTTCCTTGGATGTGGACGTAACCTAATAACTTGATTTAAGCCCAAAACAATAAATTTTCAGGGGTCATAATAGGGGTCAAAGTTAAAAATTTTTTTTTTTTTTTTTTTTGCTCAACATACACCTCCAAACACCCGGGCAACACCGGGCTGCTATGCTAGTCTTATATAAAAGCTTATTTCTTTCAAATCAGTGATTTCTTCATTCTTGCTTAACATTATTTGTAGATGTCCCCAGATACGAAAGAGAGGCCGACACGAGGCGAAATTGGACGACGACGGTTATAATTGTAATGCGATAAGACTTGTTTTGAATTCGTTTTCTCATTGTGGACGTAAGACGTAGAATATCTCTGGGGAGGGAGGCATGCAACATTGTTAACTAACAACATAGTGATTAAATTTTTGTCATTAATCATTTCTTTCCTGTTCTGCACCATGGATTTTTTTTTTTAGAAATGTTGCTGTCATGAAAATCACGCGTGGCATGAAATGATTATTTGTCCTCGATGTAAATGTTGTCCAAATTTGAATATTTAACCATTTCAACCTTGCATACCCGATATATCGGTTCTACAAACAAAACTAAAACGACGACACGGCCGAGATTTGGACCTTCTTCTAATACGTTATCAAATAATTTTGTTAATCGCCTATTGTGTTTTTTAGCGAATTATTTCTTAATTAGGTCAGGGTAAAAACGATTAAAAAATCTGCGTTCCATAGGCTTAACTCATATTCCTATTCAAATTTACACGCTTGTCATCGAGGAAAAAAAACTCTAATATCTTTCAAAAATAATATATCGAAGATGATCACTCTACAGCTATCTGCAATTCTATCTGTACCCCTCTATTTCTCTCTACCTTTCGCACCCTCTTTCCCTCTTCCTATCTATCTATCTATCTATCTATCTATCTATCCCTTAATTAATCCCGTTTTTAGTTTCCCCTTTTTTATCACTGCCCATTTCGTAAGTTTTCCCTCACTCTTATTTTTTCCAAATCAAACTGTCTACTTCGGTCTTTCCATCTCTATTCCCTTTTAGTCTCTCGTTTTCTGTTTATTTCTTTAAATTTTTGTCGCATTAGCACGAATATTCATTCATGCTACTTAAAAGGAATGAGAAGAGGTTTTGCTATAATGGATGTTATTACAGACTATGAAATTGTAGAGTTGAAATACAGTTGGATATTTTACATATACTAACTATTCACCGCTTATAAAAACCCCAAAACTACTCCAGGATAAGGCCGTTTAGCTTTGAGCACTGAAGAACAAACGATGATAAACACTACTACATTGGAGTAAACTCTCTGTTCATCTGATTATGATTCGTGTGAGTTCTTGTTTCTAAGCTTTAGGGGATTATCAGGGAATCCATTTTGAAAGCAATGAGGCTATCAGTCGTAATGCAGAAACTGAGGGTTATTTCAGAATAATCTGGCCTTATATAAAATCGTTATAGAAAAGGATGGGAAATCTATTAAGCCCAAAATGGCTAATGTGAAAGAGAACGTACCTGACTCGTTGTGCATCTACCTATATAAGGGTCAGATATATTTTAAGATTGAATATTGCTGTTTCAGCAAACCAGTTGGAAGGACCTTATTTCTTCAGAGAAGAAATATTGCTAGTCTTTCTCTACGTTATTGTTATTTTCATGGAAGATGCTATAGTAAGCCACAGTCTCTGATTCCATCTTGCAAGACATTTAGAGATAAAACTTGTTCCTCTATAACAGGCGGAATTTTCATGAATTGATATTTTTCAAAGAACTTCTTGATAGTGGAACATAATAGCGCAGGATTGCTTTTTCTGCTGACTAATGCAAGGAAATCATCAAATCTAATATAAATAAGTACCTGTCATAGATTATTCCCATGAGTCAGTTATTTTAAACATTTTCCTCCCACCTTTAACAAACGTCTGATTCAAAATATACATTCGATAACTAACAATGATAACTAATACTAACATACGAGCTGGCTTAAATAAGTTTCCAGACGTCTTTTGTATGACCATTTTTATTGATAGTACACACATGAAACTCTAGTTCTATTCGAGGTAATCTCCTCCGGCTACAATGCACTTGTCGTACCGTTCCAACAACTACCGGAAGGCCCCATGGAAGTCGTCTTATGTGAGCAGGTCAATGACTCTCGTCACAGCCTCTTTCATCTCCTCAATTGTCTTATAACGACAGCCTCTATGGTTTTCCTTGAGCTTAGGGAATGACGAAAAGCTACAGGGAGCAAAGTCTGGACTATAGGATGGGTGAGGAACTGTCTTGATGTCTGTCTTACTCAAATACTCTTTGACAAGGATGGAATTGTGGACTGGATCACTGTCTTGATGGAAATGCCACTGGACCGATTTGATGAGTGCTGGCCTCTTCTGACAGAACTTCTTCCTGAACTTCCCTTAAAACGTCAACATAGTAGTCCTTGTTGACTGTCTGTTCAGTTGGTGCCCAGTGCATGTATTAATGCTGTCAAAAATAATAGTAATAGTATTTAATACAAACCCTACAAAAAGAAAATTCAAAATGACCTTTCAGTAGCGATTGCCGATGCACATGTGTTTTTGTGGCTCTAATCTCTCACTGAAGCCCCTGAAATAATCATTCAGGAGGTTTTTTTCTAGTTGAGAATCGCTGTTATAAGTAATTAAACATGAATTATTTCATTTGTCATTTTCAATTCTCTCATAATATTCTTTATCATAACCAACAATTCATTATTCGCTTTAACTCAAATCTTTAATTCACTTTTCCTTGATAAGTGATTATTCAACAATGTAAAAGGTAATTTGTCATTTAAAATCGATATAGATTTCAACATCAGTCAAGTTAACTTTCATACACATGTCGTAAACTATGATCCATGGTAAAAAAATTGATTAAGCAATTGATGAGAAGAAATAATTCATACGAGTACTACCAGAGGATAATCTCGCATACCGGTCTGTTAACATGCTAATGGGGTCATCAGGAGAAAACGCGTTCTACATCGGGGCCTTCTGTTAAATATTGTCAGGCAAAGCCGTAAAGGAAAACATTCCATGGGTTGCGTAAACGGAAACGGATTAAAATATTTCTACCATTATCTAATTGAATGCATAATTTGACCCCGAAATATGTGAGCAGATATTGGAAAAAGGTTGAGACAATAGAAATATTAAAAGTTCCAATGGGAAAGAATGTGATTATAAATAAAATCGTCACAGAACAAAAGTCAGTCAGTCAGTGTGTGTGTGTGTTTGTGTGTGTGTGTGTGTGAGAGAGAGAGAGAGAGAGAGAGAGAGAGAGAGAGAGAGAGAGTTTAGGCATTTCTTCCCCACCAGCCAACCGTCTAATCACGCACTCCCTCATTTTTCAATGAACGTTAAAACAAGAATACAAAAATTTGTTACAGAAAAAAACTGATTATCGGAGTGAAATAAAAACAATAATATATTTTGTGGATCAGCTGTGTTGTGATTTTTACTTCGCTGTCAGTGTGTGTATATTAGATCTACTTGCGTGTCGGTGTAAAATTACTACAATTCTTATCCCACTATCCCGTCATTTATTTTCAGCCGCATTCAATGCCTTGCCTTGTCCACCGTTTGTTTTTCCTTTGGGAATTTATCCACTTTTCCTATGACTCAGACCTAATGTCAATTACCAAACTTTCATTCTGTGGCCAACGAATCCTTTACAATCCACCTCCACAGTAAATCATTTCTGAATTGAGTCATATTTGCATCGTAAATTTCTGAATGCTACAAATCCTATCAAGTGAGAATGGAAATTGTGATGTCAGACTTACCTTTCCTTTTGAAACAGATTATCAGAATCCCTAAATGACAAACTGCAGACCTGAAATTAAAACAATATACATATAAGCTTATTCCGTCTGACAACATAGAAACCAATTTATAAATTATTAACTAAAATATTATCAATACCTGATATCCGATTTAAATAATTTTTGGATAACGAAAATATGTATGATGTGAAGAATTTACTATACTATGTTCAGACTACGTAATGATTTCTTACTTGATCATATCTGCGTGCAATATTCAATAGAATTACACCATGCGACACTTGCAAGTTTTTAGTTCAGCGTTTTACCATTTGTTTTTTTTTCTTTTTTAAATTGGGATTCATCACTTATCAAGCTCCGAAGGCGCTCGAGGATAAGGGTTAATGAATGTTAGATGATAGTGTAGTAATCGTTAATGGTGTAAATAAGGTATAATTTGATTATTTATGAGGACGATTCAATAAGAATTTGTTTAAATTGGATTTGAAGATTGCTATGTTGTATTCAACTGGAAAACAGGCCAGCAGAACAGTGTTTTAAAGGTGGGCAAGTTTGGGAAATAAGCTTTGTTCATAGAATCTGCGTTTAGATTTAGGCAGCGATAGAGAGTGGGGGAAATCATATATAGTGGTTGTAGTTGTCGAGTTTTTTGTGAAAGTTTGGCAAGGGGGGCCGTGGATTGGAGTTCAGTCGAGCACTTGCTATGAAAATAGGGATAGAGCAGAGGTAGGATCGCAACGTCTCTTCTGTGGGAAAAAAGGTTGCAGGGAAGGGAAAATAGCATCACCTACTAGGTTTCAAAAGCGGTTTTGAATTCTATCAAGGCAGGATAGGCGCGCCGAGCAGATCTTGCCCAGATGTGGCAACAGTACTTCATTTTAGGGCGAACCTGGCTCTTAAATTTTTTTTTTTATTATTCAATTTTCACCCCAAACAAGGCACAGTGCCACTTTGAAGCAGGGGGCTACTATTAGGGACTTAATTAGCGGGGTCATTATGAAGGGAGATGAGTAGAAAGATGTTTGTTAACATTACACTTGAACTTCTGCATATCAGTGCAGTTGGGAAAGCAGAATCCTGGAAGGGAGTTCCAAAGACCCGCAGTTCTGGGGAAGAAAATATTGGAGTAAAAGGCTTGCACCTAGGGATCTCTACTGTAAAGGGATGAGACTTAATAGCTTGTCGGGTTTGTCGGGGGTAGTTACGTCGGGGAGGTACAAGTGTTTGCAGTTCGTCAGAGCATTCACCATTAAAGTATTTGTAGAACAGGCAGAGGGATGCAACATCTCGTCGATGGGACAGATGCTGAAGCCTAGATGACAGTTCAGGACCTATCAGGTTGGCGACTCTCTTTTGAACCCTGTCCAGGAGCGAGAGACAAGCAGCAGATGCACCAGCCCAAATGTGACAACAGTACTCCATACATGGGCGAATGATGGCCTTATAGAGGTATAGGATACTGTCAGGCGTAAGTAGTTTTCTAGCACGGTAGAGGGAGCCAACCTTCCTTGCAGCAGCCTTGGCAATGCTCTCATTGTATCTATTCCGGTTCATACTCCCTGTAAATGTTAGACCAAGGAGTTTAAAAGAAGTACTTTCAGGCAATGTGTTCTTGGCCATTGCTATTGGTGGTAGAGAAGGTTTCTTGTAGTTATTGAAGGAAACAAGCTTAGTCTTAGCAGCATTGAATGTGACCAACCATTTTTGTCCCTATTCCACTACAGATTGGAGGTCATCCTCTAGTGTTTCTGCCATTTCCTTGGATATGTGTTCATTTGTTTTCCCTTCATATCTGTTATAGAGAGTGGTGTCATCGGCAAATATACCCATCTCCGAAACAATTCTATCAGGGAGGTCATTTATGAATATCAGGAATAATAGAGGTCCAAGGATAGACCCCTGAGGTACTCTCGCATTTATATCATAAATAGATAGAGAATTGCATTGTTCCTTTCGTGTTTTCATGTTTTATATTTTCTATATCTTTATAATTCATCCAAGGCTAAATCACTAATACTAATTGAAATAAAAGGAAAGATAAATAAACTTCAATACAAGAAAAAAAGAAATTTGTAGATTTTCGATTTACTTTAAACTCCATGTGTCTATATTTTTATGAGTGGGGTCAACAATTATCAAAGCCCGAAGGCCATTCAATGATGAGCGTAATTGAGTGACGGTGGTCAGTGTGGCAACAGCGTAGTGATAGTTAGTGATGAAATTGAGTAGACTTTCATTATTTAAATGAGCAGCTAAACAAGAATTTTTTTACATTGGGCTTGAAGATGGTCATATTATAGTTAGATGGAAAGCAGGCCAGCGGCATAGAGTTCTTCAGGCGGGCAGATAAAAAAATGAGGGAAATTGGTGACAGTGGTTGTAGCTAGACGAGCGATTTTTGTGAAAATTTTGCGGGGGGACTACAGTTGGAGCATTTGCCATAAAAATAACAATAAAGCAGAGACGGACTCGAAAGGGTGGGAAAGGGGTTGCATTGAGGAGAAAAGGGCATTATTTACTAGATTTCGAAGGCGGTTTTGAACTAAGTCAAGGCAGCTCATCCCCAAATGTAGCAGCAGTGCTATATTTTAGGACGTATTTGGATCTTATAAAGATATAGAATTACGTCGAAAGTGAGGTATCTTCTGGAGATGTAGAATGGTGTAATAATTTTTCCATCGACCTTGGCAAGAGATTTGATGCAAGTCTCCCATTTCATGGTCTTTTTAGATTTTCTATTCAAACCGTACACATACTTTACATCCAACTAAATTATGCTATAATCTTCTCTTATTACATATTAGAAAACCTACGTCAATAGCGATTGTTAACTATTGCGAATTTTGATAAGAATTACACTGGATATATTAGCAACAAATCGGAATAGATTAAAAATGGGCTTACACCCGAAAGTTATTATTTCCTACTTAATGCAATATATATATATATATATATATATATATATATATATATATATATATATATATATATATATATATATATATATATGTATATATATATATATATGTATATATATATATATATATGTATATATATATGTATATATATATATACCTTTTTATTTTTGTTACCGTATTTTTCTGTTAAGTTACATTATTGTTTCGGCTATACGACCGTTTTTTGGCCGTCATGTAGCTTCCTCAGACTTTTACAGAAATGTTCGTTTATGCTGGAATGAAAGGGTGAGTGGTCACTCAAAAAACGGCCGTGTAGCCGAAACAATAATGTAACTTAACAGTAAAATACGGTAATGAAAAATAAAACGCATATTTGCTCTACAACAGTATTGAGCACTTTATTCAGGTTTTTATTAATTACCATTTCTACTATATATATATATATGTATGTATATATATATATATATATATATATATATATATATATGCTAGCAGTTCAGCCTGGCTTCTCTCGGGATCTATGTACTGTTCATAACTTCATGTGCATATGTATATATTAAAAAGTTTGAATATGTACGGTAATGCCATTCTATATAATAGACTTGCTTAACTACCATAGGGAAAAGTTGGTAGAGACCGCAGAGGTTGAAATATTTAAAACTTTGACCCTAATTTTGACTCCTTAACATTTATTGTTTTGGGCTCAAATTGAATTAAAATTTTTAACTGATGTCCAAGTAACCTAGATCTAAAATTTAAAGTGTTTAGACCTAAAATTGGCGGAGGAGTTTGGTAGAGTCTGCAAAGGTTAACTGTCAACTCTGACCTCTTGGAAGCCAAATTTTCGCTCAAGAACTGATTAAAAAGCTTGCTGCATGTCTGAATACCTTTATGTAAAATTTCAAATGTTTAGACCCAAAATTCGCTTAATATTTGCTAGAGACCGCAAAGGTAAAATCTTTTCAACTTTGACTCCTTGGCAGCCAAATTTTCAGAAAATTTTTTTAAAAAGCTTGCACTATGTCTGAAACACTATATGTAAAATTTCAAATGTTTAGACCAAAAATTGGCTGAGTAATTTGGTAGAGACCGCAGAGGTCAATTTTTTTAAACTTTGACCCCTATTATGACTCCTTAACATTTATTATTTTGGGCTCCAATCAAATTATAAAGTTAGATCTATGTCCAAGTAACCTATATCTAAAATTTCAAGTGTTTAGCCCCCAAATTGGCGGACTATTGTGGTAGAGTTTTTTAACGGTCAAATCGTTGAACTTTGACCCGTTAACAACCAAATTTCTGGCCAAAAACCGATCAGAAAGATTTTCCCAAATCTCAATACCCTTCGTGCCAAACCTCGAGACTGTAGACTGAAAATTGACAGAGTTATTTGGTAGGCAAATGTACACAGACAGATAGACACACACATACAGATATTTTCACTTATATATATATATATATATATATATATATATATATATATGATGAGTTGTGATACAACGAAACAGTACTGTATGTGGATGACTATTAAAGCCCCCACTTTAAGTTAAGCACTATCGCAAATGTACTTTCAACCGATGCTTCATTTGGATATTAATAGAGCATATACAATTAATTAGAATATGGTTTCATTGATCTTACTCTTCAACATATCAAAACTTCCGTACATTTTACATAATAACTCAGATCTATAAAACATTCATTTCCAAGGCTGAATGAAAGATTGGTGACGTAACGTTGAGGCAGGCGGCAACAGGGAAAACCATAGACAAAACAGAGGCAGCGAAGTGCAACGTGAACCAACATCTTGCTGCCCAAATCCCTACATAGTACCCCAGTAGATGTTTCCCCTGATAGTAGCCCCCTACACCAAAGTGGCAATGTGCCTTGTTTGGGGTGAAAATGTAAAAAAAAAAAAAAAAGAATGATGTCACGTTTTGGAGCTTATAGGAAACTAATGTTTTCAGATTAGTTACGATAGATTACACTTAAACTCCTGAAAACGAAACGCTATAATCAAACGGAGACGCTTTTAATTGGTTCAAAATATAAACATTCTGTGTTTATTATGGCTGTAACCTTGCAAGCCGATAATAATCAAGACAAACGCAGTGATATCATTACCAAAAAGTGTATTAGCAAATGTATGTTACAGAAGTATACGTCATGGGTCTAGGGCCATAACTGCCACAAAATGCTACATCGATGTTTAGATGTAATTATACTCTATATATATTATATAGTCTCTTAATAAATCGATTACACTTCAAACGGTTCGCTCAGTTTGCTCCATAACAATTATTTTACCGGATGCTATGCATGGGACCACATGTCCACTAACCATTTTACACACATGAATGAACATCCATTTGTGACATATTAGGGAGCCTATGGCAATAGCAATTAAGTTAGCTAACGTGGATTTTGACAAGGATCACACTAAGTGCCAGAAAACCCAAATCTGTAAAACATAATCGTTCTCATGGTCGAATGAAAGATATGTGGCAGAAAATTAAAGTAGGAAAGCAAGAGGTCAAACAGCAAACAAAACAGGAGTCGAACGATGATGAATAAATAATATCCCCACGTTTCGTTAGCTGAGAGAAACCTAGGTTTTCAGCTCAATCTCTCTGGTTGAAGCCATGCGAGCGAGACCGTCAATCAGGTAGAGAACTTTTAATGTAAGGCGAATGCTATTTCGATGTCTGTCCGTGTACGTTACTTATTTCATTAAATTATATAATTAAGTTTGAGAAGTAAATAACTAGCTACGGAAACATTAGTCTCTCTCTGAGACGCGTTAATTCTTTCCTCATAAAACCATGTATGAAACCTGTCAACGGATGTCTTGTGTTGCTTTCTCCATGAAAAATAAACGGAAAGCGCGTAAAAGATCAGCACGTATAAACAGTCGCACGTATACATAAAGACTTTTATTTTGTTACTGAAAATGCTAAACTTCCTCAGGATTTCCAACATATAAAACATTACATTTACCAAGGTTACGATGATGGAGAGGTTTACGCCAACATACGCATTAAAGATACCTTACCTTAGCTGATTCAACTTCACGCCTGTCAACAAACAGTATCACGGGCTTCGTAGAAAAAAATGGAAGTATCTGTTCTACCTTAATAACAAGGAAACTAAAATTGATAAAGATATATAGCTTCGAAACTCAAGCCAAAAAAAAAAAAAAAACTAAAAAAACGTCCAGAATGTTGCGAAACCTTCTGAATCTGATAAATAGATAAAACCCAAGGAGAACAACGACGAATTCCCATTTGAACCGGAAAACACATTAAGAACATCAACAAATCTAATCGTACATAGATAAGATTCGATAAATAAAACGTATACAAGTGTTATTGTAAGAATTCCAAAATACCATAAAAGTTAAATACCAGGATCAACCTAAAAAAATAGAGTTCTTTTTCTTGGACTGACAACGGAGTGATCGCCCTTGGATGTAGTAGGAGTAGTAGAAAATCGGCAATGACACCCGGAGGAAAAAAACACACGCAGCTTATAATAAGAAATTAATTAGCAATGCATATTCAGCCGTTCAATTATTATTATTATCTCACCAGTAAGTTGTGTAATAAACTTATTAAAAGTTCCCCTTCGTCCTCATATCACGTTTCCGTTGTTATTCCAAAGAGAACACACATTTTAAAACTCGTAACAATGGGATATCTAGAACATATGACAAAAATATGAAAGACGCAGAAAAAAGAAATTACCAGCATAGCGACATTTACATCGAGACTATGAATTATACATAGAGTGCGCAGACGAACACACATTTCAAAACCCGTAATAATAAGATATCTAGCACATATGATAAAAACATAAAAGACATTGAAAATTATTAACAACAACATTGCGATATTTACTAAAGATTAGACAGTAAATATAGAGTTAGCACGATTGATAAAAACAACGCTTACATTCTTATTAAAAAACTATAAGATCATTATATTACTAATGAGTACTAGCAGACCCCTGGGAAATTCCACGGAATTAAGAATATATATATATATATATATATATATATATATATATATATATATATATATATAACTCTTTATTTTCGTTACAATACTATTTAGATTGCTATCGATTTACTCCTGAAGAGATGATAGCCGAAAGAGCTCTCGAGAAACTTCCGCCTACTATTTTATTTAAAACCATATATATATATATATATATATATATATATATATATATATATATATATATATAATCAACAAATGCTTTGAGAAAGCTGATAATTTCCACCCAGCTATAGGTAAACTAGCGCCTTACGTTCAATTAATAGTATACAATTAAGTGTTTATAGTGTGCTTTTGTTTGGTCTTAGTATTACATACCATAAAATATGTTGAGATGTCGTAAGGCATAAAGACAAAAGCATACACATTCAACAAAACATTTCACATTGGAATTTTCTTTTCTGGATGAACCACTCAGTAAAAACATAAAAATATTCGAACGTAATTTCGAATGCAAACAGCATCTAATGATATATATATAAAAACGTAGCAATTTCGGACTATCAAGAATGGACGTACAACCCTGTTACTGCACCAGCAGCGCATGTGTAGACGCATGCGCAGTCAAAAATAGCGATAAAAAGCAAAAGAGATAAATAAATAAAATGAAGACGCTTTTAAACAACCATTTCCTTTATAATCGTCGATTCCCGCTTCCTTTTTTATTATTTTGTTTCCTTCGAACAGGCAAAGTAACAATACAATAGAATATATATATATATATATATATATATATATATATATATATATATATATATAAAATAATATATATAAAGAAATTTGCAGACAACGTGAAATTAATGATTTCTTTTTTATTTAGCTTCCAAGACAAAACCATAATATTGTACTGAACTCTTTTTCTAAGTATGATTTTCCGAATTTTATGAATAACCAGAAATTGAGAAAAAAACATTTTAAATAAAGTAACACAATCTAAAATTATTATATAATAAAGAATAAGAAAAATCTAATTACTGGGAATTAGCTGATCGAAACATGCTCATGACTGTGTAGCAACATATTACTGCTTATGTAAAAATAAATAAAGAGTATATATATATATATATATATATATATCGTCAGAAAGACTACTAACAACACTTGGTATTATGTTAGTGCAAAAAATAATATCGTTTTTTATGATATATACATTAAAAAAACACTAATTAGACATTATGAAAAGTCCACCATATCGACTACAGATTTCCCTCCATATGAATACTGTCTATTCCGATTAATGTTTAATTTTTCAAAATTCAAGAACAATAAATCATTTCTCACAACATGAGTTGGTGTTCATACCACTTGGAGATATATCCTCGACAATCATTCCGACAGTGTTTATGCTTTACGCCCCTAGCTGGTACATTCTCTCTTCTAACGTAAGCCAATTCTAGGGCGTAGGCTTTTCAAAACCACGGCGTGTCCTTATACTTAACCTTTTGGAGAATAGATAAATAAAACAACTCATTATTTTAACAGGATGGACAGAATTTTTTCTCACTCTTATAATTCTTTGTCTCCGTTCAGTCTTTAGAGGCAACTGATACCCCCATGTAAAAGTGGCTGCACGCATAATTGTGACACAATCTCGGAAGACACCTCTCTTGAATCGGCACTGCTTGATTCCAGTGGCAAAAAGAAGTTCAAGACGACTGGAAACAATGCTGTGATACGCGCACATACAGCACATAATATTCTTAAACGATCAAACATTTACTGCTGATCAGACTCAACGTTGCTTAACTTCGGTGATGCAACAGAAATCGGTTTGCCAGCGTTATTATGCATCATTTTACTAATAGTGCTAATGTTATGTCTTAATGGTTGAATTGAGAAGACAATAAAAAAAATAAATACTTAAAGAGGATTAAGAGCAAACGAATAGTAATACTGTATCTCTATAATGCTGCAACAGTGGCAGGTTGGAGGTAGACTAAGAGTAAGAATCAAATATGCCGCGTGTCTGATTCAAGATTCCCCAAAAAGCTCCTTTACAGTGAGCTGGCTAAAGGTAAAAAGAACTACGAAGAAAGCAGTGGAAACAGTTCAAGGACAGCTTATAAGTATCACTCAAATAGTTCGGTGTGTATTCCGCTTCGTAAGCCCCCCCCCCGTTCAAATTCTTGGCGTACTACAAACCACAAAGGGTCTGTAATTGTTGGATCTGCACGCATTGAGGAAGATGAGAGGAAACGTGTTATTTGAAAGGAGAGAGCAGTCAGCTATTATTACATGATTATTTCACATTTTTCCTACATCCGGGAGATACTTCAAAGCTCTGATACGACGTACGAGTCATTTTTGAATCAACAAAACAACTATATGATCACGTAACCTTTGCAAGCGATGGATGAACATCATCATCTATATAATACAAGATGTTTACATTTTCCAGTTTTGGAACTTGGAATTGGTTTCTCAATGATCTACACTTTAGCTAAACCAGCAAGTGCATCATAATAAATCACAACACCCTCGTCGTCTGACTGACGAGACAATAACCAATAATGTAAATACGGTTTTTATAGTCTAACGGGGAACGTTGTTTAACATTGATGTATGCCATGGAAAACCAAAATGGCGGCCGTTGGGTTGTATTACTCGACTTGCAGAAACCAAGATACGTCTATTCAATCTCTTCATGGGTTTCGAATTTAATCGCGACACGTTAGCGAACAGACTTTTGTGTAAAGATGTTTGAACACATTGAAACGCGTTATTTTATTGGAGAACACAGATTAAATAAACCTATATGGTTGTAGTAGGAGAAACCTATTTAGCCATTTTGTCCGAATTCAGATTGTACCAATATATGGAGCCGAAATATCCTCATAATAAACCGACCACATACCTAACTTTTCCTTATTGATCAAGCAAATAGATAACATTTTTGTTTAAAAATACATCAACGCGACAGAAAATAAAATATTATTATAAACTTAAGCGAGATAGACTGACAGAAATGCTATTTTAATCGTAACCGCAAAGAATATATAGAATTTGTACGTTTAGCCATAAAAATCTTATCAAATCATGTACGACAGACAAACAGAAATGATATATACAATTGAAGTATGTGACAAACCGACGGAAATACGATTTCAAATCTAAGCGTACAAACAAAAACGCTATCCCGATCCTCAGCCGAGTGTTTTCCTTATGTATCTAAGCCACCAGAGTCTAGACCATTTTTGTGATGGATTGTTCTCTGCTGGATCATAGCTATGGTCCTATGCCCTGTGCAGTTCTAGGAGGTCCATCCTTAGAGAAGTGTTAGCTTACTGCTAATCGTCTTAGGCGCCCGTACCGGGGAACGCCGATGGAACGGCCCAGGCATAGTTTTGCAAGATGGAATTCTCGTCCTCTAACCGCAGGCTTTTCAAATCCCACTTTTAAATCCTTGTGTCACATCATTCCATCGAAGGGAGGGAGATAAACATCGATCGTTAGAGTGACAGATCGAGAGACTGAAAGAAAGTTTTATAGAGATTCATTGAAAAAAATGGATGCGTTTTTATTGATGTGGCATTCAATTTAATACATAAGCGTGACTGAGTGACGGAGCATTTCAGAGAGATGCGAAAAACATATCTGAAATGGTATGGAATCTTCTGATCAAAAGCTCCTTTTCGTGGATGGAAAAGCCAGAAACAGATGACACTTAAATTAATAAACAGCTAAAAATGTAACACAAACACATGACGTATAGTAATACAAATAATCTTTTTTTCCAAAAACATTTTCAACTATCTTTGTCGGTTTTCTTCAGTGTATTAAGCACCACACACACACACACACACACACACACACACACACACACACACACACACACACACACACACACATATATATATATGAATGTATGTATGAAAATTAAATAGTTTTTTTAATATAATATTAAAGGTTAGAAAACTTCCAAGACTATATATATATATATATATATATATATATATATATATATATATATAGAAAGAGAGAGATAGATAGATAGATAGATAGATAGATAGATAAATGTTTAGAGGTACAGAATTTATATACAGTTTTGAAAATAATAAGCGGAAGTTTCTCAAGAGCTCTTTCGGCTATCATCTCATCAGGAGAAAATCGATAGCGTACAAAATAATATTGTGTCGAAAATAAAGAGTTCTAATGGGTAACTTATTAAATGTGCCAAAAGTACGGGAACACTAAAATAAATTTATTAATATTTAAAAACGATTAAAATATTGGCACAACGAGGGAGGAAAAAAAAACGAGAGAAAAGATTCAAAGTTCCCCAAAGAAAAACAATGCGTTGGATGTTTCCTTTTGCCGGCACAAAGAAGGTTGACGCACCGCAATAGAGACAGACTCCAAAATCTTTAAATGGTTTTTGGAGTCTGCACCTCGAACCAATCTATTTTATATCTATCGGCACAGCACAGGTTGTCAACCAAATGCTGGCCAATAGCAGAGTCCAAGGCTGCAGAAAGAGGGGGACACCCAGACCCCATCCTCCCTTGTATGATCTTCGATGGAACATGCTGGTTTATACGAGTGAAAATGTGCAAGGATGTTCGCCCAACATAACCAGCATCGCACTGGCATTTAAATTGATATAAAATATTGCTATTTTGGATGTAAGACAAACTATCCTTGCGAAAAGACAGAAAAGCAGGTTTCGTAGTATATACCAAACGCAAGGACACAGAATTAAAGCAGTCGTAAATACTTCTGCGAATCTGTTTGGAAAGTCTTTTACTCTTTTTCCCAATCCACGGTAATTTTAAATAAACCGGGCATTTCAAGAGTCCAAACTTTTTAGGGGATTTAAAATCCGCAACCTTTTTGAAAATACAGTCATCAATAAGGTCAACAGGATAACCATTATTGATGAATATTTCCCTGATCTTATTGAGTTCGGCGTCTAATCTGTTAGGCGAACAAATATATTTAGCCACGGATACGTATTTCATTGTTATACGGCTCATCAGCAGGGTTGACTTTAGCAGACCTCTCTCTATCTCTCTCTCTCTCTCTCTCTCTCTCTATATATATATATATATATAAATGCATGTAATTATATATATATATACATACATATATACACACACACACACACACACACACACACACACACACACACACATATATATATATATATATATATATATATATATATATATAACTGAGCTAGTCTTTATGTCCGTCTATCTGAAAAACAGTATCTACCAAACTCTTTTATACGATTCACGAACCGAAGAGAGTCAACGCATTTTACATCCAAATATACTGATTGAAGGAGGATACAATAAAGATTGTTAGATATCTCTAGCTGAATTTAGGTAGAAATGATTGTAAATTATATATTATAGTGCATGTAGAATATGGCCCATTTTAATGTATACAAATGTATATATAATATCGTCCATTTTAATGCATGCAAAATATATTCTCTTTAATGTATGTATAATATGTTTTATTTTAATGTATGTATAATATTTTATATTTTAATGTATATAAAATATGTTCTCTTTTAATATATGTATATATTTTTTATGTATGTATATGTCCTCCTATAATGTATGTATAATATGTTCTTTTTTTAATGTATGTATAATATTTTAATTTATGTATAATATTTTATATTTTAATTTATGTATATTTTATATTTTAATGTATGTATAATATTTTATATTTTAATGCACGTATAATATGTTATATTTTAATGCATGTATAATATTTGATATTTTTATGTATGTATAATATTTTATATTTTATGTATGCATAATATTTTATATATTTATGTATGTATAATAGTTTATATTTTAATGTGTATATAAAATTTTATATTTTAATGTATGTATAGTTTGTTATATTTTAATGTATGTATAATATTTTATATTTCTATGTATGCATAATATTGGATATTTTAATGTATGTATAATATTTGATATTTTAATGTGTGTATAATATTTTATATTTGAATGTATGTATAATATTTTATATTTTAATGTATGTATATGTTCTCTTTAAATGTATATATAATATGTTCCATTTTAATGTATGTAAAATATGTTCTCTTTTAATGTATGTATAATATGTTATATTTTAATGTATGTAAAATATGTTCTCTTTTAATGTATGTATATGTTCTTTTTTATGCATGTATATGTTCTTCTATAATGTATGTATATGTTTTATTTTAATGTATGTATAAAAAAAAACATACTTCTGTTCGTCTCCCGTGTGTGCGTGCGTGTGTGCGTGCGTGCGTGTTCCAAATTTAATTACAGTTCGCAAAACATATGTCCATACATTAAAGATTATAATATCATAACAACGTGTATTTATACAATATGGCAGTTCAAAACCGGATCACTAACATTCCTTCCATCATCATTTCCCCACTGGTTGACAAGAAGATTCGTCCGCTACGTTCGTAACGAGTGTTAATAACTGTGACTCTAGGGCTACGTTTCATATATTACTCGGTCTTAAAAGCTATCTGATGTTGATTAATTATACGAATTTACATTAAATCTGAATATTTTTATGGGGTAAAATAGAGGTAAAATTATAAACACGCTTCAACTATTTCTTTAGTTTGGAAAAGAGATAAATTTCAATTAAAACTCAAATATCGTGTCTGTTTAGATGGTTTTAATATGACGCCAGGTTTCACCAGTGAGCGTTAAAACAACGAATTATGCCATTTTTCAATTCAGGAAATTCATCAATTAAGCTTAATGGCGTGTGTCGCGTCGTCGTAATTTTAATCTATTTGCGGCTTTCCTAAAATAATCAATCAATCAATCAATAAGGGTTTTATCACTAAATGAGGAACCCCTCCCTGGACTTTAGCCATCTACCTTTGTCCCGAGCTATCCGTTGCCACATGGGACCTATGTATTGTATCAGGTCGTCCCTCCATCTCGTTCTTGGTCTTCCCTTTTGCTTCTTATGTTCACGAGGTGTCCATTCCGTTGTCCTGATGGACCATCTGTTATCATGTTGTCTGACTATGTGCCCTGCCCATCTGTGTTTGGATGTTTTGATGGCAGTATTGATGTCAATAACACTTGTTTGTTAGCGGATCCAGATGTTTGTCTTTCTGTCTTGACTGTCTTGTAGAGTGATGCCTAACATTATTCTCTTATATATATATATATATATATATATATATATATATATATATATATATATATATATAACGGTAAATGGTAGTTTGCTTGAAGCATTGCTGGTAAACTTCCATATATATATATATATATATATATATATATATATATATATATATATATATATATATATGTGTGTGTGTGTGTGTGTGTGTGTGTTTTATATTAGTATTTTTATTATTTACTTAAACGGTGCTAGATACGTAAGTAGCGTTAGTTAGTAAATTTTGAAAATATGTATGGCAATTAATGTGCACAGAACTTTTAGCGTTTCAGCTTCGTGAGGAATCCTTACGGGAATGAAATGTGAAAAATTCTGTGTAGCTTAAGTAGTTTGCTTGAAGCATTGCTGGTAAAGGAATATATAGAAGTTTTAAAAGCCAAAACAAATTCATCCTCGAGCACTCGACGCGTTCTCGCTTCTGGAATGGTGTGAGCAACCTGGAAATCCATCTGGCAGACACCTTATGCATATGCACATGCTCTTGAATGATAGTTTCCACAGACCCAGTACTAATCTTGACATCTTGGGCTATTTGGCGAATAGTAATGCGCCGATCTTCCAAAATGGCAGCCTCAACTTGACGGACAGATGCCTCATCAATGGCAGAAGGGGGGCAACCAGGTCTGGAAGCTGTTTCCACAGACTTCCGGCAATGTTTTAATTCACGATGCCAGCGTTTTACAAGGTCATATGATGGGGCATTATCACCATAAGTTTCTTTCATTTCATCAAAAGTCTCCTGTGGTATGCGTCCTTTCAAATACAAAAACCGGATCACTGCTCGACATTCAACAGGCTCCATTTTACACCTTACTCAGTTCAAACACCTGTAAAACAGAAACCACAATTAGTTCAGAGCTGTAATTTGCCACATAATCCGTAGAGATATAAATTATTGCACATGCAAAATTTCAGCTACATCAGACAGATGGAAGTTGGTCAGGGACATTACTTATTGCACACCCCTCGTGTATATATATATATATATATATATATATATATATATATATATATATATAGGGAGAGAGAGAGGAAGAGAACGATACACGATATAATCCTGGAATAATACCACGATTTTCGAAACATCATATATATATATATATAACATACATGATATATAGGAAGTGTAATGGGTTTTGAACTACCTGATGACTATACATTACCAAAGTCCAACCATTTAAAATATATTTTACTGTGCTTCACCGCCCGTCCTCTGTATTCTTTGATTTTTCTTTGCTTTCAAATGTTATCTTGAAAATATGATCGCCTATCAATATGCTTTGATTTCTCTCTCCCAACCTACAATAATAAAGTCTCGTTTGTATGTTCAAAGACAACTGGAATGTTTAACCAAAACCTCTGTGTCGTCTGTTCTTCCTGCCGATGCATCGATTCCGCCCCATTGCTCATGCTTATTGGCATACTTTTCTTCACATCTACAGAAGAATACGAGTGACGGCTGGCTGCAGTTTACAGAGTTTTACTCTGTGTTTAGATGAAACTATTTATTTCCCTCTGAGGATATCGCTTAGTGATATTTAACTCGCCAGCCATAGCAGATCGTCAGCTAACGGATTGAACGAACGCAGAAATGTAATTCTCTAGACAAAACTTAACTGAATAGATTATCCGTTGGCAAACGAGTTCGAAAAGTCTATAGAATAATTGCACCCCAGGTAGTTAGCATGGTCAAGCAAAGGGAAATAATTCATTTAAGATTAACATAATAGTAGTATTAATATATATATATATATATTTATATATATATATTTATATATATATATATATATATATATATATATGTAGTTTTATTTTTAGATGTAAGCAAGCAGCAGACGACAACTGATGTTTACCAAATGATTCTAATTACTAAATCATTAATGACATTAACCAACATTGCTAAATTATTGATGAAATTAACCAACATTTATAGAAGAAAAATATACAAAAGCAAGAATAGAGAATAGTTTTATAAAGTCAAGAAATTTTGTTTTTATTAAGTGGATTTTTTAATATAAAAACGATTAAAATAACTTTATTCAAAACAAGAACGTAAGTCTGCATGCATCCGTCTAATAAGTAAAGATGGGCTAAAGTTTTATCTAAGTCTTAATTCTCCATACTGTATAAAGTATTCCGAAAGTTATGCTATGGGAATTTTAATAACTTAAAAAACTACTTATCCGATGAGACTGAAATTTTACGTAGTTGTTTCTGTTATTAAAGAGTATCAGCCTAAGACATCAAATTTGAAAACAAAATGGAATCTATCCGATGTGGAAATCTAAAGCTATCGCCCAAAGTGTGGCTTTCACCATTTCTATGACTGTAACATAGCGTGTAGGGCGCGAGTGTAAGAAAATCAGCAGCAACCATAGGATAGCTGATTAGCGAAAATATTAGCAGCAACAGCAGCCGTCTTAGCACATAATCAAATTAAGCAAGTGTGCACGCGCTGACGTCACGGGAAGGAGGAGAAAAAAAGGATAACAAAAGGCAGCACCTGGTTGGTTGGTTGGTTGGTTGGTTGTTTTTGTTTTACGGCATATCAACCCTTTTCGGGTTATTTAATGCCGAATCCAAAGATTTTGAAGAAAAATCTTTTTAATAGAATATATTTGTTGTTTTCACGTAAGTTTCTATTTAACCCATAGTTGGGACCCTAACAGGTACTACCACTCCGGGTCAGAGTGGACCTGGGAGCAATGGTAATTAAAGGGTGGTTCCACATTCCCCAAAGCCTACAAGCTGGGGCCTCACCACTGGATATAGTTTAAGGTCATATCCAGGACCCCCATTCAGGGACTTTTACCCTCTGTAGGGGGAGGGGGCAGTCGGCGTATTCTAATGCCCCACCGACAGGGTCGCAGCACCTGGTCGAGTTAAAAAGAATAGTAGGTGCCGTAGAAGACGGACATGCGAAGTCGAGGGCATAAAAATGTTGGCTATGGCCGGCGTCAGATGGCGGAGAGAGAGAATTTTAAAAAGTAGATGTAATATGACAGAGATTGTAAAACACATGTGTATGCGAAATGATATTTGAAAGATTATAAAATGCGTTTTTTTTTTGGAAGAACCACGGATAAATATTTTTCATTAGCATTTAAAAAAAAATGACAAGTTGTAGTTTTTATGTCCTTTCTTGTTTGCTTGTTCATGTGGGTCCGAGTGTTGAAATGTAACGACGCGGTCACATGACATTGCCCCCCCCCTGAGCTAGTTATCAATCAATCAAACAATCAAGCAAACGAGCAGAATGCACTCCAAGCGGGTTGAATCGGCTTCCCTTAAAGGAAGAAATGTCTAGGGAATATCAAATTTACAGACGGTTCCGAGTCACATGTATACCCCAGTCACAGGTATGACGTCATTATATCTTACAGTTCATGCAAGGAAATGTTGACATCCTCCTACAGACAGCGTTTGGTATTTCCAAATGATAACTCATCTAGTACTGACCAGGCTCAGCGTTGCTTAACTTTAGTGATCTAACAAAAACCAGTGTGTCAACGTGAGCTAGATATCACAAAAATTAAATTAGCTCTAAGTGAGAATATGTCGATATTTCATCAAGTTTGTTTAAGTGATATGTACGCTAGGCTTTATATAAACAGACTCGATCGAAAACAAGTATTTATAATAGGCATCGATCTGACATAAGTCTCTTTCTTTTTCTGTTATGTTTTAGGAGTTTAACAGATATTTTTTAGAGCAGGAGTTTGAAAATCTTTAAAAATGACAGCACATAATTATTTCTGGTTTAAAAGTTATTTTGAAGAATTTTCTTTTAATTACAGTATGTAGTGTGTACTCTATCCAGTGAAACTTGTTTCAACCTACCCTCCAAAAAGAAAACAACTATCCCAAACATGTTTTCTATCATTCCCGGTTAAGAAACAAGAGAATAACTTTATCAACTTATCCGCTACGTGTCACTCAAAACTTCCTGCACGTGTCTCTACCACTCGACACGTTAACTTAATTTTCCAACCCCTATTAAAAAAATCCACTTTACTAAATCTAGCTTTTATTTAGAAAATTCCGTTTTTAAGATTATTTAAAAACAGCCAGGTCAAAATTTTGTTATACAGAAACTTATATTCAATTAACCGTATAGGAAGAATAATTTCGAATCGTTATTCCGTTTCAGTATTAATTAACCCGGAAAATAAAAACAATAAAAATGACGCTCTAATAACGGCTTTTAACATTGTATCTGTGGAACTCTGTTTAAGTTTTTTAAGTATGTTATTTAATATTCTTACCATATTGTCGTCCATATTTTTACATAAAATAATTCTGAAGCTTATAAGAGTTTTTTATCACTGCAACATACATAACATTCTAATGACTTTTCATACAAAATTTAGTGCACTCGTATTAATAATTTTTAGAGGTACAAATGCATATAGTTTTTTTTTCATTATTCATGAATCCCACGGGCTATTCGTACAAAGTTTGCTGCTATACTAAACGAGAGTTTTGATCTTTTCAAATGCTTACTACAAAATCCATTGAGTTGCTCTTCTTCAAAAAAACATTTTGTTTAATATCACTTTTTAAATTAATTTTGTGCGAACGAATTATTTTAGATCCTTTCCGGCTAATTGACTTGAGATTTGCAATTTTTTTTTTCAGTTTGCGAACGTAATGCCAGAACAAGGAGTTCACTAGCACACACACACACACACACACACACACACACACACACACACACACACACACACACACACACACACACACACACACACACTATATATATATATATATATATATATATATATATATATATATATATATATGCATATGTATATATATGTGTGTGTGTGAACAGTACTAGCTTCCTCATGGTCTGATCAACGGCGACTAAACTGGTTCCCCCACCAAACTTGTTTGGTGAGGAGGGTGGCTAGTCTCCCTAAAGGATTAAAAACAAGACCTTCCAAAGGCGGGGGGGGGGACAACGGCCAACTAGCACCATGTGCGTTTGTGTGTTTGTGTGTATGTACGTGTGTGTTGGGGTGGAGAGTGTCCCGTAAGTCGTGGTGAAAGCAACCTTTCTAGGAGAAAAAAAATCTCGAATTTAAAATACCATAAAGCGGGAGACCAGCACCCGCATTAAGCTGGTCTGCAGTTTAACTTGTCACTGGCTATATTGCTCTTGCTTGTTGCTGAATCTCAACATTTTGAACCGAGAGAGAGACTTAGCTGTCGTACAAAGCTAAGACTCTGTAACATCATCTTTGTATAGATACTTCTTCAGGCATTTGTCTATTAAAATGGTCCTGTGGCGAGAGAAATCATTTTTGGGCTCATGGACTTTAAGTGTCTGAGGGAGTGGCACAAGACGTTGCAATCATCATATATGAACATATATATATATATATATATATATATATATATATATAAGTTTATTTTATATATATATATATATATATATATATATATATATATAGAGAGAGAGAGAGAGAGTGAGAGAGAAAGAAAGATAGAGCGAGCGAGAGGGAGAGAAAGAGATATAAATGGTAAAAGACACATAAAAGTGCGCAATATGTTAGTAGAGCTGAATATGTTTTTTTTTAATTATTTTACAACCTCAAATATTGACAATCTATTACAATTGTTTCCGTGGACAGAAAACAGATTGTCTGCTTCATCAGACGACAAGCATTGGCGTTACCAGTGCTCAACAAGTGAGTGGAGCTTAGTAGTTATATGAAAATATACACAGTAGTATGAAAATATACTACAAGAAAAGTAAGATGTTAGAACCATGTGTGTTTCAGTTCTGTGATGAAATGATCAGGCTAATTCAGAGTAAGAAACAGGAAATGGGTGTTTTTTAAGGGGGGAAAAACTGCAAATATTTCTAAAGAAATTTTATAATGTACATAAAAACATTTACTAAACATTACCATCATGAAATATTTTGAAGCGAAAAATTATGTATGAGCGTTCTAAAAACATCCGTTTCTCGTCCCTGACCCATCTTTATATATATATATATATATATATATATATATATATATATATATATATATATATATATATATATATGTATATATATATATATATATATATGCGTGTACATGTATATAGATATTTATGTGCGTATGTATAAACAAGTGACATATCGAACATATAAATTGTAGTATAAGTTATTTATTTTGTCATTTTTTATGGATATATATATATATGTGAGTGTGTCTGTGTATTTAATGTTCTTTATAATATATACATATGTGTATGTGTAGCATATATATGTTTTAGAATATCTATATGCGTGTGTTTATATATATGTATATGTATGTTTATTTATAGTTGTTGGCGTATGTGTATTGTGTTTATCTGTATATGTGTGCGTGTATGTTTCACTTCTATGTTTATGTGACGAGTGTGTAGTCTGACAAACAACAAGAAGATATTGGACTAAGCAAAGAGCCCGAGAAAATCTATGAGATAAATCGAACTAAGTTGATTGGAGATCTCCTAAAATGATGAAATTCTACGATGGACGTGTATTCGTGTGTGTGTTGGTGCTAGTATATGCATACGTATATGTGTATGCTTGTGTATAGGAATGTACATGCTTGTAGATATGTATATGTGTATGTATAGAGAATACAGAATAATTACGTTTGACACACCGGTTCTCGTCAGATCACCGAAGTTAAGCAACGATGTGTCTGGTTAGTACGAGATGGGTGACCATTTGGGACGTCCAGGTGCTATATGGGCTTTTCGCTTATCTCAGCATTATTTTCAGTCGTCCTGGACTTCTCCATGCGACTAGACTCAAGCAGTGCCGATTCAGGAGAGGTATGGTAGGGATTGTGCAACCCTTGCCACATAATTACACGCGCAGCTGCACCTACAGGGAAACATCGATGTATCGAGACATGCGTAACGTCTGTGTAAATATGTATGCTTCGCGCCTATTCATCTCTCTGTTGTTTCCTGCCTCCAACTATAACTTTCTGCATGAAAATAATCTATTTATTCAGAATAGTTCAGTATAGATAATACGACCTAATGACGTTGGACTTGAAATAAACATGCAATTGAAATATGTATACACATTTGTTTTGTTACATAGGCATCACCACTTACCAAGGCCAAGAGGTCACTCGAGGATAAGGGTTAAAAAGTGTACAGTAGAAATTGGACAATATAGTAACCGCTAATAATGGAGATTCGGTAATTTGTGCAGTCATTAATGTTTGTATAAATAAATGATATCTACTAGAATACAGCTCTGTATGTTATTGAGTACTATCTTATAAACATCGTACTATCATTGGATCAGAATCAAGGAAAAAACAACCGTACAAGAACTATATATATATATATATATATATATATATATATATATATATATATGCATATATATATACATATATATATGCATATATATACATATATATGCATATATATGTATGCATACATATATATACATATATATGCATATATATACATATATATATCTATATATATATGCATATATACATATATATACATATATATATGCATATATATACATATATATATTTATATATATGCATATATATACATATATATATTTATATATATGCATATATATACATATATATATGCATATATATATATATATATACATATATATATATATATATATATATATATATATATATATATATATAGGCGCAGAGTCATTAGAGTCATTGAAATTTACAGGTTGATATAAGAGGGAGCGTTAATTCACTGGGAGAGATGCAACCCCAGTCTTCGTTAAGACATGCATCTATAAAAAGGAAAGTATGATGCAAAAACCTGCGATCTGCTGTATATTCTGTCCCGTGGCAATCATTTGCACCGAGGGAGGTTAGCATTAATACCAAAAATATGTGGTTGGTTCTACACAAAGCCTTCACCACTATAAACAAATCATCTGTGTAGTTTTCCGAGCAACTCAGTTGTTGTGGTGGAACCTCATACGTCGAAATCGACGGCAGCCTCCATCATATATATATATATATATATATATATATATATATATATATATATATATATATATATATATATATATATAGAGAGAGAGAGAGAGAGAGAGAGAGAGAGAGAGGGGGGGGGGAGATAGATAGATAGATAGATATACATGCATATATACATACATATATATACATATATATATATATATATATATATATATATGTACATATATGTACACACACACACACACACACATATATATATATGTAGATAGATAGATAGATAGATATGGTAATAATTGTATAAAAGGCTTGAATACACTTTATATAAGAAGCTAAAATTACTGCTTCAAGTTCAAAAATTAGCTCAGAATATTAGATGGATAGACGCCGACACAGAAGCAGCAATTATATCCCTTTGTCAGCAAAATCGCACATGGACTGAGACAACTAAAGGACAAAATAAGGGAAGCAACATTTACGAATCTGCCCAAAGTAAATTCCAGGTTCACTATTTCTATACTTTTTTATATAAGAAATGCTATGTAAATATTTGTGTTTGTATGTGTATTTATAGGATTAAAAAAATCGCTATGCTGATCTTCATGAAATTTAAACCATCAGCCGTACATAAATATAACAGGAATGTTATGAGTTATATTCGATTTATTTTCTGGCGGCAAAGGAGGTTAACATAAATAAACAGTTGAACCGGCTTTGCATTGAACGGACACTAGAACTCTATACTACACGTTCAAATGATGTGTTATTAAGGGAAATTGTAGAATTTTAAGCCCAAGATTTACCAGCGTACATAATATATATTTACTAGTGTTGGGACTATTAATCGGAATTGGAATCGGGAATTGGAAAAATTGGAGGTTTTTGGGGTATCGGAGTCGGAAAAATTTGAGCCTATTTTCCGATGCTGAACCGATTCCTTAATTTTTTTTTTATTTGATTTTTGCTTTAGAAACATCGTCCGCTGCTTGTAGTAATAATATATTAATAAATATTTATTGATTTTAAACTTCCAGTAAGACTAAAATCTCTAGATCATCCCCTCACAAGTGTGTTTTTACATTTAAGAAAATGTAGGCACATTTAAAATGTGTTTTTACAGTAATCGGTACAAAATAACACTTTTATAGTTAAATATTTAGAGATTTACAAAGAATCGAAATCGGAATCGGTAATTGTATCGGAATCGGGAAATATTTTGGAATCGTCCCAACGCTAATACATGTATGTATGTATAGAGAATACGGAATAATTACGTTTGACACATTGGTTCTTGTCAGCTCACCGAAGTTAAGCAACGATATATATATATATATATATATATATATATATATATATATATATATATGTATATATATATATATATATATATATATATATATATATATTCGCCTTGCCTTTTGTAACAACACTTACAATTGAACGTAGTGTAGAATTACCTTCTTCTAGAAATTTGATCTGGCTAAGATATAACGCATTTTTTTTTCTCTGACAACGCTTTGTTTTCCTCCGTAGAATTTGTACAAAAATAGTTCGTAGATTCATCTGCTTCAGGCGTTTTTCTTTTTTAAATAAGACTGAACATTTTTGTCTGCTGTTTGTAATTTGAACGAATTGTTAAGTGGTTTTGTCGGTAAACTTCAAAACTAACACAGACTTCTCTATCAAGTCTAGTTTTCTGAATTCCTGCCAAACGGGACGCATAGCAAACCTCATACTTTTTCTTGCCCCTTTCGTATGCTTTGTACATTTTTGTAGACACTAAACGATGCCCTATATTTTTCTTGTTTTCCAAACTTGACCCATAAATATAGTATACTAGCTGGACTCTTGGCGTTACCCAGTCGTAAAATACGCGTAATTTGATATTTTAATTTATGCAGATTGCGTATGTATCGCTATAAAATCAATTCTTTATTGGATATATTACGAAGGATAATTTTCTTGGTGGACTTATTCGAAAAAAAAATACTAAATAAAAAAATAATAATGACAAGTCGTGCACCAAATTTCGTCTGCGTTTGTTTGCATTATCACGTCAGCTGATATTTGGGCTTTGCGATGAATGCTCTGGAAAAGTCACTTCTGATTAATGTTTCGATTTAAAATATGCAAACGAAGAAATGATTTGCGGCGATTTTAAATGGTGCCTCTTCCTCTATCTTAAATTGAACTCATTAATTAGAAATAAAATGGTGAAGTACACTCGGGTTTGAACAGATGATCATTCGATCTGTAATCGAATGATCTACCACTGAGCTACATCTTCAGATGACAATACATCTCTTTTTTAAAAAGAAATGATTTGCTGAGATTTTATTATTTCCCTTGACTGGTGTAACGAAAAATATTCCCCTGTAAAATTTCTTCGTTTTTATCTATAAAGAAGAAAGACTATTTTTAAGATCGGATATTTTCAATTTTCTATACTTATCAGATGAATTTATGTATAAAACGTATGTAAGAACACTACCAGATATATAAATTACCTTTGTGTGAAATTTGCAAAAAATAGGCCCAACCGTTTCGGAACCTATGAGGAAGGAATTATTACGCACGCACACACACACACACACACACACACACACACACACACACACACACACACACACACACACACACACACACAAACACACACACAGACACACACAAAGTTATTTTTATTATAATAGTATATATAAGGGTAGAGATAGACCCTTTCAATAAAACCGATGATGCTTTTGGGATTTTCAAATAATGTGTCTTCTCTACAAGCAACAAAATAGCAAAACCCATAAAAAACAATTTTCTTGATGTCTCGCTTATTTTCTGTTCTTTTGTAGAGGAATCTGTATTCGGTGTGAACACATTGCTACTATAGCGGTGTTCAAGATCTGAAAAATAGATATTTTGCATTGTGTCCATTCATTTTATATATGGATGATATATATTTCCTAAATGACAAACGCCTCGTAGAAAACTATGATGTTCATTGTAAATGTTATTATAATTATTCTCGTCATTAATTTTATTAGTTTTTCTTAGTTGTTTCACGACGTTTCGACCAACTATTCCTCTGGCCTTCTATTCGGGTCCTGTAGCGCAGTTGATAGAGACATTGAATCTCTATGGTTCCAGGTGAGAATTGTCTGAAGATAGCGGTTTCAATCCTACCTAAAGCCGACCAGATGCTTGCTTCGCCAAAACATTGTGAGACAACAACAACTATGGAAGGCAGTGATTGCAGTGAATGAAGTAAAAAAATTCAGAGTTCCTATTCCGTCGCGGTTACCACCTGAGAGGCCAGAGAAATAGTTGGCCGAAACGTCGTGAAACAACCAAGAAAAATATGAGGATAATGGTCCGCAATAAAAATAAAATGAATAAATAATACTCATCTCAATAATGAATTCCAATTAAATAATATATTATTGCCATGTTTCCGATAATTAATTTCGATACTTTGTATCTATTATTTTTAGAGTTGTATTTTAAATTTTGCTTGACCTCTAAAATACATTCTCGTTGCTAAAGTTATTTCCAAGGTTATGTTCACTTAAATTTAGAATATGCTAAAATTAGAAATGTTTTATTATTGCGTAGACGTGATTGGACTTTAGGTTTACCCATCCTTTAAATATAATTCGTATATATTTCGATTTATTATTAAAAGTGACATCTAAAATGTTATTTATTTATATATTAGTTAGTACATATCCTCATAAATTTTCTCACTTTATATTTATAATTTTCTTTGAGTTTTTTCCCCCATGACCTTGTTTGATACATTGTTATATCTAATCCATCGCCAGTATGTAGAAGTAAAAGAAATATAATCTGGTATACACCACACTATAATCTAATGCTAAAAATCAAACTTGGCAAAAATGTCCTTAATCTCATCGTAAAATACTTTGCCGTAGCCGTCCGTTGCACAGAATATATAATAAAAGTATCTGAAATTCGTCCTATAGTTGCTGTAAAAACTTAGAAATGATAATTTAAGCATACAATAGCAAAATATTAAATGCGAGCAGCATAGAAAAAAAATTAAATATAGAAATATAAAGAAAATATAAAAATTATAAAATGCATAAAAACCATTATCAATATAGTAAAAAGAAGAAGAATAACAAAACTAGAAGTTGCAGTAAACTATAATAGCAATCACTCAAAAGAGAAACAAGAAAGTAAATAATGAAGAGAAAGGCTGTAACTGTAAAACCTGTACACTTCGCCCACTACAAAATAAATGCACAATCAAAAGAATTGTTCACTATGCCATAATGTTTTGCTTAATGATCGAATAAGAATTAATACGTGGGTATTACTTCTCTAGATCTTAAAACAAGATAATACGATTATAAACGCACATTTAATAACAGAAAACGCTGAATAAAAACAGTATGAACGACCCATTACTGGAAACTCAAAGAAAGCGGACGTTCACCAATAATCGAATGAAAAATAATATGTCTATTATTCTTAACTTTCAAGAATCTCCAAACCTATTAAACTGTCGAAGTGAAATAGAAAGAAATGTATGCACAAAAGAAACATTATTTTAGAAATAATTATGCATAAGAAAAATATAATAATCTAATATATAAATCTCACGATGTCTCTGTGTATGTCTGTCTCCGTTTTTCAAATTGTATTTCCTCCGAGAGGAATGATCATTGGACGGCGTGCAATAGCTAAAAATATTGCATTTTTGGTGCAGAGTTTTATTAGAGGTATTTGATCGATTAAAATAATTGATAAGGGCTTCAGAAAAGGGTTCAAACTTGAAAGCAATGACACCTTGACGAGCATAGCACAATGGCATCATTCTGCGCATGCGTACATCGAGTAAAAGAGAAATCTATTTATCTAGATATTTAACAACGTTCTTAAAGCGATTGTTACTTTTGGCGCAATGGATATCGTAGCCACTTACTAGCACAAGCGTTGTGGGTTCGATCCCTACAATTTTCTTTTTTACATTCCAATATTCTTGATTTTTAAATGTTATGTAATAAATACAAACGAACACTTTTATTAAAAAATACAGAAGGATGGTTTTGATTTACGTAACGAAAATGTCATATGCAAAAAATATATAATACATCGGCTTATTTGTTACATTCCAAAAATCACGTAAATAGGTTAAGTAATGGAATTTGTATTGGATTTACTCCTAAACTAATTAACGGATCATTATGAATATTAATTATGTGCATATGTTTATATATTTTTATGTCTTGGATTCACTCCTAAACTAATTGACGGATCATTATGAATTTTAAATGTTTATATGATTATATATTTGTATGTATTGAGTCCACTCCTAAACTAATTAACCGATCATTATGAATTCTAATTGTGTGTATATTTTTATATATCTTAATTTATTGGATTCACTAAAACTAATTAACCAATCATTATGAATTTTAATTATGCAAATATACTTATATATTTCGATGTATTGGATTCACTCCTAAGCTAATTAACCGATCATTATGAATTTTAATTATGTGTATATGTTTATATATTTCTATGTATTGGATTAACTCCTAAACTAATTAACTGATTATTATTAATTTTAATTATGTTTATATGCTTATATATTTTTATGCATTGTATTCACTCCTAAACTAATTAACCGATCATCAGGAATGATTATTATTCGTATATGATTGCATATTTGTATCTATTGGGCTCACTCCTATACGAATTAACTGATCATTATAAATTTAATGTATTATATATGTTTTTATATTTGTATAGATGTCATATTCCAAAAATCACGTACAATGATCACTTACTTTTTAATGCATTTATGTGTACAAGAGATTCTGTCAAAGTAATAAGGTACTTGTGTAGTATAGTACCCATATGAAAAAACAAAGAAAATATTATCTGTGACGTATATAAAAGTTATTAAAACCGAAAATTACGTTCAATATTCGAGTAGTATGATTTACATATGAGAAATAAGGTGCTTCTTCACTATAGCACCCAGATAAAAAAAACAAATTCTTACCCCTGGCGTACATAAAATTTAGCACAACAGAAAATTACGTAAAC
This sequence comes from Euprymna scolopes, assembly GCF_053919585.1. Lineage (NCBI taxonomy): Eukaryota > Metazoa > Mollusca > Cephalopoda > Sepiida > Sepiolidae > Euprymna > Euprymna scolopes. Next base: position 27,808,205 of record NC_136487.1, on the reverse strand, counting down.
ATCGAGTTCTTTCATTTTTAAATTAGAAAAAGTTACTTGTACAGTAGCCTAGCCGAAAAATAAAGTACTTGTACAGTATAGTACTCATGTGAAAAACAAAGGAAATCTTACCTGTGACGAACATTAAAGTAACCCAAACCGAAAATTATGTAATATATTCGATTATTGAAAAGTTCGCACAAAACAGAAAACTATGTAAAATCATCGAGTAGTTTCATCTATATATAAGAAGTAAGGTACTTGTGCAGTATCCTAATCTAGAAATTAGGTACTTGTGTAGTATGGTACTCATATGTAAAACAAAGAAAATCCTACCTGTGATATGCATAAAAGTTATTACAACCGAAAATCACGTTATATATTCGAATAGCATGATTTTTACATGAGAAATAAGGTGCTTCTTCACTATAGCACCCAGGTGAAAAAACAAAAAATCTTATTCTAGACGCAGAAATCATTAAGCACAACAGAAAATAACTTAAAAGTATGGAGTTCTTTCATTTTTAAATTAGAAAAAAAGTACTTCTGCACTATCCTACCCAGGAAATAAGGTACTTGTACAGTGAAGTACCCATATGAAAAACAAAAACAAATCTTATCTGTGATGTACATAAGCTATCAAAATCGAAAATCATGTAATATATTCGAGTAGTATAACATTTATATGAAAAAAATCTAGTGCTTCTTCACTATAGCACTTTGATGTAAAAATAAACACATTCTTACCCGTGACATACCGAAAATTTAGCACAACAGAAAATTATGTAAATAATCTTAAATATGTGTTAAACATAACCCGCTCTAGGTATAGAATTTTATCCCACATACGTGTTGTAACTTTCTTGTCCTTGGGAAGGTACAATTATTCCATACATATGTTGTGTAATACCAGTCCTAGTGTAGGTAAATATTCCTTTGCTCAAGATGGCAAATGATACATAGACATAAAAACTTCCTCTATCCTAAGAATAACAGGTATGTTCTGCGAGGTCGCAGAAATACCTGGATTAGGACCCAGGCACGGGGTAAACCCATTTGGTGCTGATGGAATCGTAGATCTTCCCAGGTCATCCGTCTAGGAGAAGGAAAACTCTGAAGCTAAACCTAAAGGGAGGGACGCCCCTCCATCCTTCCAAGAGCTGGTGACTCGAACAAATTACTGGTCTGCAAACCTAAACTGCTTAAGGAGTAGATAGGCACTATCTATCGCCCGGCTTACATACTCCTTCTTTGCCTATTAGCCAGGCGTAGAGGTCGAAGCACGGGGATTCGGCAGAAACACTAAGTGGTCGATCTTGTTTTCTGACTAGGGCAATGAACGCCGATTTCCCCCTCTCCCGACACATCCCATCCGCCTCTAAATTGGGCAGTTGGGAGTGCTTGAACATCATAATGCCAGTACAAGTAGATTGGGTTGACTATGCCCCCACGCGGAAATTTTATAGCAAGCCCCACTCTCCCCAATGGTTTACTTCCACATGTGCAGCTGCCAACGCGCAAAGGCAGCACACGTACCACAGATTTAACCGACATAAGTCCAGTTCAAACAGACAGAAGTATATAGAAGCCAGAAGTAACTGTAAGAAAGAAATAGCGACAGCTAAGGGAGAATTTACTGAAACCACCCAAAAACGCATCGAAGCTCAGAAATTAGGAACCCGTGACTTCTGGAAATCTACAACAGTGTAGTAAATAATGGGCAATCAACAATTTCCCCACTATCTAACAATCATGAAGTTGTTTGCTCAGCAACTGAGAAGGCTAACATGCTTGCCATTCGATTTGCCTCCAACTCCACACTAGACCCTGCATACCACTCTCTCCCAGACTTTCCTTTGCAAACAGACGTCACACTTGATGATCTGAAAATCACCCCTTCTCAAGTGCATGCCATTATAAAAAATCTTGACACTGCAAAAGCATGTGGACCTGATCTCATCCCGGCTGTGCTATTAAAAACCTGCTCCGTCTAGGAAGCTCCAATCCTCTCCAAACTTTACAAAAAATGCCTTAATGAATCTTGCTTTCCTGCCTGTTGGAAAACTTCTTCTGTTTTACCAGTTTTCAAGAATTCTGGCGAAAGAACTAACCCATCAAATTACCGGCCCATTAGCCTCCCCCTACTTTTTGCCAAAATATTTGAGACCATAATAAACCAAGCTCAAGTCCATCACTTTACAAACTTCTAACTTCTTCAAACTGCTAAACTTCTTACCGACCAACAATATGGATTTAGGTAAGCCCGTTCCACAGAAGACATTCTAACTGTAATCTCTGAGTGTATATACCATTCACTTGAAAAAGCAGGGGAGGGTAGAGTGGTAGCTCTAGATATATCTAAGGTTTTTGACAGGGTATGGCACGAAGGTCTTCTCAGGAAAATCAGATCATACGGTATCACTGGAAGAATACTTAACATAATTAAATCCTTCTTAGGTGAGAGAAAAATCCAGGTTGTCCTCAATGGCCGTACGTCTAAACAATATGATATAAATGCGGGAGTGCCTCAGGGGTCTATCCTTGGACCTCTATCATTCCTAATATTCATAAATGACCTCCCTGACAAAATTGTCTGTGAGATGGGTATATAAGCTGATGACACCACGCTCTATAATAGAAACGACAGGAAAACAAATGAACACATATCTAAAGAAATGGCAGAGACACTAGAGAATGACCTCCAATCTGTAGTGGAATGGGGACAAAAATGGATGGTCACATTCAATGCTCCCAAGACTAAACTTGCTTCCTTCAATAATTACAAGAAACCTTCTCTACCACCAATAGAAATGGCCAAATACTCTTTATGTGAAAGCACATATTTTAAACTCCTTGGCCTAACGTTAACAAGAAACATAAGTTGGAACAATTACATTGAAAGCATTGCCAGGACCGCTGCGAAAAAGCTAGGTTCTCTCTACCGTGCTAGAAAGCTACTGACCCCTGAAAGTATCCTGTACTTCTATAAGGCCACCATTCGCCCATGTATGGAGTATTGTTGTCATATTTGGGCCGGTGCATCTGCTACTAGTCTCTCACTCCTAGACAAGGTTCAAAAGAGAGTCGCCAACCTAATAGGTCCTGAACTATCATCCAAGCTTTAGCCTCTGTCCCATTGACGCAATGTAGCATCCCTCTGCCTGTTCTATAAGTACTTTAACGGTGTATGTTCCGACAAGCTGCAAGCACTTGTATCCCCTCTACGTAAATATCCGTGACAAACCCGACAAGCAATTCAATCCCACCCCTTCACAGTAGAGATCTCTAGATGTAAGAGAGCCTTCTATTCCAGTAGTTTCTTCCCCAGAACCGCTAGACTTTGGAACTCCCTACCAGATTTCTGCTTCCCCAACTGTACTGATATGCAGAAGTTAAGTGTAACGTGAACCAACATCTTGCTGCCCAACTCCCCACCTAGTACTCCTGTAGCCTGTGTCTCTAATAGTAGCACCCTACATCAAATGGCAAAATGCCTTGTTTGGGGTGAAAATGTATATATATATACATATATATATATATATATCTTACAAGTGTTTATTTATGCAAATATGTTTGGTTACATATGTAAATACATGTTTCAGCTGCGACTTTATTCAAAGTCTAACTTTCTTTGATCACAGTAAATATACAGAAAATACGAATGAATTCAATACTTACCGACAGGCCAGGAAAAGTACACACTCACACACACTCTCACACACACACACACACTAGTCCTCATTATTATTGCTAAAAGGAAAATTACAGCGGTAGACCAATACTCAGTAGTAATTTAATTCTTCAAAGACATTATCTTTCTACATGAGCTGTTAGATGGATAGAAAACTTGTGTATTTCACTAAACGCAAGCATTGCAATGATAATAAGAGCAACTGAAGGACATCAATAAGTTTAATGTATTTATTTGCTTCCCCATTAAAGCAAATTAGGCATTAGGGTTATATCTCATAGGATTAGTGAAGCTCTCGACAAAGGCTTCATTTCTAGGGTAATTGCTCTGGACATATCAAAGGCCTTCGATAAGGTTAGGCATAAAGGCCTACTACACAAGATTTCCAGCTACGGTATAACTGGAAATGTTTTCTCTATCATTAAATCATTTCTATCTGATAGGCTCATAAGAGTAGTGGTTGATGGGCAGAAATCAGAGGCCCACAGTATTAATGCTGGAGTCCCTCAGGGTTCCATACTGGGCCCAACTCTCTTCCTGATCTACATCAATGATCTCCCAAAACACATACTAAAATCTTTCGTTGACATCTATGCTGATGACACGACTATCTATGGCAACACATCAAAGGCCGTAAATGACAAAGTTCTCTCTGATTCTCTCTCCTCTGATCTTGAGCACGTGGTACAGTGGGGAAAGAGGTGGCTGGTTACCTTTAATGCATCTAAGACCAAGCTCCTATCTCTACATCATAAACGCTCTGATCCCCATCTGTCATCAATTGAAATGGATGGCTCTCGTCTAATGGAGACCCCAGGATTTGATAAGCTCCTGGGTTTGACCTTTACACCTGATCTTAAATGGAACACATATATCAAGTCTGTGGCCAAGGTCGCTGGGAAAATGGTGGGATCCTTCTACCGCTCCAGAAGATATCTCACTAATGATGTAATCTCTATCTATATAAGAGCCAAGTACGTCCAAAGATGGAGTACTGCTGCCACATCTGGGCGGGGCTGCAAAAAACAGCCTATCCTGCCTTGACGGAGTACAAAATAAACTCCGTGGCTTGGTGGGGGATTCCCTTTTTGTAACCTCTTTCCCACAGAAGAGACGTAGCGAGTCATTGTTCTATCGTTACTTCCATGGCAGGTGCTCGTCTGAGCTCCATTCTCTGGTCCCCCTCGCCAATCTTTCTCAAAAAACACCCGACAAGCTGAAACCACCGTCAATAATTTTCCCCACTCCCTATCTGTGCTTAAATCAAAACGTAGATACCATGAACAAAGCTTCTTTCTTAGAACTGCACGCCTGTGGAACTCTGTTCCGCTTGCCTGTTTCCCTCCCGACTTCAACCTGGATGTCTTCAAGTCCAACACAAACCAATTCCTGATGAACCGCCCCCCCTAAGTAATGACACCTTACCAATTCTCCAATACTATTGCTACACTATCCCTTCGATTACTGTACACACAATAACCCTTATCCCTGAGTGGCCACTGGGCCTTGATTATTGGTGAACTCCATGTACAAAAAATTAGGCACCATGCCGTTTTTATTGTGGGGTAAAAACCAGCTCCCCTAAAAGTAGGCAAAAAGGGGGCACTCTGGTTACCAAAAATAATAATGTCCCAGTATAGAGGGTTTCTCTCAATTGACTGGTACAAATCACCTTAAGTGCAGCATCTGCAGAACAGATGGTATTTATTTGCTCCCCCACCGAGCAAATTAGGCACAAGGCCGATTTTTAATGTGAGGAGTGAAGGGAGGGGGAAGGGAAAAAGGAGACCAGCTCCCGAGAGGCGGGAAATGGGAGCTGGTTAAAGGTCAGGCATGTGGGGTTGCCCCCACATCTGGTCTTTGCTAGTCATAGCTAGTCATAGCTTGCAGTATCTGCTGGAACAGATGGTATTTATTTGCTCCCCCACCGAGCAAATTAGGCACAAGGCCGATTTTTAATGTGAGGAGTGAACGGAGGGGGAAGTGAAAAAGGGAACCAGCTCCCGAGAGGTGGGAAATGGGAGCTGGTTAATGGTCAGGCATGTGGGATTGCCCCACATCTGGTCTTTGCTAGTCATAGCTAGTCATAGCTGGTCATAGCTTGCAGCATCTGCTGGAACAGATGGTATTTATTTGCTCCCCCACCGAGCAAATTAGGCACAAGGCCAATTTTTAATGTGAGGAGTGAAGGGAGGGGGAAGTGAAAAAGGGGACCAGCTCCCGAGAGGTGGGAAATGGGAGCTGGTTAAAGGTCAGGCATGTGGGGTTGCCCCCACATCTGGTCTTTGCTAGTCATAGCTAGTCATAGCTTGCAGTATCTGCCGGAACAGATGGTATTTATTTGCTCCCCCACCGAGCAAATTAGGCACAAGGCCGATTTTTAATGTGAGGAGTGAAGGGGAAATGGGGACCAACTCCCCGGGGAGTAGGGGAGCTGGATAGTGACAATTGGTATGAAGGGTTGCCCCTACATTGACCAAGGTCTTATATGTGAGGTTGCCCACACATATGGTCTTTGCTTGCAGTATCTGCCGGAACAGATGGTGTTTATTTGCTCCCCCACAGAGCAAATTAGGCACAAGGCCGTTTTTAATGTGAGGTAAAAACCAGCTCCCCTTAAAGTAGGCAAAAAGGGGGCACTCTGGTTACCAAAAATAATAATTGTCCCAGTATAGAGGGTTTCCCCTCCATTGACTGGTACAAATTATCTTAAGTGCAGTATCTGCCGGAACAGATACTACACTTTGATGGTATTTATTTGCTCCCCCACTGAGCAAATTAGGCACAAGGCCGTTTTTAATGTGAGGTAAAAACCAGCTCCCCTAAAAGTAGGCAAAAAGGGGGCACTCTGGTTACCAAAAATAATAATTGTCCCAGTATAGAGGGTTTCCCCTCCATTGACTGGTACAAATTATCTTAAGTGCAGCATCTGCCGGAACAGATACTACACTTTGATCCCGGCACGAAGGCCAAGAACAACAGAAAAAAAAGGCAAGCCTCTTTAATCCGAGGGACATAAAATTGAAATTACTAACCCTTATCGAATGAGGTCAGAAACAGAGAGTTTCAAGAAACCTAAAATAAATCAGTGAAATGAAAGACTTTTTTGACATTGTATAAACGATAAGTATAGCAATTAACAATCTAATAATTGGAAATGATAATGGTAATAATATTAACAACTCAAGTCCAACATAAGCGATGAACATAGAATAGGTAAACAAAAAGTGCATAATAAAAACTTTGCCATATTGCTTAATGAGAAGATCACTTCAGTATGACCAACACACTTAGCGATTACGAAGATTTGTGCACCTTTTCCAAGTGATTTCCGCTCAAGTAACAACACGAAATTAGATACTCCACTAAACTAGATGAATTTTTGTCTTGGAATCTGGTGAGATCAACAAACAAGTAAAGTTTACTACAAACACATTTAAATGATTAACTAGGGAAAGAAAAATTAGGTTCCCGATTTTTTTGCTAACTCAGTTTTTGAAAGATACAGAGTGCGTTAATGGTATATTCAAATATCTATTGATCTTATATACGTATCAAATGTTAACCCACAAAACGATGCATCTTGATTTATAAGAACAATTGCATAAATATATTATATGTATTGATTATTATATTTAACCAAATATATAGTAGTGGTCGTCCGGCGTGCCCTAGTCGTAAAATACACTTAAATATGATATTTCAATTTATGCAAATTTTATATTTATTATTATAGAGCCAATTGATTATTATATTGTACCTGATATATAATAGTGGTTACAAAAGTTATATATATATATATATATATATATATAAAGAGAGATAGATAGATAGAGAGAGAGAGAGAGAGAGAGAGACAGAGAGACAGAGAGACAGACAGAGATGTTAGACATCGAAATCCTATAGGATAAGGAGTTATAATATTTCAAATGTATTGTCTTACATAGAATAATAAAAACCTTTTGATTTGAAATTTAAACATTTCACGTCATGAATTTTTAAATTCATTGAATGACTAAAATTTGATTTATTTGCTCTATCTTGTATATCGAGTAATTTAGGTGGGATACTACCTATATAATATTACTGCCAGTAATATCTTGTAACACTTATAATCACAGGTTTCCATACAAGTTGATTGTTAGATAATTTTTTTCTGAAGAGTAAACACACACACGCACGCACGCACACACACACACACACACACACACACACACACACATATATATATATATATATATATATATATATATATATATATATATATATATATATATATATATATATTGGGTGCCGTCAGCTAGAATTGAAACCAAAACATTTAATGCTTCAGACTTGTTTGTTACTGTCTGAGGTAAGTCCATATAAAAATTTTAAAATAACGTTGTTAAAAGTATTAATGTAAATTTGCGCAGGGTAAGAATAACACGTTTGCAAAGTGCCACTTTTTTTTAAATTTTGACTCCTTAACAACTAACAGTAAGGATGACCACTGAAACATGCTGAACCTTCTCCAAGTGATTTTCCCTCAAGTAACAACACGAAATTAGATACTCCACTAGACTAAATGAATTTTTGTCCTGGAATCTGGTGAGATCAACAGATAACAAGTAAGGTATACTATAACATATTTAAAGGAGAGAAAATGTTCTTGATTTCTCTACTAACTCAGTTTTTAAAAGATACAGGAGTGCGTTAATGGTATATTCAAATATCTATTGATCTTATATATATATATCAAATGTTAACCCTCTCAAAATGGTGCCCCTTGATTTATGAAAATTTCGACTCAAGTAAAAGGAAACAAAAAGGGACGTTAATTAAAAAATATTGTGTAATTAACGCTACATCGAGGTTGTCAGTTCGATCCTCGGTGTAGAAACTTAAGAAAATATTAACTAATACACTAGACATCGAAAAAGCGTACCAAGCGAAATAAAAACAATTTTCTGCCATCGATTAATTAAAGCTTTAGTTTAAAATTCGGAGAATTTTAGCGACTACAACATATAACACCCGAAGAAGATGGGGAGTAGAAAGGTCGAATTGAAATAAAAAATAATTTAAAAATAAACACGAACCTGTAAATAAAAATACCTTATCGCATCAAGTACCTTTTAAACCCTTTTTAATATTTTTAAATTTTTCTCCAAAAAGATTGAACCAGGTTGCATAATAATTTGATATTTCTTGCAATAAAATAAGTTATTGCGTAGTTTTGAAGGATTTATGTATTTTTCAACTCTGTTTTATGACCGCATTTGGTAATAAAATCGCGGATTCCTTTTAATGTGAAATGTTTTAAAGTGATTCCCTCGTCAGTTTCATTCTGTCAAATCCTCCTTTGTTATGCGTCCACATATTTTAAAACGAGGCTATGTATGTCATACAGCCCGGGAATCGATTTAATACGCTTACATTTGAAATAGTCGCATCTTAAATATAGGTGTCCTTGTTTTACTTCTCTGCGCGTTGTCATAAAACTAATGGACATCTAAGATTCGAATAGTCCTTCTTGAAATGATTAGACAAAATGAACTAGCATTAAAGACATTCGGGGACAACACTAATCTTGTTTAGATCAAGAAATGACGAATGTTTTTAAGGAACAAGTCAAAGAGTTCTGACATATAGATAGGTCGATAGATACGGTACAGGGAATTTTTAGAGCCGGCGAACTTTAAATCGACAATTCCGTTTTTTTAATTGCAGATTTGGTAACAATCGGTTGAGTTCATCTCAGTTTGGCAATTCATCATGAAAGGAACTGACACCCGAGTAGCGTTTATAAATTGTGCAAATTTATTTAAAATATCAATTTGAAAAATTGATAACCCAATAATTTCATCAAATGGACTTGTAAACTGGCCAATTTAATGCGTAGGATTTGTGAAAATTAAATCTCTAGATTAGGTCATATATGCACGAACTTCGAAGGCCATATGCCCAAAATTGTATTTAAATTACAAGTGGAAAACATTAATCTTTGGAATAGACAATATATTTGAATAATATGGATATTTTTTCTGTCATTCATTTGAATTTAAAGTTCGCCGCCTCTAAAGATGATTCTATATGTTTTTTCGCAACATTAACAAAAAAGAACATCGTTTTATGCTTTCTAAACCACTTATAGCTTTGGAATTATATATCTATATATATATATATATATATATATATATATATATATATATATAGTTCATTTTTAGAGGCGGTGAACATTAAATTTAAATAAATCACAGAAAAATAATGCATCTAAAACCAAGCTTCTATCTTTACATCATTAACGCTCTGTTCCTCATCTGACATCAATGGAAATGAATGGCTCTCGTTTTGACAGGCTTCTGGGTCTGACCTTTACTCCTGATCTAAGATGGAACATCTATATCAAATCCGTTGCCAAGGTTGCTGGAAAAGTGGTGGGATCGTGCTACCTCTCCAATAGATATCTCACCGCTGATGCAATTTTCTGCCCGTATAAGGATTGAGTACTATTGTCCAAGGATTTAGTACTGTTGCCACATCTGGGCAGGAACTGCCAGGAGCAGCTTATCTTGCCTTGACAGAGTTCAAAATAGATTACGTAGCCTAGTGGAGGATGCCTTTTCTCTTCCCTGTAACCTCTTTCTCACAGAAGAGACGTTGCGAGCCTGTTTCTACATCATCGTTGCAAGTGTTCGTCTGAGCTCTAATCTATTGCCCCCCCCTGAAAAACACTTGTCTATCTGAAACTACTAATAATATTTTCCCCACTCTTTATCTGTACCTTAATCTAAACGTAGATTCCATAAACAAAGATCTTTCTAAGAACTGCACGCCTGTGGAACTCTGTTCCGTTTTCCTGCTTTCCAACTGATTAAAATATGGTCGTCGTCAAGTCCAAAAGTGAACTAGTTCTTGATAAGTCGTCCCCTTAAGTAATCCAATTTACCAAATTTTCACTACTAACGATTACTACGGTATTTTCCCACTTACACACATTAACGCTTATCCTCGAGTTGTCTTCAGGCCTTGATAAGTGGAGACTCCTTTGTAATTATATATGTATATATATATATATATATATATATATATACTTATAAAATTACACTAAAAAATATATATAAATAAAAATAGACTCCGCCATTATCCTTACCCTTACTAACAGACAACTTTAGTAAAACTAACTTACTAAATAAAATCAAGAAAATAAAATTAAATATATATATATATATATATATATATATATATATATATATATATATATATATATATATATATATCAATATATAAAATATAAATAAATTTAAATAAAAATAAATAAATTAAAATAAAACAAATTAATAAATCATTAATATAAAGGCAATAGAAAAAAGTCTTTTTAACAAAATTACTTCTAATGACGATTATTAATTGAGAACGAGAAAAATAGCCGACAAAAAATTACTCCACTACATAATGCAAAATTTAAAAATTACCAATCGACACTAAAAGAAATGCTCGGCAGATCCATAAAATCCAAAGAAAAATAAAGAAAAAACAGAGAATATCTGTCGTATTTAACAGACTTGCGCCACAAACGAAATATCGCAAAAATGTCATATTATTTTATACTAGCAAAGATACCCGTGCTTCGCACGGAGCTTTGTTGCGCACTCGGGTACCAAAATCTGTGGGCACCTTTCCAGTAAGTTGATGTTGTAAGAGCAACGATTGCATAAGGTGATTAACATTTTAACTACCTCTTGTAGTGACTGAAATTCAATCAGGAACTTCACAAAACATTTTCATCAAAAAGGAAGGTTACTTGATGTTACATAGTAAATTTTTCATTGAAGTCATTTTCAACTCTTGCTTAAATTTTATCTTGCACATTCAATACTAAAAACTTACCACAATCAGATCATGTCAGTTTTTCCTCATATCCATTTCTCGAACTTTTCACTAAAGAGCCTCAGGGTAAACTACATTTCTGCTGCTTTGATTTGGAGCCAGAATGTAGAGTTTTTCTGAACTTCCTGTCCGGCTGATGGAGACGTAGAACATACCGTGACTGAAGCAGTCTGATGTCAAGTCTACGCCAATGGTGTTAAATGTCTGACCTTGACTTTTGTTTATGCTCATTGCAAAACACACCTTCACAGGAAATTGGAGTCTCCGGAATTTAAATGGAAGTACTGAGTCCGATGGAACTAAGGGGATCCTTGGCAGTAGAACGGTTTCGCCTTTGTAGGGACCACAGGAAATGGTGGCCTCAAGTACATTGGTGTGCAATCTGGTGATAACACATCTGGTTCCGTTTGTTATTTTTGGCGGTTCCAAGGATCGAAGAATCATGATTGGCGATCCAATTTTGAGATTTAAAATGTGTGGAGGCATTCCAGATATCTCCAAAGAGTTTAAAAACTCCACAGGGTAGTGAACAGCTTCATATTCATTAGTAGCTGAATCAACTGACTTGTATTGCTTTGTGTCTCCTGGAAATTCATCCATTATTGAATTGTTCAAATGATTCACATTGCTGTTTAATGGCGAAATAATAGCCCTCTCAGCAAGCCAATCCGGTGATTTTCCATTGTTTTGCAGGTCTGGGTACACTTTGTCTTTCAGTTGCTTCTGATTACCGACACATTTACCAAGCGCAGTTGGAATCTTAATTGTGTCAGGTGAAGAAGTGATAGGAAACTGACCATTACCGATTTGGAGAAGCAATTTTGAGAAGTCTGCTGCAGCTGTGTTATCAGAGATATAGGCTCTCATATTAGTAGTCAGTCTCTTCACTATAACGTGCCTCCAGAGATAGGATTGTTTCAAACTTGCATTGACAATGTTAGCCCTTGTGCCATTTTTAACCACTGGGAGGATTTGACGGAAATCACCGCAAAATAAGGTTGGAATGCCACCCATGGGATTCTTGTTTCCTGTGATGTCTTGCAGTGTTCGGTCAATTGCTTCATAAGCACTCTTGTGCGTCATTGGGGCTTCGTCTACAATGATTGCAGAGGTGTCTCTAATTACATTTGCCAAGGCTGAGTTACCAGTAATTTTGCAAACTGGCTGATCCATTCGATGAGTATCCAAGGGTACTTTAAAAGTGCTGTGAAGAGTGCGGCCACCTTGTAGTAGAGTAGCAGCAATGCCACTGAATGCTGTTGCAAGCACAATCTTTCTCATGGATCTAATCTTTGCAAGGATCAAATTGATTACAAAAGTCTTGCCCGTACCACCTGGAGCATCAAGAAACATCATGTTTTTGTTCATTTCACCTTGTGCTTCCAACATTGCCATGAATGAATTGTAAACTTCTCTTTGAGAATCGGTCAGTTTTTCTTGCATATTTTCTGCTTGTAGGGAAGTTCTTCAAGATTATAAGTAACTTCACGTTGATACTCTCTCGCGAGTCTTTCATCTCTCCCTTGCATTGGTGCAGGTAATCCATAGCTTGCCAATGGTTGACCGCACATAAGGAGAACTTTTTCTTCAATTAGACAAAGAGTTTTATTGTAGATGTCCTCATTAAAATCTGCTTCTGGATTGTTAACTTCTTGCCTGTATCTGTGAAGAATGTCTTCAGATATTACATCACGAAAAGCCATCCAGATCTCAAGAGGATTTCTTGGCTCACAGGCTGTTAAAATTATCACAAATAGGCTTCGCAAATTTGAAGGTGATTGAGTGGCACTTGCCTCTCCTACTGCTTGATGCAAGTGATGGTCATTTTCTAGAAGGCCTCGAGCAAGGCACGCTGCTCTGTATGTTTCAAACACCTGACCATTGTATGCTCGCAAATTTTGAAATGAAGTTGGATCAGCAACCTCATTGAGCAACAGGCGTAAGAAATAACACTCCCCTGCTTTTGGACTAATCGTGTAGATTCTCCCAATGCATGGTGCCTTCCATACATCATCATTTTCAGTACCTTCAACTTGTACCCCACGCATTCTTCTCATCCATTTCTTTGTCGATTTGTTCCAAGTGTAAAACTCAGGGACTTCTACGTATTTGAGACCCCTTGCAAAGTCATCCTCATGGCAGAGTTGAAAAAATGCTGTCAAAGTTGTGGCAGGCGGTGGACCTTGGGCTCGTTCCAGAGCAGTATCAGCTGAGAACATGACACGCTGCCCATTTTCAAGATGAACAGAAAGTTGTACAATTGGGGGGAAATGTTCATGGATGGGATGTTCCAATATCCTCCAGGCTGCCTCTGAACTGCCGACATACCTTGCATTCTGGAACTGCTGGATCTCATCCACAATGTGACTTTGTACTTGGCCTTGTTGGTTAGCTGCTCCATCAGTTCTTTGAAGTTCAAACACTGCTTGATCACATCCTTTATTCACGTATTTGAGGACATATTTGATGCTTTGGATCGAGCTGCAAATTTCTACGTTAATGTGAGCGTTGAACTGCTGAAGGAGGACCTTGTTGTACGGAACAATCCACTGGTTTGTTATTTCTTGATTAACATACCGACCATTTCTCTTCATCCTTATTGTACCAGTCTGGCCTCCATCTTCTGGTTTTCTTCGCCTGTACTTGGGGTAAGAGTCTTGGCCTTGCTTGGTACACTGAAGAAATTCTTTTGGGTATTTTTTGGAACATTTGTTGTCAATCATACATGGACAATTTGGATTAAATGGTCCACAAGGTCCATGCACCATATGTGCCATCACTTTAGCATGAAGATCAGGATCTTCCTCTTTGTCAGGGATCTCTGCAGATATGCAGAGATCCATTTTTTCTGGTAGAAGTTTGTCCTCTGGGGCCTGCCAGGTGAGGATGTGTGCATGCGGCAGTCCTCTTTTTTGATATTCAATACTGTACAGGAAAGCCCTCAACCTGCCAAATCCTCCCTTTTTAATAAATTCAAGTAACTTTTTTAGCTTCTGCCTGAAAACCATGGCAACAATATCTGGACGATCCTGAGGGTCTTGCCCTTGAAGACAATTTTCTGTAATTTCTGTCCACTTTGGATTTGTTGTGAACATGATGAAGAGGTCGGCTCGGCCCATTCGCCGAACATATGCCATGGCATCACTTTGACGCTCAAACATGTATCGAGGGCCTCCTGTATAAGTTGCCGGAAGTACAACTCGTTGACCAAACTGTTCTGGATTCCCATCCTCCCTAAGAATTGAATCTCTCAACTTGCTATAATTGTCAGCTCTCAGGGTCTGTTGCTCACGCCTCAGGAACTGTAAACGTTCTGTTTCAATCTTGCAGTACACATCCACCAGCCATTGTTGAAATAGCCTTCGGTACCAGAGAAAATAGTTTCCAGGCCGAGTCATTAAATGGTACGAATAAAATTGCTGTAACTTTTCGCCCATTGGATGCCTTCATGTAGATGTTGTAAGATGGAGAACCATAGGGGTACATTAACGGGTACATTAAATTATCGTAGAGGGGATGTAGTTCGGAGATCCATTTTAATGTATCATTTCTAAAACGCAAGACAATATCCCGGTTAGCTGTTGGTTCATTCTCCATTAATATTCCAATCTCATACGTTGTTGTTGGAGCATTGAATCGCCGTGGATGCTCTTCTTGCGGCCTTCGGTCTTCCCTTATGACAACTTTATGTTCTACCAAGTGTTCTTCTTCAATCCTCTCCTTTGTTGTTTTCAGCTGACAAATAAAGCTGTTGTTCTCATGTAAAAATTCAGTCAGACTTTGGAGAATGTCTCTATTGAGTCTACTGTCACGTCCCCGATTATGTAGTTCCTCTTCCAGACTATCCAAGAAGTAGACTTGAATAAACTTTGCTGTTTCATCTTCAGGTGGTAAAAGACTCCCAATCTGGTGGCAAACCTGGCCTCAAATTCTAAAAGAAGGATTCCACCCATGTACTGCCGCAATTTTGTGACCAAATGATGTCATTGCAAAACAATTGTTATAACTGCGTAGATTTTGCAGAAAATCTTTAGAGATGGGACCATTGCCGGAGAGCAAATCTTGAAGCAACTGAGGCAGTGGTGGAAAGCTATCAAGAACAACTTTGCCAGAAGAACAACAACAACCAGGGGTTTCTCCTTTAAATTTTACAGCTGAGCAATGTTGACATACTTTGTCCATTTTTCCTATATCAGCTGTAGTGAGAGAGTCATTTTTGTTGTAGAGCAATCCTTTTCTATTGCAGTGTTCTATTTCATGGTGTCTCAAAGCAGTCATTCGTTGTCTAGCTGCCTCGTTTTCTGTCAATTGCTGGGGCAAAGTCATACTCTTTCTCCATGCAGCCTCTCGTTGTTGCCCTTGGTATAGGCGAAAGCTTCGTTGGGTTTCCGATTCATTCTGATGTCGTTGAGCCACTCTCAACTCACCTTGTGTACGTCTACTTACCTCATATAATTCATTCGATCGTAATATTGCTTCTCTTTCCAGTGCATATCTTTGCCTTTCTTGAATTTCATCTTGTGATGAATTTAACCGCCTTACAGCATGTCTAGTTCTGTCAGCTTCACGTTGGGTTTCTCTTTCCAAATCTGACAGTCTTGCTCTCCTTTCTCTTTGACGTATCCTGTTAAGTTCTAGACGTCTTTCTCTATCTGAATTGTTTTCATTGGAGCGAATTGCAGCAACTCTTAGTCTATTAGCTTCCAATCTTTCCATTCTTTCTTCCTCACTTTCGTTTCTACTTCGTTTGGGTGGCATAATTTCGGTTTTAAACGGAATTGTTTAACGATATTAATGATTGTAAATTAATTAAGCGTAAAGGAAATGTATACTAACTGAAATGGACGAACTATAAATAATATTTCTGAATAGTACAATTATAAACAATTATATTGTACCTATTTACTATGCCTCCCCACGGGACAGAGTTAGACACCAGGGTCGTTTTTTAACGTGGAGAAAAGGTACAAAAATAAAAATTGTCTCAGTCGTGAAGGATTTCTCCTCCACCGAAAGAGAACAAGAAAATGAAGTGCAGCATCTGAAGAACAGATACTACACTTTGATCTTGACCAAAAGGAATGAATAAAAGCGACCTACGTGTGACTCATTACTTCCGGGTGTAAACGTCACAGTCTAAAAGTAATAATTAAAAAAAAAAGTAAATGTAAAATAAATGTAATACCAACTTAGGTTAACTGAGTAAACAGTACAATTAAAACAGTTTTATTAAAACAAATAATTTCTAAGATCTAGGTAATTGTTAGTCTCATTGTTATGGTTTTAAAGAAAAAAATGTGTAAAAAAAAGTTCTGCTTTTGTGAGTACGTGTATTTCTTTTAAATTACATAACCTTTTTATTTTATTATTTATATCTCTTTTAAATTTATATATTTTGTTAGTAAACTGGAAGAAATTCAGTTGAATAAAACCTTGTTCGTGTTCTTTACGTTAAACTCATATTTTTATAAAAGGTTCATCCGGTTTAAAGAAAGCACTAAGTTTAAATAAGACTGGAAATAACAAATTCAATATATAAATAGAAAAATGAAATAAATATAAGCTTTAAGTCTTAAGATAGTAATAATCAAAATGTAATAAATTATTTGTAGTTCAAATCTATGATAAACAGGCTTTCGAAATAGGCTCGACCAGAAAGATTAAATTGGAACGAAATTATAATCTCCGTGCCATTTTCAAAACAACCCCACAAAAGTAACGATATCCTGCAGTTGGTTAAATGACAATGGTTGTAAGAAAAATGTAAAAGAAAATGCGCTTATCTGTTTATTTTGACCTGTTTTATTTAATTAAAAAAAAATTGGCTATAACTGGAAGAGAGCGTTATGTTTTGGGGGTTGTTTAAAAAATAGAATGGAAATAAAGTTAGTTCCGTTTTAATTGTGTTTAATTGCGGCAAGCGCTAACAAAATCGAAAAATCACTGTTTACATTCGCAATGTTAACTTTTATAGGTTTACAGGTTTGCTGACAAGGCTGGGGGTGTTTAATACAATTATTTTACTAAATTGATTTTTTTCATTTAAAAATAAAATTATTTATTTTTTAATAAAGTTTTATTTTAAAATATTTGTTTTTGTTTATTTATATAAAATTACGATAGTTGAATTGTATTCTTTCAATTATATTGGCAAGTAAAATATAAAAGATTAAAACGGAACGAAATTGAAATTTCCATTACATTTTCAATACAATCCCAAAACATAAAGCTTTGCTCGCCAATGAATTGTTTTGATAATATACGTAAAGTGAAATAAATCGAATATAAAATTAAATGAAAATATATTAAATAATTAAATCTTAAATAGATTTTGTAAATAGTACAGTTGAAATGATTAGAGTATTTCCAATATGTAATAAGGTCGAGGTAATTAGTTAAAGAGATTTAATATAATGTGATATGCAAATGAGCATAAGTCATTCGATATGGGGGTGGTTTGTAGACTAGTATATAAAGAGATTAGGCATAGATTCTTATGTCTCCTATAACAGAAACATCCTAAAATGGGTTCTAATGTTTCTCTACCAGGAGAGATCTACCGTCTTACCTCCTTTATATTTCGTTGATGATGGAGAGCTGTACACACAGACAGAAACACACGAACCTTATTACTTTATAAATATATAGATTATAACATAAAAGGTACATGTATAAAATATTATTATATGTATATGTACACATATAATATGGGTAATTATATATCTACAATATAAAATCTAATCAATTCTTGGTTATGTTCATATAAAAGTGTTCGCCAATGCAACAATAATTGTATACTTATTTTATATAAAGCTTTTTATTTGTATAAACACTTTTTAAGCTGTACTTATATATATATATATATATATATATATATATATATATATATATATATATATATATATTATCCTTTATGTAAATAAAGTCATATCTTGCTACGATGTTCAGACTATTTCGATCACAATAGATTTCCTCAGGCAAGAAAAATTAAAAATTAAAAAATTAAAAATTCCAAAATTAAAAATGGTTCAAGACCATTTTCAATTTTAGAAGAAATATACTTTGCCATGACTGGTTAAAGATCTTACCCTTTAAGATCTTTTACTTTGCTCCACATCAAATTTAACCGTGATATTCGTTGTCAGCATACCCGAAAACCTTTAAAACTTGACATTTCGAATGTGAACGGCGAGTTGGACTTAATATAAAAATTTACAAAAAAAAAAAAAAAAAAAAATACAGTTTAATCGAGAACAAATGATATAAACGAATTTTATTTTTGTAAAAATAGCGGTTACTGAAAAAAGAACATGAAATAATCACACCGGTGTATTGTGTAGTTGAATGTTTACTGAAAAACGAAGTAACGACTTACAAAAAAATTATGTTAAGGAAACCCCAACAATAATTTATCGGGTTCTAATTACAGAGTGTATTTTGGATAGGGAATACGAATTTTATAGAATATTTTTTTATGTCACAATGTATAAGTATAAACGAATATATTTATTAGTTTAACGTTAAAAATATATTGACGATTAAAATAACGAATATCCTGGAATGTACGCGATCTGCAGAAATCTTTTTTTTTACGCACGTGACTAATACAACAGTAATCGATATTTTTCGGCAAACTGTACTGGATAGAGGATAGAGAGGATAGTATTAGGATACTTTTCCTCACAAGTAAATCCTGACTAAATATTGAATATCATATAGTATTCGTTTCCAAAATAAAATCTCCTAAGTGTGGCTAATCCACAGTGGCGTATACAAAGAATTGCGCACCTTCTCAATTGATGTTGCCTAGAGTTGCAGCACTAAACAAGATACTTCACCAGATTAGGTGAAGTCTTGTTCTGGAAGCCAGTTAGACCAAGAGATCACAAGAAATACACACTTCAACATATTTAACTGGTCAATGGGAGAAAAGTAAATTAATATCCTTACTTTCTTTACTAACGCAACATTTGAGACGTAAATAGGATTTAATGGAATATTTGAATAATAATGTATCTCATTTCGAGATCAAGTGTTAGCCCTTAGGATGGGGTTCCATTGATTTCTGCGAATTTCGATTGAAGTAAAATGAAACCAAAATCTCAAACGAAATAATGGAAGCAAGACTATCACTTAATTATATGAAAAAAAAAAACATCAGCAGGTGCCAATTAACTACATATGTCTAAAATGACTAACAACTAGTGTACTTAATAAATGATCACTTTATTATATTGATTATTTTTCATATAAAAATAATACAAAGTTCGCCATCTTTATTCTATCTCTTTACTTTCGTATCAAATCAGTCTTTATTTGAATGATTAACGAGATATTGATCAACTTCACTTACGAAACGAAACTAATTGGAGAAAATTTGACGCTGAATTAATTTTTACTTTGTGAGAATTAATTACCCATAAATCAATAATAATTTGAAAAAATACCGTGGAACACGGGTCATTAATGAGAATTAATTTGCTCGTAAATTCGTTCCGTCCTAATATGAGTTAATCAAATATTTTATATGACACATAATGCAGTATTTTCTCGAATTATCTCGAAAAAATTGTCCTACAAGATGGCCTGGTAATGTGATCTATCGTGGTTCATCGAGATGCATCGAGAATTTTATAACTTTGATAGCAAAGGATTATGAAGCGTTTCTTTTCGTATTATTTTGATTCTTCAGACAACTATTTTCATTTTGAATGTTATTTTCATAACGTTATGGCCGGTGAAATCTTCGATCTTCTTCATGTGCATCTTGTCAAACTGTGGTATCTTTTAGTCCAATTCGAGAACATTCCGGGGATAGAAATTCTGTTTTCAACAAGACATACTTGAAAAAGGTCGGAGGTTACATCGGCCTAAACGTTGTACAAATAATACTCAAGATGTGAACGGTATTCCGAATAATCCAAATAATACGAATGATGAATAATCATCTGAGAAATCAGAAACATTTCTTTTATTTAACAGTTCTTATACACAAGAATTGTCAATTCAATTAAACTCAAAACACGCTTCGAAATGAAATATTTTCACAGAGATAATTAACCGATGAAGTTCAGATTTTCTTAGAATATATTAATATATGCAGTTTTTAGTTATTTGTGCCTTTGCACATCTCATCTTGTTACCTTCTCTACATTTTTGAAAGGGAATCCCTAAAACTATCACTTAATTCAGATAACTATACTGAATTGCTGTCCGCTGTTTTCAAGCGCTGTGTTATTTTTTATTTTATTTTTTTTTGTTGTTGTTGTTTTTGTTTTTGTTGCTGTTATGGTGTTGTTGTTGCTGTTGTTATTATTGTTGCTGTTGTCATTATTGTTCTTGTTTTTATTTTTGTTCTTGTTGTTATTTTTGTTCTTGTTGTTATTTTTGTCTTAGTTGTTATTGTTGTTGTTGTAGTTGTTATTGTTGTTGTTATTGAGCATCATTCATTCATTTCGAATGAACCAGATGATTATTTTTGCATTCATTTCATCAATATCTATCTGATTAGAATTCTTTCTATAATTATGATTTCGGGTAGGTACAGGAGGGTCCGCGTGAATGGCCGCCAACATTCCTAAGTGAAAATATTTCATTGGAACGAACTGGATTCGAACTTGGCATACCTAGATTGTCAGTTCGTGTCGTTAACCACAGCTACTATCATCTCCTAGCGTTGTATGTGAAGAGAATAACTGTGGGAAAGGCCATAAGAGTGGTAAAAGAACTCAGCTCTGTGTTAAATATCCGGAGAAAAAACAAAAGTGGATGTCTAATAATTTCTTCAAGATTTTTTAGTTACATAATCTGCCAACTTCAACTAATTTGATACCAATACTATATTCAAGTCGTACGCATGGACTATCATGTAAGGCCAGGTTTTGCCTCTTCAAATCGGTTGTATTTGGACAAATTTTTTCTACGAGATGCAGTTTGAACTTTGAGAATGCACTAATATATATAAGTGTTTTCTGTCATTTCAAAACCTTATTTGTCTTGAATCCCCTGCACATGATGGATGTTTACGCGTAAGACGAACATGTCCTGACAAGTAAGTAGCGTTAATATAGCAGCACTGTTCTACAAATGGTTTGTTAAGTGCGCCTGACACATCTCCATATCAATTTTCATGACTAGTACGTTGGTCATAGTTTGCCGGTTATCTTGACCTTCTGGGTTCTGACTTAAAAAAAGACATCAAAACGATTTAATATGTTAACTTTTGAAGGAAAGTAACGCATTCTGTTGAATAAAATGTGATCAATGCGTTCAAATATTCTGGTAAAGCGTTGGGTTAAAAATTCCATTATCGTTCTAGAGTTCGACCATAAATTACCATAAAAAAGCCGGAGAGCAAACGCCCGAAAAATGATGAAGAAATTAATCTAAAAGTTTTCAATAATAATTAATTAATCTCTATTATATAATTAATTAATCTCTATTATATAATTGATTAATCTCTATTATATAATTGATTAATCTCTACTTTATATGCAGTATACAGTGGTCCCAGGATCAATTTTCAGGTTACGATGTGGAATACGATGCTTTTCCGGACCCTGGTTGCAGTATTTGCCCACCTTACAGTGTTATTTATAATGTTATTTGATGATATACATGTGTATTATATACTGTCCTCTATTTTGTTATTAATTTTTTATGCCGTATCTCGGAGTTCTACTGTACTTGCTTTCCTCTCTTTATGCAAAATTGACAATCCTGTATATAAACACATAGTGCTCTGTGTGACATGTTATTTTTCGACAAATAAAACCGAATTAAAATTGTTTTTGCATTCTTATCTTCTTTATTTGAATCCTATCAATTATTTTGAATTAATTTGAAGTATTTTGGAAAAAAAATATTCTTTTCCGTAGTAAACGTTACAATTGTGTTTTATTGTTAATGCATTCGTCATAGGTTTATATTTCAGCTAGTATGTATATAAACCAGACGAGTCGTAGGATTCAGACTTTATAGCTCTCAATTGAAAAATTTCGTTTGAGGGAGGATTTTCCCCCAAAAGTTATAACTTCAAATCAGCTCTTAACCTTTTAATCCATTTTTTCTTCTGTCTGCACTTTCCAAACGCCTTTGAAATTTCGCTGATTTGTCATTTTTTTTTTCAGCGAGCGTCGCCATTTTGTTTTCTTTTTTTCCGGTTGAGCATTTCTTGATCATAGGTTGGCGCCAAATTTCAGAAGGCAGGACGAACTCTGCAGAAACAATAGACAAAATGGGCGTCCCGTCTCTCTCTCTCTCTCTCTCTCTCTCCCTCTCTCTCTCTCTTACTCTCCCTCTTACTCTCCCTCTTTCTCTCTCTCTCTCTCTCTCTCTCTCTCTCTCTCCTTCTCTCTCTGACAAATTCATTCGATTTGCTGAAGCGTTATGCCGAATTATTAGTGGATTATCAATTGGAGGAATGCGGTAAAACAGAATAAGAAAACATAACTTTCCATGTACATCAGAAATAAACATATATTTAAGAAATATATTCATATTTAAAATTGCAAACGAGTATCTTTATTTTTATTTTTTGAAATGTGAAGCATTCTGGCTACCGTCGTTTTGGTTGAAATTGATTTGTTCAAGCGTGTACACTAACAAATATTATATAGATTGAAATTTAATTATCCAAACGTATGGCGTTTTGGTGGGCGAAGATCTACTTTGCTTCTTTTGCGGCTTGGGACTTATCTAATATGAATCTTTCTTTCGCTGTGATATGATCCCCATCGTCATCATCGATTATTAAAACGCAGACAATATATCTAAACTATACCGACATAAAAATTATAGAAATTAAAAAATAAGAAGAAAAATCATTATATGCAGTTCAGGGCTGGGAGCTAGAATACAAAGTGATCCTTATTTATTAGCCTCTAATCCATTATTTTAACGTTACACGCGTTTACACACGGGACCCAACACGTTGTATGCAGTCGACGTCGCAATGAACATAGGACAGGTAATAACTAGACTCTTTTTTTTAACCAGGACATTTATTTTCTTATTCTCCCGCCATGTGTGACTTCTCATTACGATCGTGACGTTACATACTTCTCTAACGTGATTTTCTTTCTGTGCACACGCTCTTTTTACAGTCTTTTTCTTCACTCACGGCTCGTTTTTTTTTCATACGCACGCCTGCGCTCTGTTACATTATAAGCCGTTTAGCTATTATTAAATGAGTATTTGTAGCGGAATGTGCAGAGGTTGATCTTTTGCTTTTGTAGTCGGGTCGCCAATTTTAAGACTCACGGCAGAGTTACCAATCGTAGGTACTGACGGTGGAGTCACTAACTTGTAAGGGTTCTAGTCGGTGTTCACCAATTTATAATCGGTATCAATTTTTAGGACCGAGGTTGCAAGTGCAGAAATCTCTTGAAATCGAAAGTAGTAGGGTATGCACGGGACCGTTAAAAGTAAATTTAACGCGATCGCCGACTAATAGAAAGGTGTCACCAATCCACATCCTTATATAAAGAAAGAAATATAACCCGGAAAATAACGACACTCGACAAAGAACTCGAAATCTCTGTAGTAACATGAAATAAACAACATTTATTTACGTGCCGAGAATATTAGTTTAAATTATTCCAACATTAGTGTTTTCTTGTGTGGATTGTCGAACATGCAGGAATAGCAAAGTAAGGATTTCGTGTGAATCGCAGGCAGAGGGTTTGAAATGACTGATTTTTCTGTGTCCAGAGTGTCACACGCGGCTTGGAATAGATATGATTATTTTCTGAGAGAAAAATGAACAGCGAAAGTGTGCGTATGTTCTTATCGTAAGAACAGTAAGTAAAAAAAGAAAAACTTTTAAAGAGGAATTAAATCCTCGTTCAATGTGGTAGCTTTCTATGATGGGCGTTGAAGAGAAAAACTGAAAAAAACATATTTTTCGGGGGCATTCTCGGCGACAGGCGTTGGACTCCAACGCATGTGCTGGATACAGGCAGCGCCAGCGGTGATGTTTACTTGTAGACTGTATCCTGGACTGTTTGAATTTTGGCGGTTAAATCCTTATATAGAGATGTTCTCGAAGGTTCCAGCCAGTTTGCTGTATCTCTACGTGAGGAAACGTTACACAGGTCCTTTGTTCTGTGTGTACGGGTGGCCAAAATAACGCCGCTGTGTGCTTACGCGTTCTGATACTCGTGGGCGTTACGGTGATTGCACCGAAAATGTTCCTACCGAAGATTTATTCCGGGCGTATAGTTGAGACTTATTTAATATGAACCTTTATTTCACTGTGATATGATCCCTATCGTCATCATCGATTATTAAAACGCAGAAAATATATGTCTTAACTATACCGACATAAAAATTATAGAAGAACAATCATTATATGCAGTTCATGGCCGGGAACTAGAATACAGAGTGACCCTTATTCTTTAGCTTCTAATCTATTATCGTAACATTTTCGTGAGGATCTGAGAATTCTATTCATTTTCACATATTCATATAGAAAAGTGGAGAAATAATTAATCCAATCAAAAATAATTAATCCAATCAAAAATAATTAATCCAATCAAAAATAATTAATCCAATCAAAAATAACTAATCCAATCAAAAATAATTGATCCAATCAAAAAGACTAATCCAGTGAAAAATAACTAATTATTTTGTGATATTATTCCATACATCTCCAAAGAAATTTCCATTAAAAAATTCAAATTACCTAAAAATAGAACATTTACATTAGAAATTAAATTTAAAGCAAATGATGTCGCGAGAATTACGAAAAAAATGTGACAAATAAAAAAGTTCGAATTTTCTCTTTTTTTTATCGATGAGGCGAGCGGATGTGTTTTCGGAGTTCTTCTCCCTCCCTTCTGCCCTCCTTACGATATGCCTATAGTTAATTATATACAATCACCTGCAGCGTAGTTTAAAGAGAAAATAAAGCGAAGAAGAATACTAAATTTTAAGTCGAATTTGCTGTTATTCGACAGTTCCGA
Organism: Euprymna scolopes; assembly: GCF_053919585.1. Lineage (NCBI taxonomy): Eukaryota > Metazoa > Mollusca > Cephalopoda > Sepiida > Sepiolidae > Euprymna > Euprymna scolopes. The sequence goes on along the minus strand of NC_136487.1, from coordinate 27,782,699 downwards.
TTGCGAACAGCAATACAAGAATGTTCTTGTGAATGCATCCGTTGCTACGACTGTAATTAAAAAAAGAGGAAGTAAAGAGACATACGAGGTGCCTTAAACAAGTGTCCATATTTTTTTTTGTATAGGCACTTTTATTGAAAACTCTAGTTCCCTTTGAAGTAATCCCCCTCGGTTGCAAAGCACTTGTTCTACCGTTCCAACAACTTCTAGCAGGCCCCATGGAAGTCCTCTTGTGTAAGCGTGCCAATGACCCTCGTCACAGCCTCTTTCATCTCCTCAATTGTCTCATAACGACAGCCTCTAAGGTTTTCCTTGAGCTTGATGAATAACCACAGCAATGAAGATCTGGACAACAGGGAGGGCGAGAAACTGTATTGATGCCAATCTTAGTCAAATAGTCTGATCGCCTAATTGTGTGTACAGTTCCCACACTGACATCAAACTGTGAACTTATTGTCTTTATAGATACACGACGATCGTTAGTCATGAAATTCTTTATTTGGCCAATCAACTCTGGTGTGGCAACTTCCCAATCTATCCCACATCTCTCATTATCCCCCCCCCAGACTCTCTGCTTTCCTTGAATCTCTTAGGCTAATCAAAAACTGATGCTTTATTCATGCAAGATGGTTCAAAAGTAGTATGAAGAATTCCATACATTTCTGTCGCAGTTTTTCCAATTTCGAAACAGAATTTTGTTGTATATCGTTCTTCTAAAGTGTCCTCATGTCCAGGTTGCATTTTTGAAATTCACCAGCCGTGACAATCAGGCTTTAGTAGGGTGTATTCAAAATCCTGCTGTAGCTGTTAATTAGAATCTGAAATCATAAAAATTGGTCAAGTAACCCCATAAGATGTATAGCAATAATATCCTGAATTTTCTAGAATCTACGACAATTTTAAACGCTTGTACAAAAACGTCTGGAACGTTATTGAAGGTACCTCGTATATAAACTCTGATCCGAATGTCATTGTATCACGTTTTCATTAACAAACATACATTTCAGCTGAACACACATCAAATTATTTAATTGATTCATATCCATTGCTTAGGGTTAAATTGGGGTTGTATTGTTGTTGCGTGGTAATTTATTTTAACGGTTTGTGGAGTGTCTATTTTCTATGGAGTGGTAATTTTGACTGGTGCAACCTAAACGGGAAATGGCGGCTATAAAATCGCTTACAATTTTTTTTTTTTTGGGGGGGGGCAAAGTTGTAAAATTGAAAGGCAATATTTTTACGTTTCTACTGTTATGATATAGGGAGCATGATTATAAGGGGGCGATCAGAGATTAGGATGGCAATGACTATGAGTGCGTTTAACTTGATGCAAAAGGTTAAGTATACATATTGATGGCAAAGTGGAGGGGTAAGGAAACCATTACTACTTATGAGAGTGGTAAAAATATACCAAATAATAGTAGGGTAATTATAATAGTACGAAAGATAATAATAATGAAGATTATAATAATAGAAGTAATAACAAAGATGAAAATAAAATAGAAGTAAAATTGAAGATAAAAATAAAGATAAAAATAAAGACCGAATTAAAAATAAAAAATAAAAATAAACATTGAAGATAATATTACCAATAGTTGTGATAAAAGTAAATTCAAAGTTGATGTTAATAACATTGAAAATGAAGATAATGGTAGCGGTTGTGGTAGCAATGACGAGAATAATAACGGGGATAATAAGTAGAATTAGAAGAAGAAAAAGAATATTAACAATATTAAAAATATACCAAAATAAACTAAAATAAACCAAAATAATAAAATATAATAAAATAATAATTAAAAATACAATTACACATACAAATAAAAATAAAAATAAATATAAAATATGGGAAATAAAAATAAGATAGAATAAAATAACGATATAAAATACAAAATTTAAATAATCGTATAGTAGCGATTATTGTTACCAGAAAAAATATAATGGTGATAATCTACACATGCAATAAATGATTAAAAAATATAATGGTGATAATCTACACATGCAATAAATGATTAAAAAATATAATGGTGATAATCTACACATGCAATAAATGATTAAAAAATATAATGGTGATAATCTACACATGCAATAAATGATTAAAAAATATAATGGTGATAATCTACACATGCAATAAATAATTTTAATATTGTAGGGTTATACAGGATGAGTTACGGAAAACGGATGTTTTTAAGGAAAACAAAACCGCGCGAATATTTCAAGACTTATTTAAAGACTACCTTCCTCACTCCCTATCCCTTAATCAAGAAGAGCAAGGAGCGTTCTAAAAATATTCGTTTCTTGTGACTCACTCTGTAGTTGTATACAAATTAAAAATGGAGGATGGTAAGCAACTCTTATTAACTCATATACGCGTGAAAAAGTAACCAAAACAGACAGTCGATAAGTTAATAGACCTAAGATATTATGTATGTAGTATAATACACACACACATCAGTTAATATCGCATCATGCAGTTACTATGATGTAACATAGCGAAAACCCGAGTATGCAAATGCATGTAAAATGACGTCATCGGTAAAAAATAAATACTTTCAAAAGGAGATTATGTTAGAGACAGGATAACGTTCGAGATCACGTGAGAGGCGTGGATTACGCTCAAGAGCACGATCATAAATAAAATAAATATTGTTGTACAACAAAATGTGCAATGGATTCCTTTCTATTCTTTGTCTACTTTGCAACTGAGGCAACAGCATGTTGGTTCCCAGAAACGTTGCAATAAACGCATGTGTGCGAGGGAACAGTAATTCTGTACACGTGTTGAAAAACGTTATAGATTTATTCTCTGCTTTTTCCTGTGGCAGTCATTGCACCGGCTGAGATTAGCTGTTGTATCAAAAATGTGGTTGGTTCTTCGCCAAGCCTTCACCACTATGAATAAATCATGTGTGAATTTTCGAACAACTCAGTTGTTGTGGCTGACCTTGCACGTCGAAATCGACTTTTTGATACAACAGCTACTCTCAGCCGGTGCAATGACTGCCACAAGGAAAAGCAGAGATTAAATCTATAACGTTTTACACTAGAGTTATCCTTCTAGATGCATGTCATAACACAGTCTGAGGGTGAATCTCTCCCAGTGGAGTAAACGCATCCTCAAATACAAACCTGGAAATTTCTATATCCTCTGCGGTACATACATCGCTTGCATTTCCAAATAATCACCCATCTGATATTAGCTACTAGTCTCACCGTTGCTTAACTTCGGTGATCTGGCGAGACCCGGTGGGTCAACAAGATTGTAACGTTATTATAGACATCATTATTATTATACCCAATAGATATAATACTGAAGGCAATCATAGGCAAACTAGGATATAAAAATACACATACAGTAGAACCCTGAGATACAGTGGCTCCAGAATACTTTTTTTCAGGTTACGATGTGGAATGCAATGTTTTTTTCGATCCCTGGTTACAGTATTTGCACCGCCTAACGGGGTCCTGGATATGACCTTAAACTATATCCAGTGGTGAGGCCCCAGCTTGCGGGCTTTGGGAAGTGTGGAGCCACCCTTTAATTACCATTGCTCCCAGGTGCACTCTCACCTATAAGAGTCGCAACTATGGGTTAAATAGAAACCGACTTGAAAAAAAAACAAACAAATATATTCTATTAAAAATTTTTCTTCAAAATCTTTGGATTCAGCATTAAATAACCCGAAAAGGGTTGATATGCTGTAAAACAAAAACAACAAACCAACCAACCAACCACCTAACGGCGTTATTTATAGAGTTATGTGATTATATACATGTGTATTGTACACTGTACTTTATTTTGTTACTAATTTTTAATGCTGTATCCCGATGTTCTACAGTATATAAGAGCAATAAGTCTAGATATATGATTACACAATTTCATATGAGACACCTTATCTAATAAGCACCAAATACTGACATAAAGCACTCAGGTAGAATATAAGAGAAGAACATTACTAATCTTGTCTTCCGACGAATTATTTTTTGTTTACACAGGAATCACCACTTATCAAGGCCCGGAGGCCACTCGAGGATGGATATGGGTTAATGGGTATACATTATTCATTGTGATTATAGCGTGATAAACATAAGTAGTGGGAATTTTGTAAATTGGATTACTTAGGGGGACGGTTCATCAAGAACTTGTTTACGTTGGACTTGTGTAAGCATGTAAATAACCCCAGTCACCGTCTCTTTCATCTCCTTATATGTCTCATTACGATAGCCTCTACGATTTTCCTTGAGCTTACGGAACAATCAAAAGTCACAGGACCAAGGTCTAGACTATAAGAAGAGTAAAGAACTTTTTTACTCTGATCTTGTTAATAGTCTGTGACAAAGATAGAGTTGTGGACTGGTACAGTTGCGCAAATCTTCCACGTTCAGTTCCTCGTGAATAATTGTGTGTACAGTTCACACACTGTCATCAAACTGTGCAATTATTGTCTCAACAGACACACGACAGTCCTTATCCATGAAAGTCTTAATTTGGCCAATCAACTCTGGTGTTCTGACTTCTTTACTCCTCCCACACCTCTGGTCATCTCTCACAGACTACCTGCTTTCCTTGAATCTCTTATGCGACTCAAAAACTGGTGCTTGATTTATGCTAGATTGTCCAAAATGAGTCTGAAGAATTCCGTACGTTTTTTGGCATATTTTCTAAAATTAAAACAGAATTTTGCATATCGTTCTTCTAAAGTGTCCTCTTCACGTCCAGATTGCATTTTTGAAATTCACTGGCTGTGACAATCAGGCTTTAGTAGGGTGTATTCCAATTCATGCTGTTGCTGTTTACTTGAACTTGAAATCATAAAAATTGGTCAGTCATTTCATAAGATGTGTACCAATAACATATTGAATGTTCAAGAATCTACGGCAATTTTAAATGCCCGTACAAAAGTCTGAGGATTATTGACGACACCTCCTATATATATATATATATATATATATATATATATATATATATATATATATATATATATATACACTTAATATATAAATATGCAAATATATAAAGAAAACACAGGTGTATGCATACATACGACCACGTCATACAGCAAAAATCAATAGAACGTATAACGTGTTGTAAAAGGAATATGAAGGGGGGCATTATCTTTGCCAATAAGTAGGATATAAATTCAAGCTTAATAAATCAAAGGTTGTTTTTATTAATAATATTATTCCTATCTAGTTATAGTGTGAATCATCTAGATTAAATTCGAGCCATTATGACCCTACAAGTAGTGAGGCCACACATATAAAATCAGTAGTATGTTCTTTGATATGACCCGGATGCGTTTAAAATGTGTGTTTCTTTTTACAGCACAATTGCACCATGGTATTTCACTTTTGCATTTTCATCTTTAATTGAAACCGTTATATAAAAATAATTTCGTGAAATGAAGAGTGGGTTCTTTACATTTTAATGCATTGGGGAATAAGTCACTGCGATGAAGCTTTCTTCTGGTACACTGCGAGTGGTCCCCAACAAGAGCAGGCAATTAATCGATTTGATTGAAAAATAATCGATTTCATCGATTTTAATGACACTAAAAAATAAGGGCGTGTGAAACATTTGTTGATCATCATTCAACCCCGGACAGTGTCGGGCCCTTCTACTAGTATATATATATATATATATATATATATATATATATATATATATATATATATATAAAATAAACTATAAAATATATTTATGATAGAGGCTTCCGCGTTTTTGTGGATACATAAAATATAACAATAATAATATCTATAAAAGTGAAATTGTCTGTTTGTGTATGTATGTGTGTATGTGTGTGTATGTATGTGTGTATGTGTGTATGTGTGTGTATGTGTGTGTGTATGTGTGTATGTGTGTATGTATGTGTGTGTATGTGTGTGTATGTATGTGTATGTACATTTCCCTGCCATACTACTCTGTCAATTTTTACTCTACATACTTGAAATTTGACATAAATGATACTGAGATTGGCAAAATCTTTTTAACCGGTTTTCGACCAGAGATTTGGCTGTCAAGAGGTCAATGTTTAACGATTAGACCTTTGAAAACTTTACCAAATTACTCCGCCAATTTTGGGTCGAAACACTTGAAATTTTAGATACACGTTACTTTGACATGAATCAAACTTTTAAATTTGATTTGAACTCAAAACAATAAATTGCTACTCAACTAATTGTGGGTCTAAACTTGGCGGAAGAGTTTGGTAGAGGTTTCAAAGGCCAAATCCTTGAACGTTGACCTCTTCACAGCAAAATTTCAGGCTTAAAACCGAGTGAGAAGATTCTCTTAAATCTCAATACTCCTTATGTCAAATCTCATATATGTATATATATATATATATATATATATATATATATATATATATATATATATATATATATATTATTTGGAGTAAACAGTTCATAAAAAATAAGAACACGATCAAAGTATCGTACTCAACTATGCCAAACATACATCAAGGTAATTAGTTCAAACAATAATAAAACCAATAAGATACAAAACAAGGATACAGAAAATATAGCAGGCTGTAACTGCAGAAGAAAAAATAGATGCCGTCTACAAGGTACATGCAAAATAAAAAATGTAGTTTATAGCTGCACGGCATCACAAACCACAAATTTGAATGATGTTAATAACAACCATAGCTCGACCACACGATCAAACAACCAATCTACCAATCAAATACAATCCAACACAGTTCAGACCAATGCCGCCCCTAATCGACCTGACAATAAATACATTATACAAAACGCAATCTACCTCGGCTCCACATCTGGTCTTATCAAACATAGAATTTCAAACCATAAACACTCTTTTAAAAACCCCTCCCTCAAGAACCAAACCTCTCAATGTAAACATATTTGGCAACTCAATAATAAGAATATTTCATTCAATTTAAAATGGAAAATAGTAGGATCATATAAACCGTATACCCCGGGAAACAGATCCTGTACTCTTTGCAGATTTGAAACCCTCAAGATTTTGCAATATTACGATACCAAAAACAATACCACCCTATTAAATTCAAGGGGCGGGGAACTACTATCGCCATGCATTCATTAACACTGGTTTAAATTTAACAAATGTAAACCACCATAGCTCATAAAAACCTTTCTTATCAATAATAAATCCTAGATTTTGTAATAGAATATCTTTACTAATAAGATGTGGATCATCATTATTATTAACAAACTTACCATTATTCTGTATCTTAGTTAAATCTCTATTCAAATTTAACTCTTGTAGGTTACAAATTTTACTAATTCCAACGAGTAAATAGATAAATAAATAAAATAAATAAATAAATAAAACAATAATAATATTACTAAAGTTACTCAATAAAATTATCTTATACTGTATGAAAAAACAGCATAAGAACGAATTATCCCCTTTGACCATATAACAAGATAAAACAAGATTATCTCCCTTCATTTTGAATATTTATATTTTTATTTAAACCTGAATTAAGTGATGATCAAATAAGCTAATCGCTAGGAACTTCACTTTAGCGTTTCAATTTGAAATTAAGCAGTTAGAGCATGTATAAGCTACAGACAACATCTAAATGAATTGCTCTGAGGATTATTACAGTTTTCAAAGGAAGAACAATTTTAAGGTAAAAATATATATGTATACTTATGTTTGTTGAAATTCTCTTTTTTACATAGGCATCACCACTTATCAAGGCCAAGAGGCCACTCGATGATAAGGGTTAAAGAGTGTACATTAGAAATTGGACAATATAGTAACCGGTGGTAATGGAGATTCGGTAAATTTGTTAAATTATATGGAACGGCTCATCAAAAATTTGTTTACGTTAGACTTGAAGACAACCATATTGTAGTCAGCTGGAAAGCAGAAAAACGGAAGACAATTCCATAGGCGTGCAGTTCTAAGAAAGAAGCTTTGCTCATGAAATCTACATTTAGGTTTAGGCAGAGATAAAGAGTGTGGGCAATTAGTGATAGTGTTTTCTGCTAGACAGAGTTTCTTGTGAAAGTTTTGCAAGAGGGAAACTATAGAATGGAGCTCAGCCGAGCACTTGCCATGAAAGTAACGATAAAGCAGAGACAAACTCGCAACATCTCTTCTGTGAGATAGAGTTTGCAGGGAAGAGAAAAGGACATCCCCACAAGGCTACGAAGTCTATTTTGAACTCTGTCAAGGCAGGATAAGTCCTTTCTAGCAGCTTCTGCCCTGATGTGGCAACACATACATTCAAATCAGTTGCCAAGGCCGCTAGAAAAATGGTGGGATCCTTCTATTGATCCCGTAGATATCTCACTGTTGATGCAATTCTCTATCTATATAAGAGCCAGGTACGTCCAAGGATGGTGTTCCATTTAAGATCAGGATTAAAGGTCAAGCCCAGAAGCTTGTCAAAACATGAGGCCTCCCCAAGACGAGAGCCATTCATTTCAATTGATGCCAGATGGGGATCAGAGCGTTGATGCTGTAAAGATAAAAGCTTGGTTTTAGATGCATTAAAAGTAACCAGCCACTCCTTTCCCCATTCTACCACTTGCTCAAGATCAGAGAAGAGAGAATCAGAGAGAACTTGGTCGTTTCCGGTCTTAGATGTGCTACCATAGATAGTAGTGTCATCAGCATATGTGTCTACGAATGATGTAAGGATGTGATTTGGAAGATCATTAATATAGATCAGGAAGAGAGTTGGGCCTAGGATGGATCCCTGAGGGACTCCAGACTCTAAGAGTTTCTTATTTCTGCCGATCAACAACTACTCTTATTAACCTATCAGAGAAAAATGATTCAATAATTGAGAAGACATTTCAAGCTATACCGTAGCTGGAGTTCTTGTGAAGTACAGCTTTATGCCATACTCTATCAAAGGCCTTTGATTGGTCAAGATCAATTGCCCTAGAAAGGTAGCCTCCGTCGAGAGATTCGCTAATCCTATGAGATATAACTGTAAGCACATCTGCTGTAGCTCTAGCAGAACGGAAACCATATTGAGTGTCACTAAGAAGGTTATTTTTGCTCAGATGGTTGATTACTTCTCTATTTAACACAGATTCCAGCAACTTATTGTGAGGGAGATGAGCGATCACCTGAATTCTTTAATATGGGGCATACTAATGAGATTTTCCAGGGTGACGGGAAGCAATTCTCCTTAAGAAAACGTTTAAACAGTTTTGTAAGGATGGGCGCAAGTTCTGGTTGAAGTCTTTTGAGTACTATAATTGGAATACCGTCAGGGCTAGTTGCTTTACTGGAATCAAGGTTTTTGATTAGCTTGGCAACATCACGTAAAGATATTTGTATATCTCATAGCATGTTTTCTGATACAGGAGGAAATATAGGAGGTTGGCCGCCTTGGTCGCAAAGGTTAGAATTAGCTGCAAAGTTCTTGACAAAGAGTTTGGCTTTGCTTGATGCTGACGAGATTACCTCAGGTCTATTTATGAGAGTTGGAATAGAGCCCACGCTTCTGTTCAGGATTCTGTTTGCTATTTGGCAAAACTGCTGGGAACCAAGCCGCTGCTCAGCTACTTTGGACTTGACGGACTGAGCATACAACTCTCTTGCGTTATTTATTACTTTTTTACAGTAGTTGCGGGCAATTCTGAAAGTGGCTTTAGTCTCAGTACATCTATTACGTTGGAAGCAATGGGAAAAGTGATTTCCATGCACAATGGCAGTAGCACATTCTGGAGAGAACCATGGCTGGCTGTTAGGTTTTTGCTGGAATTTTTTCGAGGGTATGAAACGGTCTATACTTACAATTAACCGTTCTGTCAGGTCTGATACTATAGAGGGCACATCCTTTTTAAACATGGAACGCAGAGGTAGATCTGATATAAATGTGCGGAAGCTATCCCAGTCAACCATAGAGTATCGATATACTGTACGATAGAGAGGTACATCTGGGGACTTATTACATTTCATTTTTATCTTAACTGATACAACTGAGTGGTCGGAAGAGCCAAGTGGAGACAGAACAGAAGCTGAACACAGTTCAGGGCAAGTTGTGAGAAAGGTTTAGGAGACTTGCATACTGGCCGTCAGTATCGGAAACACGGGTGGGTTCGTGAACAATTTGAGTGAGGTCATAAGCAATGGAGAAATCATGACAGAACCTCCTCTCATCATCGGTCTTGTTTTAGTGAGTTAACCATTCCACATTGTGAACATTGAAGTCTGCACAGACATGAATATTAGCTGAAGGATAAGTAGATAGGGCGTGGTCAATTTTCTCAGATATGCTTCTAAAGATAGTGACTCCGCTGTTATGGGGGCGATAGAGAGCAAATATAAATGCAGTAGTTTGAGCAAGTGCAACCTGGAAGCACATATAGGGTAAATTAGGATATTCTCTGGAGATGTCCCTACCACATGGAAAGCCATCTTTTATATAGGCACATATTCCATACCCATGGCGATCCTGGGGGTCAGATTTGTAAATTAAATTAGAGTATCCTTTAATTACGAACTCATCTAGGGAAATGGTCTGTCCAATGCCAGTTTCACTTAGAAATAATATGTCTGGGTTAGTCTCCTGTAATTGGGTTTCAACCTCTGGAAGGTTAGAACGTAGACCCCTGATGTTAGAGAAGGAGACCTGGTAGTGGGGGTCTACGTTAGAAGTTGGAGATCCGGGTTTAATCGTGTGTTTTTTATTGAGACTTTTCATTATGGTGTTTTTGGGATTTGTGGACTAGGTCAACAGACATGCCTGAAGCAGGGTAGAGAGGAAAAGTAAAAGAGAAATGGAAACGAAGAAAATTTTTTTTTGTAGCACATGAAAAGGTAAAGCCGTAACAATTACCCACTAATACGGCATCGAGAGGCCCCACCACAAGCTACTGCATGGTCCAGAATCCATTCACCAAATGGCAATACAACAGCCCCAGTACTTTGCACCTGCTGATAGGACAGCCTCCTTAGTCGTTAATTACAAGTTCGGGTCCCTGACTATCAGGCGGATAATGTCAGCCCAGATAAAACGTTTACCTCCAGCACCCTTACTAGTCACATGGCTACAAGAATAGACATAGAAACAGAAAATTTCCGACATCCCTGGCGGCTGTTCACGTTAAATACTGCCAACCTAGAAAACACCTTTTTTTTCTCCCTTTGTCAGAAAAATCACTTATTAAAAATGAGGACTGAGGGACAAATAAAGAGAATCGAGAGTAACGGGAGCTGCCGATAACGCATCCACAATGTATTGTCTTCTCTCCATTAAAAAAATTAAGTATTGTACTTAATAAAAGTCCATTTGATGTGTTTAAGGGAGGGTTAGGTGAAAGATTCCGCTTTCACCAACTGAAAATGAAAACAATTTCAAAATCTGTTATGCTATCAACTTGGAAAATATAAGCATTTATGGACAAAACAAATCTATGATAAAAAAATCAATAAATAAATAAAATAAAAAAAACATATTCCAAATGAACTTGCCAAATAGAGTCGGCACATCTTTCCACGAGAAAACCATTTACACATTTAATAAAACAATGAAATAAAAATAAAGATTAAAAACTAAAATAAATATAATATTAGCACTTGCATCTAGAAAAGAAATATTTCAAAATTCATAACTTAACTTCTATAAGACGTCCTTCGCGGCTGCAAATAGGAATTGATTTTGGTTGAAATAAAAATGCAGCATTTTCATTTTTGAAAAGAAAACGGTCATCACGTGACATCGCTCACAACTAAGACAATCATGTTCTTTTATAAATAGTAACGTGTCGATGGGCGGGAACAAACCAGCATTTTCTCTTAATTGCGTCTTATTATAACATTATACATAATCTAAACCCAGCTTTGTAATTTTATTCTAACGTTTACTCTAACCACAGCTATGTAATTTTATTCTAACTTTTATTATTAACCAATATTACTTTACTGATCTACATCATTAATTAACTATTTTTCCTTATATTTTAATATTTTCCAGATTCATCTGCACTACTTAAATGTTAGGTTTATTTATGGTGTCTTTTATTAAAAAACCCACCCAATATTTTGCTGATGAGGAGACTTTGTTTTCATAAAAAACTATATATATATATATATATATATATATATATATATATCCTCTCCCCTTAAAAATTTTTATTTTTATATTTTATTATTTATTTATTATTTATTTTGTATTCTTTCTGTATTTATTAATTTATTTATTTTTCCCCATTTAGTGGCTTTTAACAACTCTTGCTGACATTTATTTAAGTAATAACCTGTACATTTCAGTTGACCTATTTTTTTGCCCTATATTTTTTTCGCGCCTTTTAACATCCTTTTTGTCTGAGTCATTTTGACATTTGCTTTTCTATCTTATATTTAATTCTATCACCATTTAATTTTTTTCTTCCTCTTCTTCTTCCCTGGTCTTTCTTATTATGTCTCGGCAGTCGTGTGAAAAGCATATCTTATTTTTCTTTTATTAATATTATTGGAATGTTCCCCTTTTCTTTTCTTTGTACATATTTGTGAATTATTCCATGGATTTCGGCCTTTTGGATTATTTTGAACCATCTTCCAATTACGTGATTTCCTTGGGGATTACTTGTGCAAATGGAAACTCAATTAACTTTCTATTTATATAGTTATATTTTTGGATTTTATCGTCATTGGATTATTTACCTTTCACCAGACTATCCTGTAATCACCTTTTTCTTCACCATATTCCCTCTGCTTCACTTTTTGTTATCAAGTAAGATCTTTGACTTACTTGTAGTTTCATCAAATACTTTTGTATTCAAAATCCGATCCTACATTTTTCTAATTCCTACTCTCTGATGAGAAGGAAAGTATTTCGTCGAAACTCCGTGGATTAAGGACAATCCACTTATCAAGTGTTTCCTTTACAGATTAAATATGTTTTTACTCTTTTTCAAAGTGTTTTTTTAACATGTTTTATTAACAGTTTGCTCTCTCTATATATATATGCTTGTCTTAAGAGACGATTCCAAGTTTATAAATGGCTTGAAGCTAACAGATCCGTATCATTTTGCGGGAATGCTGACCTAAAAAGTTGTTATTAAGATTCTGCCATTCTCTCTCTCTCTCTCTCTCTCTCTCTCTCTCTCTATATATATATATATATATATATATATATATATATATATATATATAATGTGTGTGTGTGTGTGTGTGTTAATTCACCTGTCCCAGAGATGCAGTTTTTTCGAACTTGATTTATGGAAAACGAAAGACGACCGCTTAGTAATGGATAACAAAAAACAAACCATAGAGAAAACAAAAATGAATAAATAAATAAATAAATAAATAATGGCAACAACGGCGAAACATAAAAACACTTAAATGTTGGCCCACGTTCAGTTGTTACATAAAAAATCTCTTAAATAAAAACGTCTGCTCAGTTCGTTTCGTAAGCAATAAACAATTTATTTATTATCTCCAATAAGTGGATGTCAAACAAAGGATGTAAATTGATCCGATTCGCAAGTTATATTTCACCGAATTCTTAAGTTATGTCATCATTGTTTCTATTAAATAAGTTGATTGTATTCTTAATGTTGAATGTATCAAATTTGGTAATAAGTTCACGTGTCAATTATGAATGCGTGGCTAGTTGTTAATATGATAAAATTCTCATGTCTAGTATATATATATATATATATATATATATATATATATATATATATATATATATATATACATATATATATATATATATCCCATATTAATAATATATTCAATTTCTTATGTCAATTATATATGTCAAACATACATAATCAACATAAGAAATTGCATGTATGTCCATTTCTTATCGCCTTTAAATATATATTCGTGCAAAAGATTAAGGTTTCATTTTATTGTTTTATCTCACCACATTAAATATATGACTTATTATGGTTGGAATTTTTTGATTAACTCTTTTTTGTCGTTAGCATTGTTTTCCCTGATTATTTCGAGAAGTAATAAGATATGAGTGTGGTATTAATGTGGAAAAAGCAAAATTTCAATAGAATTTAAAAATAAGATTTACATTAGGAATTAAATTTTCATAGTACAAATCAAGTGACGTCACACGATGTTTAGAGTGAGATGTGGCAAATAAGCAAGTCTGATCTTTCTATTGACTTTTGATCTGTGAGACAAGCGGACTGTTTTTAGAGTACTTATCTCCCACTTCTTTATTTCTGTTATTAATAATTCATAAGCTCCGCAGACGAGTTTAAAGAGAAAAGCAAAGGAATCAGTCAAATTTGCTGATATTCCACAGTTTCCAAATGAATTCGCTGATATTCCACAGTTTCCAATTAAATTTGCTGATATTCCACAGTTTCCAAATGAATTCGCTGATATTCCACAGTTTCCAATTAAATTTGCTGATATTCCACAGTTTCCAAATGAATTCGCTGATATTCCACAGTTTCCAATTAAATTTGCTGATATTCCACAGCTTCCAAATGAATTCGCTGATATTCCACAGTTTCCAATTAAATTTGCCGATATTCTCCAATTTCCAGTTGAATTTGCGGATATTCCCCGATTTCCAGTTGAATTTGCGGATATTACATAGTTTCCAATTAAATTTGCTGATATTCCACAGTTTCCAATTAAATTTGCTGATATTCCACAGTTTCCAAATGAATTCGCTGATATTCCACAGTTTCCAATTAAATTTGCTGATATTCCATAGTTTCCAAATGAATTTGCTGATATTCCACAGTTTCCAATTAAATTTGCTGATATTCCCCAATTTCCAGTTGAATTTGCAAATATTATATAGTTTCCAATTAAATTTGCTGATATTCCACAATTTCCAATTAAATTTGCTGATATTCCACAGTTTCCAATTAAATTTGCTGATATTCCCCAATTTCCAGTTGAATTTGCGGATATTACCCAATTTCCAGTTGAATTTGCGGATATTACATAGTTTCCAATGGAATTTGCTGATATTCCACAGTTCCCAATTGAGTTAGCTGATATTCATCAATTTCCAATTAAATTTGCTGAAATTCCAGTTTCCAATAGTATTTGCTGATATTCCACAATTTCCAGTTGAATTTGCTGGCATTCCACAGTATCCAATTAAAATTGCTGATATTCCACAGTTTCAGTTAATTTACTGATATTCCACAGTTTCCAATTGAATTTGCTGATATTTCACAGTGTCCAATTAAATTTGCTGATATTCTACAGTTTCGAATTGTATTTTCTGATATTCCACAGTTTCAATTACGAACAATATTACAAAAATTAAATTGTTATGAATACATTCGTTGCTACAATTGTTATAAACAGAGACAAGAGAAAACGAGACATATATTTTGGTAAATGTTTTTAATGTTGCAAGTTCTTTATATTTTCAAATATTTATTCATGATTGTAATTTTTGTTTGATTTGCATTATTTACTGGCTGATTCAATCAAATATGTGAAAAGGTGCTACGTCTCCTCTTCTGGTTCAACAAATGTCAGTAGAAGTATGAAGAAAGACTAGTACTCGCCTTTAACGCAGCTATTGACCACTATATACTTAAACAGTTACAGACTATCCCTAACCAAAGAATAACCCGTTGCAAAACTCTACAAAGAACATCAGTGGGGTATTACTAGCTTACAAGAAACTTGTTGTGGATCTAAACATCCTCGCAGACTACTATCATAGAAAGGACACATAAGAAACATGGAATCATTATGCTAGCCAAAAAGATAAGACAATTACCGAATCAACATCAAAGACTGATAAAAATGACACTAAAATCCTAATTACCACCACTTCAGTTTCTGAATCAATTTCCACATTACTTCTGATGCCAGATATATGTCATCATCTGAGAAACCAATGATTGTGAATGGAAGTTTTAACAACCATACCTGCCAATTGAGAATCGCTAAAAGTAATGCAGACGGAAATGCAGTGGGAGCACAGACGGCAATCAATCAGCTTAATCTGATCCAAAATTCAAAACAGCCATGAAAAACAAAGTAAAAACCTGCATCCGTGTCCGTCAGTCGAAACATCACCGGACTGAACAAAAATCTGGCGCCCAAAACACAACACCATCCCATTAACATCAGTCAATGCTGAAATCACATCAGCCATAGTTCCATTATGACTAGAAACTTCAACTTTTGAAAGCCAATTGGCCTGATTACCAGTAAGATATCGAGATAAAGATTTACCCAGCTTCTAGCAGATCCGCTAAATTATAACTAAGCCACCAAGTTTGTGTGCCAAGCAGCAGGAAAAAAAAGTATCGAGTAAGCTACCATTATCCAAAGTACTTTTGTATTCATTTGGATCCATCTTAACGGTTGGTTATGGAATAAGGAATATTATTAATATTATAACTAACACGTGATTTTTTTAGGATAAAAATATCTATAAACATCAAGTACCATTTTGGTTACTCAAGAGCAACTAGATAATTCCGAAAGTACTATATATATATATATATATATATATATATATATATATATATATATATATTGGCTTGAGAACGCTGCATTGTGGTGTCAAATGTGTCTTTGAGGGGTGTCTCTGATTGTCATTTCTAAACAGTGTTTATGTTTTTGACTTGTCGATCTTCTCATCTTTTTTTAGGACCTTTCGTCCATTGTATTTTGTTTTGGAATATTGTATCGGTTTTAGTTAATATTTGATCGAACCTTAGAGAGCAGCTAAATAAACTATTTTTCGTCAGTGTTTGTGACACGCATGCAGGACGATAAAGACGAAAATATTATTTTAAACACCACAGTATTCGTATGGAATTGTTTAATGTTCCCTTTGTAAAACAACATTAGAAATCTTATTTGGATTTGATTAGAATCGGTTAACTGTTGAAAAAACACAAATAATTACTTCTGTTATCAGACCTATTATTTTCACACAGAGGTTTTACGGAATCAGGTAAAAAAATGAAAAGTGTGAATCGTGATATTTATATCAGGAACTAAAGAAGCCGCATCCTCTTATTTTCAGTAATCTTATCAGGAAAGTTATACTTATTCTCTTTTGTATTCACCAATGTCTTTTTATTTTTTATTCTTACCGACATATTTTCACGTCTTGAAACGTAAGAGTTTCTTCTGTTCGATGCAATACCTCCATCTTGTTTTTTTCATCACCCCCCCATTTCTCTTTGTATCTATAGAATCTTCAAAAGAAATTCTAAACCAAATCAATTCAAACAAAATTACACGAAATCAAATCAAGATAAATTTTCAAATACGATTATTTTATTCTTCTGTTACCTTCTTTCATAAACTAGCAGAATAATACCTACATTCATAATATACCCTTAAAATAGAACTTAATAATAAGACGTGTCCTTAAAAATAGGACGTGCCCTATAAAATAGGACGCGCTCTTAAAAATAAAAGTGTCCTTAAAAATAAGACGCTCCATTAAAAAAAAAGAACGTGCTCTTAAAAATACAACGGGCCTTTAAAAATAGAACCTACCCTTGAAATACGACGTGCCATTAAAAATATAACGTGCCTTTTAAAATAGAACGTGTCCGTAAAAATCGGACGTCTTGTTGAAAATATGATGTATCATTAAAAATCGGACAGTATAGAATTTAAACCTCACTTTGTATGCCTGTCTGTCTGTCTATTTGCCTGTTTCCATATTTTCAAACTCTATTCTTTTTTTAAACTAAAAGTCACAGAGCCGGCCTCAAATAGTTGGATTTTTTATGGACAGTCCTTTTTATTGGTCTTTAGTTGGTTAAAATAGTGTTTAAAGTTTCAAAATTGAAAAAAATCGTTATACCTTTTTTACATTCATGTTACTTTATATTTAATCAGTTCATATGCGTGTCACGTTGGTACAGTAGTAACGTCACAAGCTTTGAATGCTACAGTTTTGCTTTTCGGTTTCGATTCTAGTTGATGCCTCTTCCCCATTTTTTTTTTTTTTTTTTTTTGCTTTTGGAATCACGACTCTATAATAATATATACGAAATCCAGACAAATTCAAATATCATTTAAGCGTATCTTACGACTGGGCAAAGCCTCCCCCTACTAATGTATATATATATATATATATATATATAATCAAATTTTAGTCATTCAATAAATTAAAAAAATTATGACGTGAAATGGTTAACTTTCAAATGAAAAGATTTTTTTATTCTATGTAAGACAAAAAATACATTTGAAATATTTTAACTCCTTATCCTATTGGATTTCGATGTCTACCATCTCTTCGGAGGAGACAATATTAGCAAATAATTATAATTGTTTACACCTTATTTGCTAAAGTCAGTGAGACATGGAAAATCACAAATTTAAATATCATAGAGTAAGGGAAGTTAATGAAAATTATATAAAAATCACACCGAAATTGCATAGTAAAATCTTTGATAACAGGGTGGTAAAGTGATCCAAACTGTGTTTTAAGTAATCCACATCACAATGTAATGGTCCGAAGTAGGCATTTTCCTGGAGCAATTTTCTTTGTTTATATAATGAGTCCGTTAAAATCTTTTTGATATATATAGATCCAGTGGATCTGTTTATTAATAAACATATAATTTAATATATTTAATATTTTTATAATTATAGAACATGAGCTTCAAATTCCACTCCAAAATAACCTCAAATTGTTAGTAAAATAAATTTTTATTTTATTCTATTCTATTATATTTGCACTATCTTATATATTGAGCAATTTTTATTTAGATGGGATAGTACTTATAGAATATTACTGCCAATAATATTTTGTCAGGTTTCCTTACCAGTTGATTGTTAGATAATTTTACTCTGGAGTATATATATATATATATATATATATATATATATATATATATATATATATATATATATATATATATATATTTGTCTTCGATAAACAGACGACCATAATTTGAAATTTGGTCAATGGAGAAATAGAAAATAAAACCTGATTCAAAAAGACAAAAATAAGATAAAATTTACAAATGATACAAATATAACGATCTCACAATGTGCACATGTCCTTTTCGTGCGACTTTTCGTTTTTATATAACTTTTCTAGATTATCCTTTTCGAAAATTCGCATTGCAAACTAAAAAAAAGGCGGCCATTTTTATGGACTTTGAAATTTTCTTAAGACATTTTTTTAATAGTATAACAAACTTTTACCTGTACGAAGTTTTGAAAATGTCGGAAACCTATAAAATACTAGTGCATTGGTTTCGATACATGACTTTCTTTCGCTTTACGGCATGTCAACAGTTTTCTACATTATTTAATACCATACACAATTAAGTCTGTTAATGTTTACATCATTCAAATTACTTGATACAAGGGGCGTTCCAAAAGTAAGGCCTCCTATTTTTGTATTCCACCCAAACGGATCAGAGAGGATTGCAAATTGCATAGTTATGATGACTGAACTTATGCATTCATGACATGAATGTTTTTTTATCTGTTGCAGATATTGGCAGTGTGAGGCTGTAAGAAAGCAACCCCTGTCATGGACGTGCGTCAGTAGCAGAGATACTTAATTGAATTCGTAGCAAAAATGCATTTACAATGATAGTGACTATGTAGAAAGATAAACTCTATGGGAACAAAATGTCATTCGTTTCAGTGGTACAACTCCTATCGTCGTAGCTCTTCAACATTTTGAGTAAAAAATAGGAGAATTTACTTTTCAAAAAGCCCTTGTATATTCAAATAGCTATTCTTGGTGCATGCTTTAACGAGTTTATGATGACGTGAATGTGAATACGACCGAATGCTGGTTCATTTCATGCCTAGAAGTGATTAAATTTAACCCTTATATAGGAGCCTAACAGTCCCACCACTCAAGTTTAGAGTTAATCTGGGAGTAATTATAGCAAAGCGATTCCACATTCTTCAAAGATCTCAACATATAGTTTAATATCATACGTAGGAAAGATTCTATGTCTCATGGATGTCTGCCATCGTGATCACTAGGGCTATGACAACAGCATATTCTTTTCACTGTTTTGATTCTCGGGTATATATTCGACACACACAATTAATCAACCGAGAATCACATCACTTTAGATAAAAGATATCAATGGATACACACTAGAGAGTCAAACTATAAAAAGAATATGCTGTTGTCCTAGCACCAGTGATTACCCATAACAATGCTCGTATCTTACCTTACCGCCGCCATAAAAAAGACCCTATCTGTAAAAAACTTGAATGTAAAAATAAACAAGTGCGCGTTAGAATGAAAGTATTTATATTTAACGACCCTGTGTCGTCGACGTGTCTGATCCTCCATGAAAGACGTTTTTAATAGAAGTCGTGCAGAATTTCCAGTTCAATGTAAACAAGTTCTTGTTGAGCCGTCTTAGTTATCAAATATCAAATACTACAAAATTCCCGCCACAACCCATCATTATGGTGTTACCTCACACCGACCTTCTGACATTAATAACCACTTATTCTAGAGTGGCCTTGGTAAGCGGCGACTTTTTTGTAAAGACTAAACAACTGTTTTCCGAATGGAATTTTGAGCCGTAGAGAGTTCAGAATCAAAATGTGTTCAGAAAACAAGGTTTTACTATTGTGTCATGACGTTTGTAAAATATATTTTCGTGAACATAGAGCCACATCTCTTATTTGATTACGTGCGTGTAATTTGAAATAGAAAATTCCATTTTTTTTTAAATCTAAATACAGTATAACTCCTACGATTTGAACATCCGCTTCGTTCAAATTAGAGGATGCTGTTCAAGTTTCGTGATAAAAAATGTGCTGCAGTTAACTTTAATTTTCTAAGAATTAAGAAATAGTAAATGAAATTCATTACTATATGATACTTCAAGTGTATATTAAGTTGAGTTTATGATATATTGCAAGTAAGAATTGTTAAATATTATTACCGGGAACAAAAACATTGAAAGTATATTAAATCTACTCTTACTTGTTAGGTATTTATTACCTAAGTTATGATCTACAGAAATTATACATTTATGTAAAATACATTTTTTTTATTTATTCATTGAATGAGTCTCATTGCAGTTTCTATTTTCATCGATTGAGCTCTCGGGCGCTGTCATTGTATTCCGTAAGCGATCATGAAAATCTACAATTTCTTGGTTCTGTAGTTTCTTTATGATTATATCTCTTCGGAGTGACATTGCTTGCAAAACATAGTTGTCACTAAAGTAAGGAATTTTTTCAAGAAATTTTATAACCGTTTCCATAGACTTTTCTGCATCATCCCATGATATTGCTTCATCAGAGTGTTCTTGGTTATTTACATTAGGGTCAAGAGAATGGGAGCTGTCGCTATTTTCATCACCATTACTGCCTTCAGGATATTGATCAGTAGTTTCCTCATCTTGTTGCACCCACATTTCAACATCATTTGCATTAAGTGATTTAAGAACATCGTGGTTGGTCGGTAACCGTTTGATTTCAAGAATTTTTTCTAGACTCATTCTGATGGGTTGTCTTACACTATTTTAAATATAGCAATCTGAAAAAAAAATTACAGTTAGTGTAAATTAATTATCAATAGTTAAGCTACATTAATTACATAGTACCAATATCAACATTTCTGCGCAATATCTGACTAAACCATGTAAACAGTTTTACTGCAACTCCGCATCAAATATGCTAATACAATCTCAATGACGAGACAGTTCAAGTTTAGAGAAAGTTCAGGTTTAGAAGAAGTCCAAATGAGATGAAGTTCAAATAAATGGAGTTTTACTGTATATAAATCTATCCGTTCGTCATGCAATAATAATACTAATACTACTACTACTACTACTACTACTACTAATAATAATAATAATGATGATGATGATGATGATGATGATGATAATAATAATAATAATAATAATAATAATAATAATAATAATAATAATAAGAAGCAGCAGGGAGATGACGGTGGCTAAGTGGTAAACGATACTGACTGACAATCTGTGTGTACCAAGTTTGAATCCACTTTGCTCCACAGAAACACATTTATTTAGACATTTAGGATGGTCCCCTCTATAAGTATCCAAAGTTTTTCTAGAAAGAAATTCTAATTAGAACGATATCAGGGCAACGAATGCCAACTATAATTATCTGATTCATACGAAATGAATGAATAATTCTTAACAACAACAACAACAACAATAATCAACAGCAACTAAATTGAATTATTATTATTGCTTCCAAATTAATGATTCAAATTAACTGCTGGTGAATATTGGCATGCTATCATCCGGATGGATATACAAATGGAGTTTTGCCAATCACTTTTGCTAAGTGAGTTTGATGATGAAAGTTATGTGTAAGGTGACAAGCAAAAAAAAAACAAACAAACAAACAATGCCCTGATCTATGATGCACATTATTAAATAAATAAACGTTACGTTCGTTTTAAAAGTGCAAACTCTCTATTTTTATGTAGGTGAACAAGTAACTAGAAAGATTTTGATGAAACGAATGCCAACAATAATCATCTGATTCATACGAACTGAATGAATCATGTGATAAAAGCGTTTCTGTAGAACGACGAACTGGATTCAAACTTGCGACACTAGTTGTCAGTACGTATTTAGAAGTATATCTTTCTCTATCTCTACTATTATACAAAAAGAAAGTTTGTATGTCTGTTTGCGTGTGTGTGTGTGTTTGAGTAAGTTCTCTATGGACTCGAAAACGGCATGGCCTATTTTATGAAATTTCACACGAAGATAAGTTCTTTGACATGAGAGGGGCGCGCTTGAAGCACAATTGCACTATGATACTTGACATTTTCATTTGAAACTTAAATTCAAGGTATTATCACCGCACAAGCAGTAAGGTCAAGCATATAAATCAGCAGTAGGTTCTTAGGCCCTGAAATGCCATCAAAGCTTCAGCCTCTGTCCTATCAACGAAATGTAGCACCCCTCTACCTGTTATACAAGTACTTTAACGGCGAATGCTCCGACGATATACAAGCCCTTTACCCCTCGACGTAAATACTCCCTCACAAACCCAATAAGCAGCAAAATTCCAACTTTCACAGTTGAGATCCCTAGATGTAAGAGAGACTTTTACTCCAGTACAGCTAGACTTTGGAATTCCCTTCCAGGTTCCTGCTTCCCCAACTCTACTGACATGCAGAAGTTCAAGTGTAACGTGAACCGACATCTTGCTGCCCAACTCCCCACATAGTACCTCTGTAGCTTATGCCCCTGATAGTAGCCCCCTACATCAAAGTGGCAATGTTCCTTGTTTTGAGTGAAAATGTAATTAAAAAATATGACAGAGGCGCGTCCGAAATGAATGTTTATGTTTAGAGCACAGTTGAACAAAGATACTTGACTTTTGCATTTAAACTTTCATTATATTTAAAAAAAATGTTGTAAAATCAACAGTTCGTTCTTCACAATTAAATATAGACTATAGTGTAATTTGAACTGTGAATCATGTGAAGACTCCTCCCAGTGCATCTCGATGGGTCATCAACTAGACCAGGCAATCATTCAATTCGATTGAAAAATGGGTGATTTCACCAATTCTGATGACAATAAAATACGGGAGTGTGAAACATTTGTTGATCATCATTCAATCCCGGGCAACGTCAAGTCACCCTGCTAGTAGATTATTGAATAGCTTCATTTAGTTTGCGTATATTCATGTTGGCCGTGTAACTAAATATTGGTGCCGATTAATGACAAAATTAAAGTAACGAACATCTCACGACACAATTCCAACGAAAGGTCTTTGTCAAGATGTGATTACCATTCTGACGTCTTGTTTTATTGACATCACAGCAACAGCAGCAGCAGCATCTAATATTGTTACAAACCATTGTTTCGTTTTCATTGGCTGTCCTTTCCACCATGTTGAAAAAAAATCAACTTTCACTTCTCGCGTGTTGATAAAGGTTGCTGTGCACAGAGAAAGAAAGTGTGATAAAATTACACACGGTTATTGATTAGAAATGACCTTCTGTCAAGTCGGGACATTTTATTGGTTGTATTCTAAGTTGTTCTTCACGAGTTTCTAGTGTGGAATCTGACACTTAATAGGTTGGCATTTTTCATTATTCCTTTTATTGTTAGGAACTCGACTTTCATACTTTCATCTCTTTCAAAATGATTATCAGAAAATAATGACGATGAACATATTTATTTAGTTTAAATGTTTAATCAATTGTATCATGAAAATACGAGAAGGATGTTGTAGGTTGCTTGAAGCATTGCGCATAGTGTGAAAGGAGTTGTGTTTGAAGGCTATATCAATGCGGTTTGTAGGAAACATTATGGGCACGAGTTAGCATATAAAAGAATGATGACAATATTAGAGTGAATTTTCTATAATTTTCAATTACATTACGTTTATTTGCCAACATAATGTGTCGTATAAGATAGTAGGTGTTGATGTCCATAATTTTCGTGAGTAGTATTTCTCTTTCAGAGAAGAAATAAAAAGAAATTTGGCCCTCTTTTGTCTGTTTCATTTAATTATATTTTATTTATTTTTATATTTCCGAGAGTCGGTGTAGCAGACTGGCTGTCACATCAATTCCCAAGATACGAGTTGTGATGAATATTAAGTATTGCTGGGAATTATTGTAGCTTTTTTTAATGTATGTAAATGATTAATTTTTGTATATTAGTTGATTTGAAAGTAAGTCTGCGACACTGACTTCCGGAAATAAAGAAATAAATTTATATAAATAAAACAGTATGTGTGTGTAAATATCTAACAGGTAAACTCTTAAACTACTGGTCACATAGCACTGAAATTCCCAGGAAATAATATTCATGCACGAAGGGTGGTTTATAGCGAATAATATCTTTGTTTACGAGTCCATTCATGTATATCGCATACAGACATCGGCAAATTTACATGTAAAATGTTCATTAACTATTAGCTGACATTTGCGTTTTATATGCGCATGCGCGTATGAAATGCTCAGTTTATTTATTTAAATTCTAACTGATGGCACCAACTCATTTTTTTATGTCTTTGTATTAAAGAAAATGTAAACGTAAATTTTACTCGCGGTTTGAAATTTGTAACTATGAAAATATATCTTTTGTATGATCTCATATTTGCTTTATTTCATACATATTTTTAAGACGGGGGAGGGGGGATAACACACGGAAATACGGACCGTGCTGAAATAATAACGTTATTGTTTAGAAATCCATTCTTAATATGGGGAGGAAAAGGTATTATTTAAACTATTCAGTACTTTCACCTAACAATTTATTAAATAAGAAACTGACATATATTATCTCTATTTTTGTTAAGTATTAGTAAACATTAAGTATCCATTTGTCAATCCAAATTCATGATTAGTTTATTATAAAGCAAGTGTTGCCTAATCACTAACTGCACTTTGAAATATTTATTTTTTGAGTAGCATGAATTTTAATTTACGGCGTGGTATCCATATTAAAAAAATACAAACAATTCATAATGAAATCATGTATTTCGAAAAACTGTTGAGTCCTTTTCGGGAAGTGACGTCATGTGTTGATGATGATGCAAGGGACAAGCACGATTATGTTGCTTTTAAAAGTACTCTGGAGGCCGCCAGGGATTACCAAACTTTCTTGTATTAGGTGACGTTGGGTGGAGTGAATTAGTGCCTGTTCATTCTCCCAAGTATTACCACCACAGTTTCTATTATATAGATGATTTCGCTGAAATGCTACATCAGACAGATACTACATTTGATCTGCGCCAAAAGGCCAAGTATGCGTAATATAGTTTTCTATCAGGCATTACCTCCTTCTTTAAAAAGTATACAAAATAAGCGACACGGCATATATTTTAAGAGATGGAGAGGGGAATATGGAGTAAGTCCCGGAAATGACTGAAGTAGTTTATGATCTCAAAAGTACTTTATTTCATATATATTTTTAAAAGAAGTAGGGATACGGAGTTAGGCCCGGAAACGGCTAAAGCAGTTTATTATCTCAAAATTACTTTATTTCATATAGATTTATAAGAGACAGGGGGGATACGAAGTCAGTCGCAGAAATGCCTGAGCCAGTTTATAATCTCAAATTTCCTTTATTTCATATCCGTTTTTAAGAGAGAAAGGTGATATGGAGTCAGTCCCGAAAATGGTTGAAGCAGTTTACGATCCCAAAGTTTCTTTATTTTTTATCTATTTTTAAGAGAGATGGAATGATATGGAATCAGTCTGAGAAATGTTTGTAGAACTTTACGATCTCATATTTACTCTATTTCATATATATTTTTTAAGACAGGGGGAGAAAAAACTGATATACAGAATACGGACCATGCTGAAATAATAACATTATTTAGAAAGACATTCCTAATATAGGGGGTATCTTTTTAACTATTCTGTATTTTCACCTATCAATTTAATAAATAAAAAACTGACATATGAAATACGGACTGTGCTGATATAATGGCGTTATAATTTAGAAAGCCATTCTTAATATGGGGAGAGGAGGGTTATTTTGTAAACTATTCTCTACTAACAATCTATGAAATAAGAAACTGACATACAGAATACGGACTGCGCTGAAATAATATTTGCATATTTATCTGAAAAATCTGCTGAGCCCTATTCTAGAAATTATATAATTTCGCTTAAAATTATAGTTGCGGTGGTAGTTGTGGTGGGAAAAGAAACACAGTAATGACGAATTTTTTGTTGAAGCAAGCGTTACCTAATCACTAACCAAGACAATTTATTTATGTATTTGTTTGGAAATTCTAATGATTCATCTTCTAACAGTGAATTCATTTTTTCTTAAAATTATGATGGCCATGATGGGAAGAGAAATTAGTTCATATATGTTGTATAATACCTGTCGAGAGTATGTTAAATTGTTTCATATATATATTTACATTATCCGTCAGAGAGTAAGAAAATTATTTAATATATGTGTTGTACATCATCCGTCCTAGGAATTGTAAAATTATTTAATATTCGTGCTGTTAATCACAAGTCCTAGGGAAGTTAATATTATTTCATACATAATTTGCTCGAGATAGCAAATGATATATAGACATAAAAAATCCCCTTTCCTAAGAATAACAGATATGTTTAAAATTCATTTTTCTCATTGTTTTATTATACGGTCCTGAGCAACGCCGGGTGGGCTTATTAGTAATAAATAAATGAATAAAAGAGACAAAGGAGAGCCTTGCCGAACAGTTGTACACGTTTCTTTTTATCACCCCCCTTGAAGAAGAGATACTACTCTCGAAAATTAGGGACAGCAATACCTGCCATCTTGTACGAAATATGTTGATAAATAAACGTAATATAATTGAAAATTATTGAAAATTCCTGCTAACTCCTGTCCACGGAGTTTCCTACGAACCGCATTGATACAGCCTTCAAACACAACTCCTTTCTCATTAAAATACATTTGAAAATTTAATTCATATACTAATGAAGCTCTATTGATATTTTCTTCTGAGGGTGGTTTACTTGTTTATTGCTTGTCACCGTGAATACTTCATGTGCACGTGGATATTTTAGACTGTGGTCACTGGAACTTAGTTATGTGGTTTTATTTCCTTCAACAATACTGTTTTAATGCTGATTGCTCTCTCCAAATGATGTTAACACTTCGAGTGCTAAAACGCCTTTTCACGCTTTCTATTAAACCTGTCTTTTATAGAGAATCAGTAACGCCAGTTATGCGTGGTCGATGCACAATAATATAAGTAAAGAGATGAAGAATAATGCAAATAATTAAGAGAAAGAAAAGAGAGAAAGAGAGGGGAAAAGGAGATAGATAAAGGAATAGAGAGACGGAGAGAGAAAGACGGTATATTATGGTATCTGATTTCGTAAAAGATATTGACTTGTATTACAAAATATATTTAGATGACAAGGTATGAGGCATTTCATTTTAAGAAGCTACAAATGCTAATTTAAGGTCAAGAACTAGCCAGCGATTATGCTTAGATGGATAGATTCAGAGAAAAATTCCTCTTTTGTCAGAAACGTCGCTCATGGAATCTGGAGACTAAAGGACAAAATAGGAGAAGCGAATTAAGAGGTTACCGAAAGTAAACCTAAACACTTTCTACTCGACTAAAATAGTTAAAAGGTAAAGGATAAAAGGAGAGAGTGAGCAAAGGGAATAGAAAGAGACTGAGAGAGGGAATGTGAAAGAAGGGCGAATATTATGACATGAAAATGTATTCTGACTTTTTGAAATACTCTCATTTTGTAATTCTTGTAAAACATCGTGATTAATCAAGGTTAATATTATATGTGTAATAATTTATGTAACAAATACTAGTTGTTTGTAGCAGCTGATCTAGTTAATTATAACGATTGTCTCGGTTTTTTTTTTTTATTTTTTTTTTTACAAAGGCATCACCACATTACCAAGGCCCAGAGGCCACTCAAGGATAAGGGTTAAAGAGTGCACAGTAGAAATCGGTTGCTATGATAATACTAACACACGTAGGTAGCTGCTCAGACACAGGCTCTTCTTCATTGATTTTCATCGCTGCTTCAGGCGGCATAGAAAAGACCTTCTAAATAAAACTTATCCTCTCAAAAGTAAGGAACTCGGTACAAATTGCGCTGACTGTAGCATCATCAGGGATTGCTACAACACTGATCCCTTGGGGGTCGCGCTACTCATTCCGGATTTAAGTTGTTTTTTTTTTACAAAGAGGTTACCATATATCAAGGCACAGAGGCCATTTAAGGATAAGGGTTAATATGTGCATTGCAGTCGTTTAGACAGTAGCGTAGTACTTGTTTATGTTGGAAATTTGGTATAATTAGATTATTTAGGAGGACGTTTCAATTAGAACTTGTTTACATTGGACTTGAAGATGACAGTATCGTACTATAACACTCAAGATGAAAACATTAGTTCGAAGAATTCAAATAAAACGCAAAGATCCGTGGCGCAGTAGTTAGAGTACTTGGAGAAATCAATTGTAAAAGTGGTATTCTCTTGAAGGTTCAGTTCTCAGTGTCGGCGACCAAAAAATGTGAATAACCAATCGTCATCTGAAAAATTCAGAAACGTAAGTAAATACTAAACAAACAGTGTATAAAGTAATTCTACTGCGAATTCGTTGGAGCATATTCCTTTTAAATACTTATTAAATAAATACAGAGGTGTAGCATATTTTTAATTTAAGAATAATCGGATTGGTTTTAAAACTTGTGTGGGCAGATTTGATATAATTAAATACTAAACAAACAACGTATAATATAACATTATCAAATCCTTGCAAAACAAGTTTGCGTCATCTTATAGAAAGCTTTTATAAAAAATAACAAACACTTTAATTAGAAAATAATCTGAAACAGCTATTTCAACGACAAATAAACTTTTCCTGATTTTAATTATTATGTAATCTGTTTATATTTTTTCTTAATTATATTTTTGCTTGAAATTTTTCTATAATTAAACGCCATTCCTTTTTATTTATATTTGTTTTATTGCTTCTTCTTTTATTACTTTACTAGAAGATGTACCCGTCGTTGCCCGGTATTAAGTGTAACGTTAAATTCCTTAAAAAATGAATTATAAAAACTGAAAGAAACTGAGACATGTGCATACGAGTATTATGTTTTAACTAAACAGTTCACTTTTTGTTAGTAAAAAAAACAAATAATCGAGCAGAAATCGGAACCAAACTTAAAGACAGTGAGTCAAGTACGAAAGCCATTAGACTAGTTTGCCACGATCTTTAAAAAGCGTTTTTAAACCCCGTAAAACAACTGGCAAACAAATAAAAATCCAATAACCTCAAGTACCAGCTTATCAGTTTTTACCTCTTAGCAGCCCCTTTTCCGGACGAAATTAATTAAAAAGAGTTCTATCTGTCTGAATACCCTATATATCATATTTCAAGTCTATACATAAAAAATTCGTTGAGTATATAGGTTAAGAAGTGTCCTCATGCACACACACACATTCTCACTCTTATAGATATATAGATTTATTTCTTTTATTATTTCTCTTCCACGACTTCCTATCCTTGTTTGATCGTTTTTGTCCTCTACAACCCCTTTATTACAAAACAATATTGCTAGACTTTCTCTACTCAGTTCTTTACTCCAAGGTGTTCTTCTAATATTCCATATCTAGTTCTTTCTTTAAAATACTCACAATAAGAACTCGTTTTTCATACCACAATTTCAAAGAACTTTCTTACTTTTCGCTATGTACTTAACATAAAAATGGGATTTATTATGAACAGAGTTTTTTTTTTTCAAGAACCTCAAATTTTCGGAAGACATTACTATGGAGCTGCTTCTCTGCAGACTACAGCATTGTCCTATAAAAAGTGAATGTCAATAAACACTTGTCATAAAGTGTCCTCATAAGTAATCAAATTTTTTTCTTTCTCTCGTCAATCCTCTCATAATAGTCATCATCATTCAATTGACAATCTATCTAATTCACTAACCCTTACTTTCGAGTAGCTTTTAGCCATTTTCTGTTAATGTTTTTTTTATTGTTTCTTCTTTTTTCTGTTTCTATTTTTGTATTAATTCTTTACAATCTTTTGCCTTCCTTTTTTACTGGCATTATGTTTTGCGTATTTATCAAATTAATTTTGATTATATATTTCCCATTTTTCCCTTTTATTCATTTTTTATTATGTTATTTTTCATTAAATTTTTCCATTCTTTTTTTTTTGTTTTGCTTTTAATGTTTTTCCATTTCTGTTTTATCCTATCGTAATACTTTCATTATTCATGTTATTTCTTCTTTGATATTTTCGCCTTGTATTTATATTCCTTTGTTAATTTTATGTATTATTTGATTCGTTTTTCCATTATTATTTCTGTACTGCTTTTTCCTTTTTTGCTGTCTTACTTTCTTTTCTGTCCGATTCCATTCTTAATTGTTGAATGGACTTTATTCTAAAAAGACTTTATTTTTATAATGTTTTACTAATTTTTCTTTGTTTCTGTATTAATTTAAAATGTTACGTTTTTGTTATTGCCTTTTATCATGTTGTGTTGCTGGTTCTTTTCCTTTCTGCTATGACTAAGTTGTATAAATTAAGTCCTTTATTTGTAAACCGGAAACAATTCTTAAGTCTTGTTTTATAAATTGATTGTGATATTTTGTTGTTCTCGTGAGAAGATACGATAACTGAGTTAAAGCAGGGGAGACTACTCTGTCTTTACAGACAAAATGAGTATTTCCTTTTCACCATGTTATTGCTCTAACACTTTCATTCTTTTTTTAATTTTCTTATTATTCTTTTCATGAGAATCGCTCAAGACAAGGCTTGAAG
This sequence comes from Euprymna scolopes, assembly GCF_053919585.1. Classification (NCBI taxonomy): domain Eukaryota; kingdom Metazoa; phylum Mollusca; class Cephalopoda; order Sepiida; family Sepiolidae; genus Euprymna; species Euprymna scolopes. Next base: position 27,751,549 of record NC_136487.1, on the reverse strand, counting down.
CCATATGATGTAAGGAGCTGACAGGAACGAAAAATCGTTATCGTAAAGACAAGAGATGCTTATTGGGCTTAGTCTTGGAAAGACCAAGTTTTAAGTAGGGGGAAAAAGTCTGCAGGAATTGGAAAGAAGCTATTGAAATAAGAAGCTACACCGAGTTATTAAACATCGATTTGACGAAGACTACTAGTCAACGAGCAGGGAGCAGTTGTTCACATTCCTTTTCTTATGTTCACCTTTTAATTATTAATTTTATTCTTTAGTATTATATTCTTTTATTCTTTAAAATAAATAAATAAATAAAAACAAAAATAATTAGAATTCACATTAAAGCCAAGTCATCACTGATTTGTTGCGCATGTGGAACGACACAAGAAAAACAAAACAAGCGAATAACAATGTTTCGTGTGTTTCGACATAGTTCGAATAATAGCTAACATAATCCTTTATCTAAGCATGTGTCAAAATCTTATCAACTCGAATGAATGTAAACATATTTATGTTGACATATTCCTAACATAAAATAAAGAACCGTGATACATTCGTAATGCGTGTTTAATATCTATGCTATCATGATAAATATTGCCTACTTTCTTATACACATGCGTGTTTCATCCTTTTTCGAGAATCATCAGTATGGAACATAATTTTGATGTCACTTACAAAATACAAATCTCATAAGCGTTTCATCTCCATGAAATATATGTTACCAGGTATTTATATAAACGCATGGTGTTTAGTCTAACTAGCTAACAAATTAGATTCTTTATTAGTCGCTTTTAGAAGTCAATGTTTCCATTATCCAATGGTAGGGCTTCTCAAAAATAAATGTTTGACTGACTTATACTTACTCTTCTTTGGTTCTTTTTTGTATAATATATGTGTCAGTCTGTGTTTTTCCGTCTGTCCGAGTCGTTGAACACTGTTTATGTTATGTATGTTCACTTCTGTGTGTGTTCGCTTTCAAATACATAAATAGGGTTTTATTTTCTTTCTTTTATTGTGATTGTTGAGGTTGGCCTCATAGTTATAGGGTTTGAGGCATGTGTTCAAATGTTGACTTACACATTAAATTCGCATTGTGCAAACGGCATCACAATTATACTCCATACTAATAAAGATGATGAAATTTTTCCATATTTAATGAAGTCATTTGGAATTTCTGAAAACGTTGTTAACTCCAAAACTATTTATCTAATCTATTTACATGATCGTCACTGTTATCAAACTACATCAAATCCATATATCAAATTTGGAGACTCTTTACGATTAGCTGATAAACATGAGTGTTTACGATTAACAGAACCGAAGTTATCGCCAAAAGTGTGACTTTCATATTTTCTGTGATCTTAACGCTTTACTCCAATATAAAATTGTGTATAAGTAAAACCGACTAATATTAAGACTAAGTTTAGTGACGATTCGTCAGCCGATGTGAATGATAGTTTTTCCTTTAAAAGACTCGACCGAAAACATAACCTCTAGTTTGACTAAGGTAATACGAGGGGCCTGCAATAAGTAATACCCCTGACCCACTTGCACTTGGCTGATCTAGCTGAAATTTTGCATCTGCATTTATATCTCTACGGGTTATGTAGCAAATTACAGCTCTGAACGAATTGTGGTTTCTGTTTTACAGATTTCTGTTTTACAGGTGTAAAATGGAGCCTGTTGAATGTCGAGCAGTGATCCGGTTTTTGTATTTGAAAGGACGCACACCACAGGAGACTTTTGATGAAATGAAAGAAACTTATGGTGATAATGCCCCATCATATGACCTTGTAAAACGCTGGCATCGTGAATTCAAACATGGCCGGAATTCTGTGGAAACAGCTCCCAGACCTGGTCGCCCCTCCCTACTGCCATTGATGAGGCATCTGTCCGTCAAGTTGAGGCTGCTATTTTGGAAGATCGGCGCATTACTATTTGCCAAATAGCCCAAGATGTCAAGATTAGTACAGGGTCTGTGGAAACTATCATTCATGACCATTTACATATGCATAAGGTGTCTGCTAGATGGATTCCCAGGTTGCTCACACCATTCCAGAAGCGAAAACGCGTCGAGTGCTCGAGGATGAATTTGGAGATGTGCCAAGAAGATGAGTCAAAGTTTTTCAAAAGACTGATTACACAGGAGGAAACCTGGGTCCATCACTATGATCCAGAGACAAAGCCCAGTCAATGCAGTGGAAGCACTTGGACTCACCACCTCCAAAGAAGGCAAGGGTACAGCTCTCCGCTGGCAAGGTCATGCTCACAGTCTTCTGGGACCAGGACGGAGTAGTGATGACAGATTTCCTGGCAAAGGCTACCATAATTACAGGTGCCTATTATGCTTCACCTTTCAGGAAATTAAGGGAAGCTATCAAAATCAAGAGGCGGAGCAAGATCAGCAAAGGTACCCTCCTCCTGCAAGGCAACGCTCCGGTCCACAACTCGCATGTCGCCAGATCAGAAGCACGGGCGTGTGGTTATGAAATCCTCACCCATCCTCCCTACTCTCCTGACCTTGCACCCTCTGACTTTCACCTCTTCCCAGCCATGACGTTGTTTTTGAAAGGAAAGCGTTTCCCAGATGATGTAGCCTTGATTTCTGAAATCATGTCGTGGTTGGAGGACCAACCTGGGATGTTCTACAAAAACTGTCTCCAGAGCTGCATCAAACAATGGGAGAAATGCATAACTCTGCGTGGTTCCTATGCAGAGAAAGACTAATAACTGTGCGAAGTTTCGTTGCTTTACTGCTATGGGAAGTGGGTCAGGGGCATTACTTATTGCACGCCCCTCGTAACTATTGTATGTCGTGTAGTCGAATGTATGTCGAAGCAGTTACGGTTCAGATAAACCACCACGAAGATCATAAATGTATCCATATTCAGTATGAAACGTGTACAATAAGGAAGGAATAATCACAGATAGTACTGAATTATAGCGTTGCGAGCTAATTCATAAGAAGTGTACAAAGTGTAGAAACAAAATAAAATAAAACACGACTAAATATAAGGTAATGCAATGAATAATTCATGTAAAAGAAAGCGAATTTTCTGTAATAAAAAAAATTAGCATTCAAAACATTCTGTATTTGTTTTCGTTTTTGTTTGTTTTTCTTTAACTGGAATCTAAAATACTGATTGATCTTGCAAAGACGCCGAAAGCTTTTCCGCCATTTGCAAAACAAATTGTTAGCTTTTTTTTTTGTTTCGAAATATTACTGAACGCGGGAATCGAATTAACAGAAATAGAGATCGTCTAAAAACCGTTTCTTCGTTTCTTACGGCATATCAGCCACCTTCATGTTATATTAGATAGATATTGGAATAGACAAAATACGTAAATTACTATATATATATATATATATATATATATATATATATATATATATATATATATATATATATAATTATTTACAATAATAATTATTAAATACCTACAAACATTAGTGTTTCATCCTTTCGGGAATCATCAACGCAGAGTGTCACGATTAACACCGACTCATCCGTTGGCATAGACACAATACGTAAATTAGTATATATATGTATATATATATATATATATATATATATATATATATATATATATATATATATATATATAGTCTTTGAAGTTTTTAACATTTGAAACTATACAAAAAATTACTTTTTATCATTCGTTAAAAAACCATCTAGTCAGTAAGTTAATCACCTGCAATCACTGCATCAACTCTCTCGAATTTACTATAATACAAATTTTTTTATTTTTCAAGGGATCATCAGTTGTTTACCATGAAACACTGTTTCGGGGATTATATATAGTCATCCACACAGAGTACGGGGATTATATATAGTCATCCACACAGAGTACTGTTTCGTTGTATCACAACTCATCATTGCGGCTAGAATGGCACTTTTCCCTAACCAGGGATTGAACTTACAACCATCGCGTTGATGGTTGGCAGTTCTAACCTCCAGCCCATGGTATCGGTGCTCTCAAATGACCTCATCAAATGTCCATTTAAATAGACACTCGTCCATCGCTTTTACAGTGCTCGAGCTGTTTGTTTATTTACAAAAAAAAACAAACAAACAAACAGCGAGTCAATAACATTTTATCCTCATGCATGGAAACGATGCTACTGCGTGTTTTTATATATTTGCGTTGTGCTAAATTTGCTAGTTAACCAATCAGATTCTTTGTTATTCAGACACTCATACATTGTATCCTATGGTTACGCATTTCGTTGTCATCGTTTCACTTGATCTCTAAATTACTGTCTTCATTTTTGGAGGTGATGTGTCCTTATTTTCTCTCTCTCTCTCTCTCTCTCTCTCTCTCTATATATATATATATATATATATATATATATATAAAAAGTAAGTCATTCATGTTTCGGATTTAACTCCTCGTAAGTACGGCTAGACTTTGTTGACAAGTATCGAACGCGTCATCGTTCGATAAGTAGCCTAGTGTTTAACCACGGGAGTCTTAACAATTTTTATGCTCGATTTTTATCGCTATAAATGCAAGATTGTTGATTTATTTATTTTTTATTAGCGATTCTGTAGTGTATATATATATATATATATATATATATATATATATATATATATATATATATACAAAAGTGAAAGTGTCTGTCCGTCTGTGTACATATCCTTACAAAATAACTCCGTCAACTTTCAGTCTACAGACTCGAAATTTGATATACAGGGTATTGAGATTTGGGAAAATATTTGTAATCGGTTTTCGGCCAGAAATTTGTCTGTTAAGGAGTCATAGTTTAACGATTTCACCTTTGAGAACTCTATCAAACTCCTCTGCCAATTTTGGGTCTAAACACTTGAAATTTTAGATATAGGTTCCTTGGACAAAACAATAAAATTTAAGGGATCATAATAGGGGTCAAATTTTAAAAAAATTGACTGCTACGGTCTTTACCAAATTACTAAAGACAATTTCTTCAAACATTTGAAATTTTACATAAAGGGTATTCGGAGATAGGGCAAGCTTTTTAATCGGTTTGGGTCGAAAATTTGAGCTACAAATATATAAATCTATGTACATATGTTTGCATATCTGCCTAAAACTTTCGACAGAGGCGACGGATTTTCACAAGATCAGTATCGTTTTAAAGTTCGACCCTTCAGACGACAAATACCGAAACATTGGCTAAAAACATTAATTTTTTTACCCTCAACTGCAATTTTTTTTCGATTAGGCGATGTCTCGTAATGAAACATATTACGTGTTTTTGAACAACTTCACTTCGATTGGCTAGTTGTTTAGTCCATGTGATACAATCAAGGCCATATAAAACTATATATTATATTACTTTGTCGATTAGTCGTAACGTTATGTTAATGTCATTCAACCCTGATGTAATTAAAGACTTATTCTTGAATTGTTATCTATTTCCCTTTGTCTGATGGAGAAAGTTCAAGATAATACAATAGTGCAGAGATTGAGTTGGCAATGAAACCTTATCACGCAGCTTTGATAAGAAGTGCATTAGTTATCCAGAAATTTATTACACATTTGTCTTGTAGATATTTATGTTCTTCTAGCTCAGTTATTTCGGATTTTCCTCCATTATTGATTCATCCGCGTTTATATATATATATATATATATATATATATATATATATATATATATATATATATATATATATGCATACATATATATATATATATTGTATTTCTCAATTTACCTCCTACTCCAATTTAAATAAATTTATAGCGACAATAAAACGACAGAAAAACAATAAAGTAAAAACGAACTTAAAAAAAATAGTTTTTGACTTAAGGTTTTGTAAAAATAGTATTACACATGTTATCACACAATAAAAACACTACTACATATTTGTATCAGAAAATAAAAATAGTAATACACGTTTTTATCACAAAAATAAAGAAAATCAACCTTTTTCTAAACATAAAATTATGAGGTTAATTTCTATTACATTTCTTAGACATGACTCAATCTGAAAAGAAATAATCATTTTAAATTATCAGATACTATTTACCCTGATTATAGAATTTTTAACCCCTTAGGGGTAAATTTACTCCTCCTTGAGAATCTTTTCTAACTGATGCTGATGTGAACAGTCGAAGTTTTCCTAATTCATTGACGAGAACTTTTTTCCAACCAAGAGGACCAAACGACAATATCCAACCAATGAGCCGTTAGCCTTATTTCAGACGAAAATACGAAATGGTGTTCTAAGCCAGATACGACGTATTCATATGGTTTGTACGTTTCGATGATAAAAGTACGTCACATTTAACTGATGTCGACACGGTGTCAATTTAATTTCACTTGCTATAATAAGGGCAGGTCGGAAAGTGTACGGATTGAATTTACACATGGTTCCAATTGACAAGCGGTTATATGAAGTAATTAATGGAAATTAAAGGCGAATAAGAATCTCGTAAGGAATTATCTTGCTGATTAAATTAGTTGATTAAGATGAGCCAAGCGGTTTCTAAATGGCGGACGGCATGTCATAGTAAATTTTAGTTGTCAACCAATCATAGCAAAAGGCATAAAACAAACGAGGACATCTCTTGACATTTCTAACCTCTATTTAAATGTGTTCAAATATAGACTCTGATAAATTACACAAACTATAAGCAGGCTAAACTTTACTTCAAGCAAACATGTTCATTTCGAGGCACGTACTATAATAAAATAGCCATTATGAATCTAACCTATATATCTATAACAGTGAGAATGTATGTGTGTGTGTGTGTGTGTGTGTGTGTGTGTGTGTGTGTGTGTGTGAATATACTTTTAAACGTATATATTAAACGAATATTTAATCTAAAAACTTGAAACTTGGTATTTAGGCTATTCAGACACCCGGGAAATATTTTAATCAGTTTTAATCCGTCGAAAGGGCTGCAAAGGGCTGAAAATTGAAAAACTGGTACGTGGAAATATTATTTTTTTTGTTTTTTGTTTTTTGTAAACTGTTTAACTAATGCGCATGCGCGAATAGTTCACGTTACAGATTACTTATGTTAAGAATAAGTAGTTTGAAAAGATCGTGTCGAGTTGGTATCAAAATGATAGTTTTGATGCCAGATGATAGTACTTGACTCAATGTCTTTAGATTTTGGTTTCGATCTCAGCTCGAGTATTTTGTCTTTTTTCTATAGTTACTATAAGTGAACTGTTTAGAAAAAAAACATAGTACTCGCGTTTTCATATCGCAGTTTCTGTATTAATTAAAATATAATATCTACGCGTATTTTACGATCAGGCAATGTCTGGCGGCCTGCTAATATATATATATATATATATATATATATATATATTGCAACGTCTTTTCAGACGAGTGCCACTCCTTCAGACACTTAAAGTCCATAGGCCCCCAAACGACTTTTTTTAGTCCTACCGGCGAATTCACACGCTCAAGCAGGCATGACACTGAAGACGGTCATTGAAATCAATTATTACATGCTTCAAGCATTTCAAGCCTCCACGCGTCACAACTTTTCCATCACCACAGGACCATTTTTATAGACAAATGCCCGAGGAAGTATCTATACACAGATGATGTTACAGAGTCTTAGCTTTGTACGACAGCTAAGACTCTCTCTCTGTTCAAAATGTTAAGATCCAGCAACAAGCAAGAGCAAGATAGCCAGCAACAAGTTAAACCGCAGACCAGCTTAATGCGGGTACTGGTCTCCCGCTTTATGGTTTTTTTAAATCAGTGATTTGCTTCTCCTAGAAAGTTGCCTCACCACGGCTTACGAGAGCCATCTCCACCCCAGCTCACACATACATACACAGAAACACGCACAGTGCTAATTGGCCGTTGACCCCGAAAAGGGTTCATTCATACATATATACATACATTTTTATATATATATATATATATATATATATATATATATATATATATATATATATATATATACGAGGGGCGTTGCAAGAGTAATACCTCCTATTTTTTATTCCACAGACATATTTGGATCAGAGGGGATTGCAAATTCTATTGTTATGATGACTGAACTTATGCGTTTATGGCCTTAAATTTTTATCTATCTGTTGCAGATATTGACGGTGTGAGATTCTAAGAAAGCAACTTCGTTATGGAGGTGCATCAGTAGCAGAGACGTCGCAATGAATTCCTGCCAAAAATGTATTGCGATTGTAAGTGATGATGTGGAAAAATAACTTCTGGAACATAAAACGTCGTTGGTTTTAATGATGTGTGTGTGTGTGTGTGCGTATTAAAAAGACGAGGCTTTATCTTTTCTTCTTCTCTTTCTATGTATATATCTATATATATATATATGTGTGTGTGTGTGTGTGTGTGTAAATAAAATAAACTCATTTTTTCCCGTGTGAGTTTGACCTTAATAGGATTAAAAATCAAGACATTACATGCAAACGTAATATGCACAAACCGCAGCAGAGGAGTTGAGGTGTGCTATAGGCCTGTTATCCTTAGACTTCCTCGATAACCGTACAATCCTATATTTTTCCCGGTGAGAGTTCACTGCCAAAACCGGTTAGAATCAATGGAAGTTGTACAATCTTTTCTCTCTAATACATTCCTCCTGCTCCTTCTTCCACTTAACACCGCTGAAAATGCGTCCACAATGAACAGTACGAATAAACACCGGTTTGGAATCGTTAAGGGTTATTTAGGCCATTTTTTTCTTCCTTTTTTTCTCTTTCTTTCGCTTTTCTTCCATAAAAAATAAAAAATAAAAATAAAAAAACATTACGGCTCGATTAACATTATCTTTTTTCCTTTTTTATTTTTTTTTTTATTTACCGTAGAATGCACACACCGGGACTGCTCGGATTTTACTTCCGGTTTTGACAACTCTAACCGAGGAATCTGACTATGAGCTTTATTTATTACTGCTTCCCACTAAAAAGTTATTAAATAAAGAAACATGCCCTGAGTTACAATTTATTATTACAACGCGACGATATCGTGAAATTACTTGCGTTTCACTTAAAAAAAACAAAGGCAAACAACAATAAAATAATGAACGCGCTCAACGTCCGATTAAGATTAGATTGTTATGTTTTGCATTTTCTTTTTTTTTTACCGTAAGACGCACACTGCGAGATTACTCGGTTTATACTCCCGGTTTTGACGACTCCAACCGAGGAATCTAACTATGAGCTTCACTTATTAGTGCTTTCAACTACACAATTTTAATAAAACAAACCTTCCATTTTTTACAAATTACTATTACAACGCTACGATATCGTGAAATTACTTGCATTACACTTGAAAATCAACAAAATAAACATAAACTGCGCGACTGCTCGGTTTTTAGTTCCGGTTTGGACTACTCTAACCTAGGAATCTAACTATTTACATTTATTATTTACATGTTTATATCGGGAAATTAGTTGCATTCCAATTGAAAAACATTAACGAAATTACATTTGCTATATATTTAGTTCAAACATACAAATGCTGTTGCTTACGAGGGAATTCCAAAGTCTAGCGGTTCTGGGAAAGAAACTACTGGAGTAAAAAGCTCTCTTACATCTAGGGATCTCAACTGTGAAGGGGTGAGATTTTGCTGCTTGTCGGGTTTGTCGGGGGTAATTAAGTCGAGGGGGCACAAATGCTTGCAGTTCCTCAGAGCATTAACCGTTAACGTACTTGTAGAACAGGCAGAGGGATGCAACATTTCGTCGATGGGACAGAGGCTGAAGTTTAGATGACAGTTCAGGACCTATCAGGTTGGCGACTCTCTTTTGAACCTTGTCTATGAGCGAGAGACTATAGGCAGATGCACCAGCTCAAATATGACAGCAATACCCCTGTGCACGTTAGGCCGAGGATTTTAAAAGATGTACTTTCAGATAAAGACCCATTGGCCATTGCTATTGGTGGTAGATAAGGTTGTAATTATTAAAGGAAACAAGTTTAGTCTTGGCAGCATTAGATGTGACCATCCATTTCTGGCCCATTTCCACTACGGATTGGAGGTCATCCTCTAGTGTTTCTGCCGTTTCTTTAGATATGTGTTCATTTGTTTTCCTGTTCTGTCTGTTATAGAGAGTAGTATCGTCAGCATATATACCCATCTCACAGACAATTTTGTCAGGGAGGTCATTTATGTATATTAGGAATAACAAAGGCTCAAGAATAAACCCCTGGGGCACTCCCGCATTTATATCATATTGTTTAGATGTTCGACCATCAAGGACAACCTGGATTTTTCTCTTATCTAAGAAGGATTTAATTATGTTATGTATTCTTCCAGTGATACCGTATGATCTGATTTTCTTGAGAAGACTCTCATGCCATACCATGTCAAAAGCCTTAGATAGTTACCGCTCTACCCTCTCCCATTTTGTCCAGTGAATGGTGCATACGTTCTGAGATTACAGTTAGGATGTCTGCTGTGGAACGGGCTTGCCTAAATCCATATTGTTTGTCAGTCAGAAGTTTAGCATCTGTCCGGTGATAGACTAGAGCTTGGTTAATTATGGTCTCAAATATTTTGGCGAAAAGTGGGAGGAGGCTAATGGAGCGATAATTCTTTCGCCAGAATTCTTGAAAACTGGTACTACAAAAGCAGTTTTCCAGCAGGCAGGAAAGCAAGCTTCATTAAGGCATTTGTTGTAAAGTTCAGAAAGAACTGGAGTTACTTCGGCGGAGCATTTTTTTAATAGCACAGCCGGGATGAGATCATGTCCACACGCTTTTGCAGTGTGCAGATTTCTTATGATAGCATGCACCTGAGAAGGGATGATTTTCAGATCGTCTAGTGTGGCGTCTGTCCGTAAAGGAAAGTCAGGGAGGGGGTGGTTAGCAGAGTCCAGTGTGGAGTTGGATGTAAACCGTCTAGCAAGCATGTTAGCTTTCTCAGTTGCAGAGAAAACAACCTCATGATTGTTGGATAGTGGAGGAATTGTTGATTGCCCATTATTTACTACACTGCTGTAGATTTTCCAGAAGTCACGGGTTCCTATGGTTTGTGTGTCTGTATTGTGATCTATAAACAGCTGCTTCACTCAATTTGAGTGAAGGTGTTTGTGTGCTTGCCTCGTCAATATAGGAGATACGTAAGAACTAATATTGGATACATAGAGTAAAGATAAGATATCTCAAAGCGTCGCTTTAACGCAAGCTGTAAAGTCATTGTCGCTATTGGCTATTATAGTTTCGATATAATCAAACGTTCAGTGACATGAAAGCTCAACTAGAAAAGTGAAAGCAGTTCCATGAGATAAATTAGTATAATGTTTATCACTTCCGCGTATTGGGAAAATATATTTTTCAATTATGTTTCACCCATTTTGAATACCAATACCACTTTAGAAGATCTTTTTTAAATATAACGCACAGCCTATACAAATGATTAACAGTATAACAACATTCTACCAACGTTTAATTCTTTGCTACTCAGTTCTCTCAACATATCAAAACTTCAGTACATTTTACTAATCTGTTTCGTTACACAGAAACAATCATTATTTATATGTAAATATTGAATTACTTGTTACTTAGACTCCTCAGAAAATCCAGAAATCTTACTTAGAAAGGAATAGGTATGATCGTGTAATGTTGGAAAAATGTAATAGAATAATAAATATCGCATGTCTACTTATGGCTACCTAAATAATTATGCAGTGTGAATGCTTGTATATAATTTTTCTCAAATTTACATGGTCATACCTATTTTTTATTCTATTTTCACCCCAGTGTACATTGCCATTTTAATGCCGGGAACATAAGTTGCAGAGATACTATGCATAGGAGTTGAGCATCAAGATGTCTGTTCACATTAAACTTTAACTCCTGCATGTCAGTACAGTTGGGAAAGTAGGGATTCGGAAGGGAGTTCCAAAGTTTAGCAGTTCTGAGGAAGAAACTAGTAGAATAGAAGGCTTTCTTACATCTAGGTCTCTCTGCGGTGTAGAGGGTTGGATTTTGCTCATTGTCGGGGTTGTCGCGATATTTACGCTGAGGGGGTACAAGGGCTTGTAGTTCGTCAGAGCAGTCACCATTAAAATACTTGTAGAACAGACAGAAGGATGCAACATTTCATCGATGGGACAGAGGCTGAAGCTTAGATGACAGTTCAGGAAACAACTCTCTTTTGAACCCTGTCCAGGAGCGGAAGACTAGAAGCAGATAAACCATTTCATTTAATGCCATAACCAGCAAATTCTAGCATTGCTACAAATATAATTTGCTGATTTCCTTCTGTCCTCTGATGAGAAGAATAGCAAGAATAGCATTTTTTGAAACTCCGTGGAATAAGGACTTTGGGGGGGTATTGGGTCAGACAATAAATTTGTAAATTTCAACTTATAGTTATATAAATACTGGCATTTATATTAGATTGGAGTTTACCATTGCTTCTATCAGGTCAACGCTACATTTTTTTTTAAATTTCATTATATATATATATATATATATATATATATATGCATATATATATGTATATATATATGCATATATATATGTATGTATGTATATATATATATATATATATATATATATATATATATATATATATATATATATATATATCGTTTTGGCAACTTGGATAAATTACGGTGAAAGTAAGAATTTTAAATTTAGAAAAAAACATAATTAAAATGAAAAGACCAATTTTAATGTGTATGAATATTTTTTTCACTAATGAAGTCAAACATTTTTAATCTATATATCTATAAAAGTGAAATTGTATGTCTGTGTGTGCTCATGTGTGTGTCTGTGTGTGTCTATTTCCCTTCCAAAATACTTTGTCTATTTTCCGTCTACAGACTCGAGAATTTTCATAAGAGTATTGAGATTTGAGTCAAAATTTTTAATCAGTTTTCGGCAAGAAATTTGTCTGTCAAGGGGTCAAAGTTCAAAGATTTGAATTTTGAAAACTCTACTAGGATGGAATACTGCTGCCATATCTGGGCAGGAGCTGCTAAAAACAGCATATCCTGCCTTGACAGAGTACAAAATAGACTTCGTGGCTTAGTGGGGGATACCCTTTTCTCTACCCTGCAACTTCTCTCCTACAGAAGAGACGTTGCGAGCCTATTCTTGTTTTATCGTTATTTCCATGGCAGATGCTCGTCTGAACTCCAATCTATGGTCCCCCTCGCCAATCTTTCACGAAAAACACCCGTCTAGCTGAATCCACTGTGAAAAATTTCCCCCCCTCTTTATCTGTGCCTAAATCAAAACGTGAATTCCATGAACAAAGCTTCTTTCTTTGAACTGCACGCCTGTGGAACTCTGTTTCGTCTGCCTGCTTCCCACCTGACTACAACTTGGATGTCTTCAAGTCCAACGTTAACAAATTCCTAATGAACCGCCTCCTTAAGTAAACACTTCATCAAATCTCCACACTAACGTAATGTACTTGCAATAACCCTTATCCCTGAGTGGCTTCCGGGCCTTGATAAGTGGTGATCACTGTGTAAAAAAAAACAAAAAAAAACTAAACTCCTCCGCCAATTTTCCGTCTAAACACTTTAAATTTTAGATGTAGGTAATTTGAACATGGATCAAACTTTTTAATTTGATTTGAGCCCAAAACACTAAATGTTAAGGGGTCAAAATTGGGGTAAAAGTTTTTTTAATTTTTACCTCAGCCAATTTTTGGTCTAAATATTTGAAATTTTACATAAAGTGTATTCGGACAAAGGGAAGCTTTTTAATCGATTTTTGGCCGAAAATTTTGCTTCCAAGGGGTCAAAGTTCAAAAGAGTTGACCTTTGCGATCTCTACAAACTATTCAACCAATTTTGGGTCTAAATATTTGAAATTTTAAATAAAGGGTATTCAGATATGCAGCAAATGTTTTTAATCAGTTTTGGGGCGAAATTTGGCTACCAAGATGGCAAACTTGAAAGAGTTGACCTTTATAGACTCTACCAAACTCCTCCACCAATTTTAGGTCTAAACGCTTGAAATTTTAGATGTAGGTTACCTGGACATGATCAAACTTTTTAATATATATATACATACATATGCACATAAAATAATGAACAGTACATAAGCCCGAGCAAAGCCGGGTTTAACTGCTAATTTTTTTTATAAAGACACAATTTCTCTAAATAATATGCAGAAACAATTGTATGAATAAAAACCTTTTTTTTTATATTCGGAGTCATGTATAGACCATTACGTCAGCATTTGCGAGAATTTTAAGGAATTTAATTATCTCTACTCTTAGATAAGAAGAAGTTGTTGGTGTGTGTGAGTTCGTTCCCTATAGACTCGAAAACGGCTAGATCGAGATAATCAAACTTGGTAACCGGTGCATTTAAGAGTTCCTATTTACAATGCCTCCCCACGGGACAGAGTTAGACACCAGGGTCGTTTTTTAACGTAGAGAAAAGGAACAAAAATAAAAATTGTCTCAGTCGTGAAGGATTTCTCCTTCACTGAGAGAGAACAAGAAATTGAAGTGCAGCATCTGAAACAGATACTACACTTTGATCTGAACCGGAAGCCAAAAAGACACAAGTTATCAAACTTTGATCATGATAAAGTTTTAGAATAATTTTCGTTCTTGATACTGAAATATTTCATTACGTTTATGATATGTTTTTTTTTTACGAATTCTTGACAATCAAGAAGACAGATATAAATGAATGACTGTCAATGGATTTCTCGTAAAAGGTTTCTTCCATAAAAGATGTTTTATTTTGTCATTGAGATTGATTGTAACTACATTAAAATAAATTAAAATACTATATTTCCAGCTAGGACAATGGTATACCTTACATATATTTATGCAAAAGGCCCTAACACAAAATTAATTACACTACCGTATTACGCGTTAAATAGTCTTTTAGAATCTTGCTAGATCTTGGTATAGAGCCTTGTTCTCGATTGCATCTTCGAGCAGACAAACATAGGTAAACGAATATTATACATATATATATATATATATATATATATATATGTATATATATATATATATATGTGTGTGTGTGTGTGTGTGTGTGTGTGTGAGAATAGTTATGTGTTAGAACACCCTCCTATATACTCAACGAATTTTGATCTACAGATATGAAATTTGATACATAGGATATTCAGACAGGTGGAAAATGTATAATCATTTTTCATCCAAAAAAAGGCGGCTAAGAGGTCAAAATATAAAATTGTTACGTGGGAGTCATCGGATTTTTATCCGTTTGCTGTTTTACGAATGCGCATGCGTGAATGGTTCGCGTTACCAATTACGCGTGTAAAATGGTTATCACACTTTACTCATCATCTGTAGGTTTTGGTTTCAATCTCAGCTCGAGTACCTGGTTCTACCAGATCAAGCTCTCTGAAGATATTGGCTTCCTGAGACGAAATGCACCTAACATTGATGCCTTTTGTTTTTCTACTTCCTTTTGCAAAACCTAATTATGTTCTGCAAAACTAAAAACAAATAAAAACACCTTTTCTTTCTCCCCATTTCCCCTTTCCTTTTTTACCTCCCTTATTTCCTGACTAGTTTCCTAACTTAAAATGTACCAAATATTAATACTGTAACCTTTTTCCCTCTCACATTGCAAAACTCATTCATGTTCTGCAGGGCATGGAAGAAAAAAACGATAAAATCTACTATAAAACAACAAAACCAAACCAAACACTACAAACTAGCGATTGATGATGCAAAGAGCTTGAAGAATAAATACCTTCTACAAAAATAATTGAATGCAATATGAATACTATTTCCAAAATAACTGGATTTGGCATTTAATTACCGAAATGGGTTAATATGCCGTAAAAGAACCAAACCAATCAGCTCGAGTAATTTTTCTTTTTTCCTTTTTACCTACAACAAATAAACTGTTTAAAAAAAATAACATAATACTCGCATGCACATGTTTAGTTTCCGTATGAATTAAAATATAATATTTATACGTATTTTACGTCCGTGCAACACCGGGCGGCCTGCTAGTATATATATATATATATATATATATATATATATATATATATATATATATATATATATATATATATATAACTACGTCATTTACTCACATAAAATTAATATACGAAAGTATACATTTATGCGTAAACTTTAAGTATTTACTTCAGAAGTGCTCAATACGTATGTAGAGCTAGTTAGTAATTTATAAAATATATACTGCGATTAAGCTACACTGAATATTCCACGTTTCGTCCATTCTTCAGGCTTCTTCAACTTTTCAGGAATCAACTCTAGGATTCTTCAGGCTTCCTGAAGAATCCTAGAGTGGATGAAACGCGGAATATTCAGTGTAGCTTAATCGCCATATATATTTTATAAATTACTATATATATATATATATATATATATATATATATATATATATATATATATATATATATATGTGTGTGTGTGTGTGTGTGTGTGTGTGTGTGTGTGTTTTATTTCTCTTCAATTTATTTATGGTTCATCTATTTCTATCGTTTTGACATTTAAACACGTAGTTTTCATAATGTTTATCTGTTAGACATCTAAAGAGATTGAACGTTAATTATAAAACAGAGATAGATGGAGAGAAAAAGATGAATGTGCTTCTATTTTCATCAGACGTAGAAATACTTACTTCTGTCTATATTGAACTAAGCGAGAATAATTTTAAATCGCGACAAAATTATCAGATTCAAAACTGTAATGAAAAAGATCGCATCCTCAGATTCAACTGTCATTTTCGGTATTCATCAATTAATTACTTTTATAGTGATCTATAGTTTTTATTGAAAGAACAAAAAGCCAATGAAATTTTTGATCGCACAATAAAGATCTGTTTGTTAGCAAAGATATAAGGAACATTGTATTCCCCAAAATTGATTTAAAGTATAAGGGAGAAATAGAAAAAGGGTTAAAAATTTTTTTTTTCATCAAGCATGAGAACTACATCCAAATTACATTAAGGAGGCATTTAAAAATAGTAGATTGAAGGATTGAACAAAACGTATATATATATATATATATATATATATATATATATATATATATATATATATATGTATTGATATATATATATATATATATATATATATATATATATATTGATATATATATATTGATATATATAATTGATACTTATGCAGAGAAGATCCCATCGTTTTATGATTGTTGTCTCAGCATACTCCAACAGCTTACGTAAACCGCTGGCATATGTCGAAACGCTCAGCCAATTCTTTGGAAGAAAATCTAAGTTGATTAAAACAAATATTTTCAAAAATCAAAATCATTAAAAATATATAATTTTAGTAAAAATGTCGCGATAAATCTAACAGATTTGCAGATTATGTTACGGTCGTCGGAATAAAAGTTGTTTTCGCTTTTCCAGAAATAAAAATGAATCTGAAATAGATGTGGTCCCACGACATAGCTACTTTTCGTGATTCACAGCGAGAATGGGTTATCGATTTGGAACACACAGTAACCTTTTAGAAAAACTTTGCAAGCATACATCCTTCGGAATCCGTGGCAGATAATCGAAAATATCCCCTTCCTCTCAAATAGTCGACTCTTGAACCTTAACAGAGACAAAACAAAAAAGAAAACAATAGAAAAGAAAATAATAATTTTTCCTAAAAAAATCATTGTTTCGTAACTTTTCTTTCGTCCCTCAAACTCCTTAAAACAGTGAAATTTCATAGGAAAAAATAAATACTTCGGAATTTTTCATTCATCGCTCAATGTTATTTTACTAGCGGGACTTGTGGAAATTCCACAAGAGACTTATTCATATGTAATATATTGATGGTGCCATTCTGTAGATATTCAGTGTAAATGGAGACGTCTGTTATTTTTTAGCTCTTTTGTTAAAATTGCAAAAGTATTTATCTAAGCTAGCAGAGACGCCCAGCATATCCCAGTCGTAAAGTACGCTTAAATATGATATTTTAATTCTTGCAGGTTTCGTATATATTATTATAGAGTTAATGTTCTATCGATTTTTATATTATAAAGTTGGGATATAACCATATGACAAGTGTATCAGCTTGAATCGAAACCGAAACCCAAACTTATGAAACACACACACACACACACACACACACACACATATATATATATATATTTTATATATATATATATATATATATATATATATAACTGTTGTTTCTTCAGCTATAATCGAAACCAAAACCAAAACTTATGAATGATTTTTGAATAAAATTATTTTTAAAAACATAGATTTTTTTAAAAACATAGATTACTGGAGTGCCATCGGCTATAATCGAAACCCAACCCAAAACTTATGAAGTATTCTTGGTAAACTTATTTATTACAAGAAATAGAAGTCCATTACAATTAAACGAGAGTAACTCGGATGTAAGCGTGACACACAAAATAAAAAAAAACACACACACGCTATCCTAATAATATATAGATTTAAAAAAATATTTGGAAAACTAGTCGTAAGTTGTTTTTTTTTTCTTATATTTCCATTTCGTTTCATTGAAAATACAATATGATAAGTGTTTTATATTATGATGTTTTTTTTCTAGCATTTGAAATTTATAACCGTTTATGTAAGTTGCCGAAATATGTTGGTGCAATATCTATGAAAGAACGAGCCATTCTCTGCATAACTACTAAACTTCAATGAGTGCAGAGAATTTGAAATTCAAGAAAATATGCATTAATATAAGCGAACGACACAATGACTAGAATATCAAACAAACTCAAAAATAAATCCTAGTATCTGCTTAACAGCTGAAGTAATCCGGGTTCGTTTTTACGATATTGCCTTTTTAACGACATTCTTTCGGCTTCTTTCTTTTTGAAAAAGAGATATTATTCTCAAAATATTAAAGACTTCCACCATATCAGTTCTACCAAACAGTAAATCCACATTTACTGATTTGTATTTGCGATTGCTTTGAAATATCAATAGATACACGAAGATTTTAAAACAACCTGCAAGACTTTCGTTCGTTTCTCTATTTTTGTTCATACGTCACATTATTTCAGCATTCAATCTCCTGAATTGATATACTCTTTTTATACTCGTATATATATATATATATATATATATATATATATATATATATATATAAAAATGTATATGCATATACATTTATATTTATATATATTAGTGTATATATACATAAATATATATACACATATAAATAAATGTATATGCATATACATTTATATTTATGTATATATAAATTTATATTTATGTATATATATACACTTATATATATATTTATATCTATCTATATATATATATTAAAATTTATTTATACAAACATTGATGGCTACATATGTGCATACATGTTTATGTAATCACCCGTTATTGGGGAAACTACGCCTTCATGCCAAGAATATCCCTCGAAATCTCCCGTAGATTTTAGATTTCGTGGGAAATTCTTGGACTGAAGACGTTGTCTCCCCAATAACGGGTGATAACAGAAACATGTATGCACACATGTAACCATGCATGTTCATATAAACAAATTTAATATACCTGCTCTCTTAACTCATTGATCACTTTTTAGTAGACACATGTTGTTTCAGTGGATGTACTTCTAGAAAACAGCCATAATATATATAAAGTTATACAATATATATGGAGCGTTTCATCCACTCTAGGATTCTTCAGGCTTATGCGAGAATTTTGTGGTTGTCTCGCGTTTTTATATACGCACCTTCTATTGAGTTTTTAGTTAGGCAATCAGCTTCTAGTATCCATTCATTGAAAATTTTATATCTATATCATTAATTGCTAGATGAAAGATAATGTTTTTAAACTGCAAAAAAAATGTAGATTATATAAAATAAATCCAAGGTAATTTTTTTGATTCAATTTAAATTAAACTTTCATACCTTACTTTGTAAAATTTATAAAAGTGCACTTTGAAGATAAATAAATTTCAAATTGAATTTTGTACCTTTATTTTTAATGCTATAGTAAAAACATTTTGTTTAACAATTTTCATGGCTTGGATGAAATGCTTTTCTAACTTGTATCTTATCTTTTTAAGATTATATTTTAAAACTCTCCTTCTCTCTATTTCAGTTTGCATTTCTCCTCACACCACAACTCATTTTTGCAACCCCCTCTTTGTATTATTAAAGGTCTGAATATTCTCTTTGTTTCAGTTCGTATTTCTCCTCACACCACAGCTCATTTTTTGCAACTCCCTCTTTGTAATACAGGTCTGAATAATGAGAAAATCTGAATTTTTTTTAACAAAAACTTTAAAAATACTTTTTTTAGATTAAATTTTTTTTTAACTTCTTTCAGAATAGAAAATCTTTAAAATTTAATAAGGAACATATTTCATATAGGTTTCATTAACAAATATTCAGTAGATAACGAGAAAAATAAAGATGAAAATTTCGAAAGGACTCTATAACTGGTTACGGTCAATAGTAGTCCTCGCCAGCGAAAGTCTTTGTTATTGTTATTCTAGCAATAATATTATTTAAAACATTTTGTGTCCTGCTTTATCGCGCGAGGATTAATATATATATATATATATATATATATATATATATATTCAATGGATTTCATTAAATATTAGGCAATCTGAATTGCATCGGTTCCAATCTTAATCTTATTTTTCATAGCTCTGAGCTGTAAATACAAAATAGCCGATTATGTATCAATGGAATGTTTAGTTCTTTTAGGAGAATATTATCTATGGAAAAGGAATGATGCTGTTTTTTATGTAAAGAGTTTTCTCCTGAAGTGTTCTGGTGATTTTATAATGAGCTGAATATAATGCATAAATGAAAATTCCAGGCAATTATAAATAAGTTTGTTTCTGCACGAAATTTTATTTTAAAATTCAGCACAAGTTTGAATAATTACTTAGTCATTAAAATTTAAAATACCATTGTTTGCATCATAATTTATTTTGTCTCAGAAGCAATCGTACATCCACGTACAATCGTCTCAGAAACAATCGTACATTATTTTGTCTCAGAAACAACTGTACATTGCTATTTTTTAAGTTTTGGAATTGATATAAATATGTTTAAATTTTATTAATTTCTGAATCAAATTATGTGTGTGTGTGTGGGGGGGTACAGATTGATTTCCTAAAGCTAAATCCAATGAAAACCGTGTGATTATAAAAGAGTGCTTAATGGAGGACGGAGCAAGTATATAGAATGTTTATTATACAAGCATTACATTGGTTACAACTGTGCATACATGTTTCAGTGGAATCCTATAAATTATTGGAAAGATATTTAAAAAAAAAAAAGGTTTTAATTCCATTTCTTTTTCTAATTTGACTCCATTGTATTCATCTGTTCAATTATCCAAAAGAAAACGAGGCATAAACTACGAACGACAATTGGGAGAAAGATGCGGAGATACAAATTTCGCAGTAAAGCAAATGGAAAAGAAATAAAATAATAAATGATTATTAAAAAGCGCAGGTTTTAACCGAACAAGAATAGTTTGTTTTGGCAGCCATAAAACACAGTCTAATTTATCCTTATTGCTTGACTAGCGCGTGGAAAGAGTCCGGCCTTGCCATATATATATATATATATATATATATATATATATATATATATATATATCTGAATACTCTTTATGTAAAATTTCAAATATTTAGACCAGAAATTTCTATAGACTTAAAATTGACAGAGTTATTGCGTAAGGAAATGTACACAGACACACAGACACGTCCACTTTTATATATAATTCATGCAGATTTCGTATTATTAATACAGAACCAATATATATATATATATATATATATATATATATATATATATATATATACATATATATTGTTCGACTGACTACTCAAAAAAAAACAATTTACAATGTCTTTATTCCGCGAAGTTTCAAATAATGCTATTCTTGCTATTCTTCTAATCAGAGGACAGAAAGAAATCAGTAAATTATATTTGTAGCAATGCTAAAATTTGCTGGTTACGGCATTAAATGGAACTGCAATTTATAATAGCCATAAATTGCAAAAATGTACATGTCCTTTAAACCAGCAATTCTAGCATAACTCCCTGAATGATGCTTTAATAATCTGAAAATTTATTTTTTTAATTTATCATGGTGATTTGTTTAAGTAATAATAATAGGTAAAAAGTAAATTACAATTGTTTGAAATGTCCTTTCTATAGAGAGAAAACACTACGAAGACCAAAATCAATTCGAGGATAAGCATCAATGAGATTATCTGTAGGATGATAAACAATACCATGAGACGACTGAAAACAATTGGTAGAAATAACCGAATTTGATTAAAAGTATGATTCCATAAGTATTTGTTAACATTGGAGTTGAATGCAACCATTTTGAAGTTAACAGGGAAGCAATTTCGCAGTATTTTGTTTCACAGATGGCAAGTTCTCGGAAATAAAATATAATCACTTCACCAAACCCTTGTCTAATGATTAATTTAAAATGGTTAGACATTTAATTACTCGCCAAAGTTTGATATGCCGTAAACAAACATGGCAGGTGCTCGTCTGAAC
Source organism: Euprymna scolopes (assembly GCF_053919585.1). Lineage (NCBI taxonomy): Eukaryota > Metazoa > Mollusca > Cephalopoda > Sepiida > Sepiolidae > Euprymna > Euprymna scolopes. The sequence goes on along the minus strand of NC_136487.1, from coordinate 27,729,163 downwards.
TCCAATCTCTGGTCCCCCCTCGCCAATCTTTCACGAAAAACACCCGTCTAGCTGAATCCACTGTGAAAAATTTCCCCCACTCTATATCTGTGCCTAAATCAAAACGCGGATTCCATGAACAAAGCTTCTTTCTTAGAACTGCACGCCTGTGGAAATCTGTTCCGTCTGCCTGCTTCCCTCCGGACTACAACTTGGATGTCTTCAAGTCCAATGTTAACAAATTCCTAATGAACCGCCCCCTTAATTAAACACTTCATCAAATCTCAACACTAACGTAATGTACTTGCAATAACCCTTATCCCTGAGTGGCTTCCGGGCCTTGATAAGTGGTGATCACTGTGTAAAAAAAGCAACAAAAAAACCCCAGACAAACCAAACAGATTAATAAACAGATATTGTACCTCGTCGTCAAATAACACAAAAAGTAGTCGATAGATTGTTAAAATAGACAGAATGAACTAATGAAAGTCTGATATGGTAAACAACAAATTATATCTCTGAAAGGAGATAGTAATTCCTGGGAGGATCTCCCGTTACTGTAGCAGCTGTGATGAATTCAGAATGACACAAAGGCACTGTTTCTTTATTATAAACTTAAGGCTGATTTACTTTCAAGGTGAAGGTTCGAGACAAATTCAAGGGCAAGGTCTAATAACGTCAACCGAAGGACACAATCAGTTACAGAGGTGTGATGTCCGTATATAAGATATAAAAAATGTGAGTTTTCATATTCTAACTTCGGTGCAAGATGCTTTTTACGACTTTCTACTGACGTAAAATAAAAACAATTTTCAAGAACTTTTTCTTCCGACTCAAAAACAGGAAGACAAAGAACACGCAGTAATTGCGTGCCAACATTAGGAAACAAATTACTTATGTAAGTAGACGAAACAGATCAAAAGAATCGAAATAAGCGGTTTATTGATGAAGCATCGAAAGATGGATGATGTTCACTGGCTTATATAATCGATAACAGACATTGCGTATAACGATTGATTTCCCCCCTCCCTCTCTCACCCCTAATCCCCGGCACACTACATACCTGGAATATTCTGGACGTTTACTTTTGAATAGGCGTAATTTCTTTTCGTTTGATCGTTTCATGTCCAGTTGGTTTGCTCGCAATATCTGTATTAGCGATTACGCGCAACTAATTAAATCGAGACGGAACCTCGAAAATCATATTCACAAGTCAACATCGATTGATGATCATCATAAACCACTCGAGAGGAAAATCCGATTATCCCCCTCCACACCTACAAACAAACAAGTAAAAACACAAGCATACTCGAACACATGTTCTTCTATTCCATAACAATGACTGATATTGTTTAATTACAATGAAGTGACGCACATAACTTCTGATTGATCGGTTTCATCTTATGTGCTCCCAAAGGCCACTTGAGCTAAAGAGTGTCAAATCTTCAGTAAAACAACGACGTGACGATTGGTAATAATGAAAATTGAGTAGAAGACTCCTAAAGAAGAACTTGTTTACACTGGAATTAGAAACGACCATATCATAGTCAGCTGTGAAGCAGCCTCGCGGTATTATGTTTCGCAGACGCATAGTTCTATAAAAGAAAGTTGGTTTATGGAATTTCCGTTTAGTTTCAAGCATGGAAAGGAGAACTTTTGACAGACAGATGAGCCTTTCTTGTGAAAATGTTGTAAGGGGTGAACCATAGATTGAAGCTCAGTCAAGCACATACCATGAAAATAAACATAGAGCAGAAAGAATCACAAAAGGTGCTCTGGGTAGCTTCTCTCCAGTTATGGTAAGAGAACTCCTTTTGGTGTATTTGGCTCATATACAGGTAGGAGATTGTAGTGAGATTGTATACCTTTTGGAGCAGTTGAATGATCCAACCAACAAGACGCATCTAAAGATGGTGACAGGTTGGCCAAGAAATAATCCGTTCTAAGTTACATCTGTATAGAGGTTGAAGGCTCAATTTTAAATACAGGCGATACTAAGATTACAACTGCGAACTGTTTTACTGCAAATTACCTGGTCATATATCGTGTCACCCTTTTATGATATCATGACGAAGTTATTTATTTTTTACTTTTCATAATTTTTTCAGTACTTTGTTAACAAATCAGTTGAGTTTAACAACATTTAGTAAAACATAAATCTCCAATTAAAAATCGAAAGTTATTATATATTACTGATTTGTTTTTTAATTGAATTATATCCATTTCTGTAGTACTTTTTAAAACTTTTTTATCATTTAATTAATTTTTACAAGGAAAATGCGTCTGCTTTTATTAGATATGTTATGGCAGATTCATTGTTGTATAATATTTAGCGTAGGACGCCGCGATTAATAGCGATGCCAAAGAGGCAGGGCAGCAATTTCAAAGGCTTCCGCTCAACATTGTAAGTGATAATTGTGTTGCAGTCTCTAATGCCGGCATGTAATTTGCCTTTGGATTAACTCACCCAAGAATGAAAGCGACTTTTTAAAAAATTAAATAAATTCCAATTGAAAAGAAAAAAAGACCATAAATACAACTAAAGTTTTACCTTGTTAGAAAGTTCAATAGAAAATGGTTTAAAAAGGAATATAATGACAATATTAAATTAAGCTTGTTGCTTAATATTAATAATGTTATTCATTCATTTTCAAAGAAAATTACTTACATTCATTAAACGACGTAGCGGGTAATCAGGTATTTGATGAAAACTGTGCGACTGAAAATATTTTATTAAAATATTAGGAACCATTTCTGGTCGAACACCGCTTCTGAGCACCGCTAATTGTTGCTCCTTGATTGTGATCGGAGTGGACAAGAGAGATTATTAAGAATTAACTGCTGCCAGTCCTCTCTATTGGATCTCACACATTAGGAAGTATTTAGATCATTCACAATCAATGTTCCTATATTTAAGCAGAGTAAATAATTATTTTTATTACTTTCTATAACCTACACTGTTTCTTTTTGATAATTATCAAAAGCAAATACATTCGTAAACCATACTTTTGTTCTTATCCTTTTGTTTTAATGATGGATATGTCTGGAATATATGTTTAATGCATAAGCTATGAAATAAAATAATGTATATCGTAACAATATGTATATATATATGATTTTCAGAATGTGAGAGATTGTATATATAATAAATTCCACAGCCCACAAGAGCCATGACAACGCCAACGGTTCTTTGACTGTCATGGCTCTTGTGGGCTGTGACGTTGTTTGGCTGTGGAATTTATTATATATATATATATATATATATATATATATATATATATATATATATAAAGTAAAAATGGTCACACACTTTATGAAGATACTTATTTTTAAAGTAAAATTTGAATGGTAATTTGAAAACTTTGAAGTGTCGATTATAATGATACAATCATTTTCATTTACTGTTTTTTTTGTAAGTCCGATATTTCGCTAATACATAGCCTTATCATGGTCGAAAGTCTGGTTCGTGAATTTCTTTTTCTTCAATTTGGTGTTATGGCGAAGAGAAGAGAATTTACGTTCCGTTCCGGTGGTTTCAAGTGTATAATGATCAAGTTTCGAGCGGGATATAAAGTAAAAAATGGTCACACACTTTTTGAAGACACTTTTTTTTAAAGTAAAATTAAAATGGTAATTTGAAAACTTTGAAGTGTCGAATATAATGATAAAATTATTTTTATTTACTGATTTTTCTTTGTAAGTCCGATATTTCACTAATACATAACCTTATCAGGGTCGAAAGTCCGGTTCGTGAATTTCTTTTTCTAAAGTAAAATTTCTTTTTTTAAAGTAAAATATGATCACACAACTTTTTGAAGACACTTATTTTTAAAGTAAAATTTGAATGGTAATTTAAAATGGTATATGTGAATATATATGATTATGTATATCGTGTATATTTAGGCAGCAAACTTTCATTTAAACATATATTGTTTAAAAGCATGGAAACTTTCTGTTTGACGACTTTCATTATGATTTTTTTCCAATTTACGTATTAATATTTTTGTAGCATTATCGAATCTTTGTATGTGGGATCCATATGTTACGTGTTTTTTTTTTTGAAATAGGCATAACCACTTATCAAGGCCCAGAGACCACTCGAGGATAAGGGTTAAGGGTGTACAGTAGTCAATTGGACAATATAGTAATTTTTAGTAATGGAAATTCGGTAATTTTTTTAACAAGTGGAACGGCTCACCAAGAACTTGTTTACGTTGGACTTGAAGACAACCATATTGTAGTCAGCTGGAAAGCAGGAAAACGGAAGACAGTTCCACAGGCGTGCAGTTCTAAGAAAGAAACTTTGTTGCATTGTTTTCGTTAGCGCTTTCTACTTAAACCCAAGTCGTCTTCAAGGTTGTTTATCTGCTAGATTTCAGAACGTGTAGTTATTTATAGAAAAGTACATTTGGGAAAATGTGGTCACATGTTTAAGGGCTATTCAATTGTATATGTGTACAATATGTAAACAGGTGTATTTAGATTACAATATAATAAAATTCACAATTTAAAATTTACAATTTTTATCGCCTTCCAGCCAACTTATCGTTAATTACGTAGCTAGATACTTTAATATATTACGGCTGGATTTGTAGTTAATATCATTTATCACTGGACGTTACATTCTTATATACAAAGTCTCTAGAATTTGGGTCGTTTTACGTTGGGATTATTACGTAAAGTCAAGTATCTGCAGAATGTCTTCTTGGTTCCTCCTCTTCTCTTTTCTCTCTCCCAACAATCGAACACAGCATATAATAACAAAACTCTAAAGCACGTCTGACAGCACTGACTTCTGCCAACAGTCTGCCCCTCCTCTTGACAACACAGGCTTTTTATATCGCAAAATCGTTCACCTCTATTTGCATATTCTTCTAACTCACGTGATCACTACTCTATAAATAAGAGTCTTGACCGTTTCTTTTCTTTCTTTTTATTTATTTTCGGTGACCGACCCGCATGTGGTCTATCCAGGTAAGTCACGCATTTCTCCACACTCCACCCTGATCTCATGATCACAAACAGGACATGCGGGCAATCGTCGTTGGCGGGTACTCCTTCGAAGAATTGGGGGCAGCACTTCCTCATTGCTGTTTTCTTCATTACCACCATCATTACTACCAGTCTGTTCCATTATCCCGTCTCGTGGTTCCATAGGCGGTGTCTCACAATCAGGGCAGGGGGGCAGTATCCGTCTTTGTCGGGTACTTCTCCGAAGAATCGGAGGCGTCATCTCCTCGGTATGCTCCATCATCCCTTCTCGCTGGGTTTCGCAATCACGGGGGGTGGGCAGTATTCGTCTCTGTCGAGTATTTCGATGAGGCATTACTTCCTTGTGTCCATCGCTCTCCTCACTATTGTCATCAGTATGTCCCATCATTCCCTCGTCTGGTTCTGTTGGTGGTGTTTCTATGCTCACCTGAAGGGGCAGTAAGTGATCAGGATCATCTCTGAACGGTGTGTGATCCTCCTCATCGTCCTCAGAATCAGAAGAGGTATAACAAGGGCGGATATCTTTTACGTGACGTGGTATGCCACCAATCAACATGGTCTGAGGACTTATGATTTCGTCTATTTTTCCCTGGAAAAATTTCGTAGTGCACCCAGCATTCGGGGGTTTTATCCAAACAAGGTCTCCCACCTGATATGGTGTATTGACAACACTCACCACTGATGGTATGGCATCAACTCCTTTCACACGCTGTTCATATTGGTAAATCCCATTGGCTGGTGCAGTTGCTGGTGTTGCATTGTCCTTGGGTGTTATATTATACCAGTACACAGCGTCTGGAATAGAGCACTGCGTCCTGGCTGCAATTCTTTTGATGGTGCGGTGACACTGTTCTGCTATACTATTACCATCGGGATAATATGCACACCGATAATGCATTTTAATCCCCCATTCGTGCACGAATTTCTGAAATTCTTGACATCGAAATGTGGCGGCATTATCAGTCAGAATTTCAATCGGGCCACCACGTTCAAAAAGACGGCTCTCAACTGTTGTATAATGCTGGCTGCATCCTGTCGTGTCAACAGGCGCCATATTGTGAAACGCGTCGGCCCACAATCCGTCATGGTCAAAAAATGTTTGTCCCCATAATGTGTTATGTCCATCCCTACTCGCTGCCAGTTGCCCTCCACCTCGAGCTTCCCTTTTTGCCATTGGGATGGTGCCGGATCAATTCTCTGACACTCTTCACACGAACGTATGGCTGCTTTCACTGATGCTTTTGTAGTTGCAGGGCATACTCTTCGGACAAAATATGCAGTCCTCTGAATTCCAGGATGTCCAATCTGCTGGTGTATCATACGGATCTGGTCAAGTGTTAATTGATCCGTTACAGTCGCGCATGTTTGTTGTTGAAGATCGGATCCCTGCCTCATTGCATCGATCCACCTCTTTGGTACTCGAGTCAAGCTATCAGCCAAATTCTGCATCGATGAGACTAACGTAATGTCTACCTGCAAGCTGTATTCGTCAACTAGACGCTTAATTATTGCTAGTCTCCTTCGTACTAGCATTTCACTTGCAGCTCTAGTCTTAACTCGAGCCTTTCCAGTCAAGGTGTCGGTTAACCAATGGTAAACACACAATGAGTCAGTGTGGAGATGCACAACATTAGTCTGCCATTGCAATGCGAGATTAAGACCTTTTAACGTGGCATCAAGTTCTGCCAAATTTATATGTTGGGCATCATTTTTCGGACGAAGCCAGCATGCATCTTCCACAACAACACCTTGTTGCTCCAACACGACACCTGTAGCCAACGAACTTGCGTCAACCCATGCATTTAGTTCGTTTCCAGACACTTTCCACTCAACCCGGGCAGGGTCATTCCTATGCACTCTGGACAACATTTCAGCCATCATTTGTTGGAGAGAATCATCATCCGCAACATCGTCCCATCCTTTTGTTACTGTAGTCACTCGTCTTTTCACCACTCCTGTTGCCGATCGGAGCCATCCACAGACAGGTAGATGTCCTACCAATTTACCACAGATAGAAACACAGTACGTCTTGTTAATACATTGGGTAACTTTGGAAGTGGGCTCCCTCGTTTCCATCGCAACGTATTGCCCTCCTCCCAGACCTCGAGGCCTAGCACGGGCACTCCATCCTTTAGGCGCTTAGGGTCTTTGCTTATTAACCCAAACGCTTTCAGTTTTATTCGAACTGCATCCGCAGACATTATGTCCTCATTAACATAGATGTCATCTATGTAGGCTGAAGCAGCTTTTGCTGTGGTCTCATCCTGCATCAAAACAGTTTTAATAATGGTTGTCATAATCAAGGGTGCTACGTTTAGGCCAAAACCCAAACGTGTCAAACAATATAGTTTTCCCTTGAGTAGTACTGTCTGAAACGGCCATAATGACTCATGGACAGTATCTGCAGGTAGGCCCTCTTTAGATCCAGAAGTGCTACATTGCTCCCTTTTTGACGCCACTCTCTCAGTTTAGCAGCGCACACATCTGCGTTTCCGGTAAACGTATCAACATGCCGATTCAACTCTCGGTAATCCATTACGGGACGAATTTTTTCTTTGGTAGGTTGTTCAACAGCCATGAGCGGAATTAATCCCTTGGGTGGTCCCAGTCGTTCCTGTGGGTATGGTATTAACCAACCGTTGTCAATCCACATCTGAAGTTCTTCTTTATATGCGGCCCTATTCTTGGTAGAAACTGCATACTCTGGAATCGTGTTGCACAGCCGATCTGGTTCCTGGCCCATGGCCCATTTCCACTTTGCAGTCCACACCCTTTCGTTGTCATCAAATGTAGCACAGAAGTCCTTTTCTTCAATCGACATGGCTGCACAGACGTCTTTCCCTTCTCCAAGCCTGATACCTCTAGCTGCTGTGATTGTAACGCCTCCTAGTGCTTGTATTGCATCAATTCCAAGCAACATGTCGTAGCCAAGGGGTTTCTCCTGCATCACCAGAACGTCAACTTTAGCTGTGTCAACCTTCTTAGTACAGATTGTGACTGTCCCTTCATCACAACATACCCGTGATAAGCCATTGATGGTCATAACGCCGACTGGGTTCCTCCGCCACACCGGACAGCAATGGGCACTAACTATAGACCGGGAACACCCCGTGTCTATAAGTGCTGAACACTGCACATCATCAAGTTTAACGCTAATGACAGGCAATCCTGTGTTTATTGGTTGGCAGGGGGCAAGGGTAGCGATAGTACCTTGCCCACAACTTCGTTTCCCGAACAGTTGCGAGATATGTGCCCAAACTTATTGCAGCGATAGCATTGCACTGGTCTCTTTGATTGTGGATATACACCTCTCCTATCACTCCGGCACTCTTTAGCAAAATGATTGGCCTCCCCACATTTATAGCACACTGGGGTGGCATGCTTATTACTATCTGGAAGAGAGTCCACATTGCCTCCATGTCGAAAACGAGCTGCTGCTGCAATTGGTTCCTGTTCCTTACAGATGTTTCGAGCTCGGGCCAATAACTCATCAGTTGACAATTCATCGATTCTTTATGATGCCCGCAACAGTTTACTGACCTCCTCGGGTAGGCCTACCAAAAAAGCACAGCTTAATATTTTATCGTTGACCCCACCAAACGGTACAGATAATTTTCGCAGGTCGGCTAGGTACACGTCGACTGTTTCCTTGGGTTGAAGTGTCCGGCTCGTGAACTGTTGCCACGCAACAAATGGATCTGTACCAAACGCTGTATACAGGCTCTGCTTGATTTCATCCCAGTCTGGTTCATCCCCGAGTTGTTGGTAGACTGCATAGGCCCCTCCGGTTAGCCTCAAAGGGATAACTGTGGCTGGTTCTTTAATTTTGCACAGTTTACAGATTTTCTCTGCCTTTTCAATCCATTCGACGACAGCCGGTCCAGTGGTAGATCCGTCGAACTCGGGTATTAAGCGAATGTCGAATCTGTCCATTGTTAGTAACCGCACACCAAGCGCCGAAATAGCTTAAAACCAACACAAAGTCAAGTATCTGAAGAATGTCTTCTTGGTTCTTCCTCTTCTCTTTTCTCTCTCCCAACAATCGAACACAGCATATAATAACAAAACTCTAAAGCACGTCTGACAGCACTGACTTCTGCCAACAGTCCGCCCCTCCTCTTAACAACACAGGCTTTTTATATCGCAAAATCGTTCACCTCTATTTGCATATTCTTCTAACTCACGTGATCACTACTCTATAAATAAGAGTCTTGACCGTTTCTTTTCTTTCTTTTTATTTATTTTCGGTGACCGACCCGCACGTGGTCTATCCAGGTAAGTCACGCATTTCTCCACAACTTTTATGTTTTCTATCATAATTTTCTTAAATTCTGAGTCTTGGCAACCATGTTTGTTACGTATTTTAATCGTGGAACTGGAACCTGAAAAGTGGAGTGGTAGTCGTCGGGACAATGTGTTCGTTGTATAAACAATGTAAATACTTTTACTGGCATTCCAAAGGGTAAATAGCGCTTTCTGTATATATATATATATATATATATATATATATATATATATATATATATATATATATATATATATATATATATGGGAGAGATTAAAGGAATAAGAATAAAATCGATTCTTTAAGAGGAGACTTATCGGGATAATGCAAAGTTTCCCGAAAAAGTTAGGAAATATCCATTCATTATATTCCCGTTCCGACTTAAATATCCTAAAAGATTTCAAAATTTCCATCACCAACCGCAACACTGATGTGTCAGAAATTTCGTGAAAAATATTAAATAATTCCATCTGGTCTTTCTAAGCTTATAACTCCTCGAAAAATGTAATTCAAGCCCTAATTTTTTTTTCAATTAAAGGAGCAAGGACCAAGGTTTCATAAAAAAAACGTGTCTTTTTTAAAAAGGTTTTAAACTTCGGACTTTACCGGTAAATTTCTAAAAAACACTACTTTTTTGTTTTAAATTTGAATATATTATTTATTCATCTTTTATCTTCAATTTGTGATATATAACACTTGAGTAATTAATTATTTACTTTTTAATAGACATTTCAAAATGGGAGGCGTGAATTATTCGACCCCCTGTCTTTCCAAGCTTATTACTACTCGAAAAATGTAATTCAAGCCCTATTTTTTTTCAATTAAAGGAGAAAGAACAAAGGTTTCATTGAAAAAACAAAAGAAAAAACAAACAGCATGGTTAAAAAAAGGTTTTAAACTTCGAACTTTACAGGTAAATTTCCAAAAAACACTACTTTTTGTTTTAAATTTGAATATATTATTTATTGACCTTTTCTCTTCAATTTGTGATATATAAAACTTTGGTGAGTTAATTTATTATTTACTTTTTAATAGACACTTGAAAATAGGGGTGGGGCGTGAATAAAAAAAAACATTTTTCTAAAATATTATATTCGGTTTATTGGAAAGAACATAAAATTTCACATTGAACCTGAAAATATCGTAAAAATAGAATCGATAGAAAAACTTTGATAGATTTTTAAAGTTTAAAAATTGAAAAATATTGAGTTCGTAAAATTCGTTACTGTTTTTTAAAACATAAAAAATATATATGCATTACTTTTAAAACAACTTTAATAGTTTATTTTGGAAGTATAATCCATAAAGAAAATAAACAACCCACTTTTAAAATAGAAATTACGAGTTTTTTTTAATATTTTATTCGCAGTTTCGTGTTAGGGGTGTCAAAAATTCCTACAAAAATTCTGATACACCTACTAAATTGCCCTTTAAACTGGATGGAGACTGTAATTCTCACAGCAAAGCTTCTGTTTATTTATTAATAACTTTTTTAAAAGTATTTCGACACTGCTTTAAACTCAACAAAGACCTAAAAACTTTTAAGCACTTTCTACTACTGTACATCTTTCGTTGCTGTCATATTTTTATTGTACTTTATTTCCTTTTTTACTTAGCCTTTTTTATACTTATTTTTTCTATCTAATTTTTATTCTTTTATATTTTATAACTTTGTATTTCTTATACCTTTATTATTTTATATATTTTTTTACTTTTTACACTTTTTTCTCCCATATTTCTTTGCATTTTTTATTCTCTTACTTTCCTACCTGTTTATCCTCCATGTCATTCACTTAAAAAAAATTTATATATATAATTATTCTTAATTTATTTCCTCACATTAATTATTTTACTATATTATGTATTCCTAATAATTACTTCATTTAAATACAAAGTTATAATTCCGATACATGTTTTTGGAATCAGATGAATGACTGGAAACATACAACGAACAACAATAGTGAAAACAGCTGAAATATTAAGGAAACCCCTTGAATGTAGAGGCAAACACACACGAACCACAAGCGCAGACCAGACAAACTGGAACAGAGACAAAGCGTGAACCAAGAACATTAGAGCTGCATACCTATAAGTTCTCTAACCCCCATCCCTATCCCCCATTACCACATCACTGCCCCCCCCAAAAGGGCGAGACCGGAAAGCCAACTAGTCAAGAAGGAAGGAAAGACCAAGGAGTGACCACTGACCAGACCTCCACTGTATAAGTGCGAAAAGAACTGACACCTTGGGGAGGCTTATTGCCACTCAAATTCCAGTAAAGACCAATGGCCGCTACCAACGAGAAATCAATGACAAGCAGCTGTTGCGATAATGCAAATTTTTTTTCATATGTTATCGGAAGAGGTGGAGAATACTGGAAAATCTGGTGAGACTTGTCACTCAGCTTCCAGGGAACACCACAGGCTGTATTCATTGAGATCTTTGATGCCCTCTGTGAAAGCTCCTTGTGAGTCAATAATAATAATAATAATAATAATAATAATAATAATAATAATAATAATAATAATAATAATAATAATAACGACATACGTATTCGTTATAATACCGTTGCTTTATATATTATTCTACAAAGCGTTTTTCGTTCTATCTAATCGTGTAAATTACAATCGTTTTGAAACAATTATGTATTTTTTCAGAACGTTGAATACAAGATTAAAAAAAAGCAAATTCGCACAATTTTCTTATTTCAATACAAGCTAGGCTGAAAAACTGCTAAAACAGCTCGCGATATGAACGACGCATTCGGCCTAGGAACCACAACTGAACGCGCAGCACAATGGTGGTGTAAGGAATTTCGTGGCGACGACGAGAGTCTTGAAAATGATGAGCATAGTGGTCGGCTACCGGATGTTAACAACGATCAATTAGAAGCCTTCGTCGAAGCCAATCTGCGCACAACTGTTCGAGAACTTGTTTCTGAATTTAACGTTATCTATACGACAATTTCCAACCACTTGAGAGAGATTGGAAAGAAAAAAAAACTTGAGAAATTGGTGTCTCACGAATTGAACGACAACCAAAATAAACGCTGTTATGAAGTGTCATTTCCCCCTTTTTTATATACAACAAAAGCAACCGGTTTCTCGACCGGGTTGTGATTTGCGATGAAACGTGGGTTCTATACGACAGCCGACGAGGCTCAACTCACTGGTACGACGCCGACGAAGCTCTACGACACTTCCTGATACCAGATTTGCATCAAAAGAAGGTCATGCTGACTGTTTGGTGGTCTGCAACCGGTTTCGTCCATTACAGTTTTTTTGAATGCAGGCGAAACAATTACGGCGGACAATTACTGTCAACAAACTTCGACAGCAATACCCAGCAGAAAAGGCTCAAATCTCCTCTCCGACATTGCTCAACCGTTGCTAAGTCGACCCTGCAGAAGTTGAACGAATTGGGCAACGAAATTCTGCCTCATCCGATATAATCTCCATATTTCTCACTTACGGACTACAACTTTTCAAACATCTCGACAATTTTCTGCATGAGATATGCTTAAAAAATCTAAACGATATCAAAAACACCTTCAGCGACTTCATTGTCACAAGAATGCAAGATTTTTACGTTAGTGGCATGAATAAACCTTTTTGCGTTGGCAAAAGTATGTTGATCGTGATGGTGCTTTTTCAGTTAATAAATTGTTGTTTTAGCCGAGATATGTCTATTTGATTTTAAAAGTTAAAAACAGCAAGTACTTTTTTGTCAACCTGATACAGTAGAACCCCGGTACAAGGCATTAAAAATTAGTTTAAAAAAAACAAACAAACAATACAGTACAGTATATAATACACATGCACATAATCAAATTATATTATAAATAACACCGTAAGGCGGGGTAAAATACCGTAATCAGGGCTGGAAAAACATCGTATTCCACATCATAACCTGAAGAAAAAAGCGTATCCTAGGGTCATCGTATGCCGGTGTTCTACGCCCCCCTCTCTATCTCTCTCTCTTTATATATATATATATATATATATATATATATATATATATATATATATATATATATATACTAGCAAAAGTACCCGTCGTTGACTGGGTTCAAAAACAGCCTACAGAAAATGGACTCTGATTTATGAAAGTACTAGCGAGGGGTACCCGGCGTTGCCCGGGTGTTTGTAGGTGTGTGTGAAAAAAAAACAGGTGCGCGTGAAAAAAAGCCTTGACGACGCGCAGTTGGAAAATAGTAAAGTGTGAAAAAAACAGGTGCGCGTTTTTGATTGACGTGACGGCGATAGCTATTCAACAGTTAGTATTTTGTGCGGGACAGTTTTTAATGAGGTCAATAAATCGGTTTGTTTGTTTTTAAAAACCCGCTCCCCCGTCTGATATGACGAAGTCGACATTGACCAAACGTTACTTAGCTCTCTAGAGACCACTGGCTCTGGGCTTGTGATTAGAGTCGAGTTTCGCTTTTTGTTTATACCGAAAACCGAATGTAACGCGTGCCGATGCGGGAAATGTGGAATAATTAACGTTTGAAATTCAATAAAATTAAATAGACAGGGGAGCTCCGTGGTTAACTGTGAGATATTACAATTTATAGATGTTATAAAAAGTTTTAAGAAATTGCGAAGCGAACGAGCGCTTCTCTGAAAGAAGCCTTTTGTGGACATCGAGGAAAAGCGTACATATATACGTACGTACATACATACATACATACATACATACATACGTACATACATACATTTTCGCTGTTATATTTATAGATGATAGGTTATTAAAAGGAAGGGTTGTAAAAAGATAGCTTCGAATGTGGGGTATCAAAATCAAAGTAAAATATGATGAAAGTAAAAATAAAATAGACAAACCCCATAATTTATTATACCATACATGTTCACACTGAAACACTTATCACAATATTCTGTGGATCTATATTAAAAAAACCTTGTTAAACTTTGTGACATATTTCCATTCTATGGAGGTCAGGTGAGAACGAACACCCCATAATTTTATTATACCATATTTCTTCAAACTGAAACGTAATTATCAAAGTATACTGACGCAGATAGATATGAAAAGGATTTATTACAGTTTGTGCCTATTTCCAGTCTATGGAGGCCAGGCGGGAACGCAGACCCCACAATTTTATTATACCATCCCTATTTAAGTTACAACATACTTATCAAAGTATTATTGTGTACATCTATATCAAAAACACTTGTAAACTTTTTTTTTAAGTTTTAAGTTTTGAATTTCCATACTTTGTGGACCAGGCGCGTACGCAGACCCCACAATTTTAATGAATCATCATTATGCCAGATAAAACGTACCCATTTCTGTGTCTCGATACATCTTCTATCATTATATGTGATCAGTTTTCTATAATAGTCAACCATATATTAACCTATTCGTGACCAGACACACACACAGACGTTCAGCTTTATATATATATATATATAATATTGATTGAGCCGTAATATAAGGCTCAAGCCATATTATTTAGAAGTCAAACTAGGCGTAAAGCGATGTTTCAGCCTCCGACGTTGAACACTATGATTCAGCCTATTGCATTTGCTGATTCGGCATTATACGAAGTTTAAATTCTCTTTTTCAGCCAGATTAATGTATGTTCGACCGGTAACAACTATCATTCATATACTGATTATTCAGTAAGCACGAAAACTAATATTTGTAGATAATAGTACTGAATATTTGTAGAAAAATACTATGCATACATATGATGACAGGATGCAATGAACAGCCAGAAAAACTAAGTAAACATGAAACTAGATAGTGAGCTAAAGCAAGCATCGAATATAAGAAATACTATGATAACAATAATGATAGGAACACTAGATACAGTTTATGAAGCCTGCAGATAGACTAGAAGAAATAGTGCTTAAAGGGAGGCTAAACACACACTATAGAAAACTATACAGACTATAGAAAACTAAACAGACTATAGAAACGATGCACATAGCTAACATATTAAGAAAATTTTAGAGTGAGGAAACCACTTCTGTACTGATTCCAAACTAGAATTATTGATCGAGACTTTGGTTAAATATTTATATATAAACTGCTATGACTATGTAGCAACATTTATTGTGACCACGAA
The DNA here is from genome assembly GCF_053919585.1 of Euprymna scolopes. Taxonomy (NCBI): domain Eukaryota; kingdom Metazoa; phylum Mollusca; class Cephalopoda; order Sepiida; family Sepiolidae; genus Euprymna; species Euprymna scolopes. Next base: position 27,713,819 of record NC_136487.1, on the reverse strand, counting down.
AGTATCCATAAAGACTCAGAGACGAATTATAACCCTACTACAATATAAATTGGAATAAACACATAAAATATAATGCTAAGATTGTTGCAAAGAATATGAGGCTGTCTACCGGGCTAGAAAACTTCTCACACCTCCCAGTATCCTATATTTCTATAAAACCAACATCCGCCCATCAATGCAACAGTTTTCCCATATTTTCCCATCTTGTAAAGGGTGCAAACATATCTCTAACCTCCACCCAGTTCCAACCCTGCCCAATCGCCAAAATGCTGCGTCCATATTCTTGTTTTACAAATACTTCCACGGAATGTGCTCCAACGAACTTACTTCACCTCAACTTAAATACTCCCTACTAACTCAACTAGCATAAAAATCACACTGCTTCACATTTTAGTGAAAGCGTTATACTCTAACAGCCTATTTTATCTGGTTGTTTTTCATTTGGAATCTCTCTGATCCACGTTTCTCCAAACGTGATAACATGTAAACCTCTAAATGTAATATGAAATAAATGTCTTGCTACACAACTCCCAACTATAAGTCTTGTCTCTAATAACAGTAACTTGTTATGTTTCAGTGGCAACTTGCCCTGTTTGTATCGATTAAAAATGTTAAAAGTTGGCATTTTGATTGAAAGGTTACGAAGAGTACTGGGGTATTAATGAAAGTTTATTGACTCGCTAACAACAGAGAAAATCGACAGCTTTTGGAATGCGGATCAAAAGAATCAAAAGTTATTAAAAATCTGGGGGCGGGCAGGTTGTCGATCAAAATCAAGAAAAAACGATCTGTCTTTATTAGTGAGTGTCACTGGTGATGAATTTGTTCAAGAATTTATAGCCAAGAAGAAAAAGGAATAAAAAATAACTTGCGACACTTGTGTGAATTCCATTGTAAACTGAAGAAAATATTTCCATTTTATTTTTACTTAATTTCTGTATATATTACTATGTATTCGATCTTGATACGAACTGGTTTTAAATCCTAGCCTAACCCTAAATTAACCTTAACTTTTATTTTAGGTTTAGTTGGGTAAAAGAACGCATACATCAAATCCGTTTCCAAGGTCGCTGGAAAAATGTTAGAATCCTTCTATCGATCCAGTAGGTATCTACCTACTGATGCAATTCTCTACCTATATAAGAGCCAAGTACGTCAAAGGATAGAGTACTGTTGCCACATCAGGGAAGGAGCTGCTAGAAGCACCTTATACTGCCTTGACAGAGTTCAAAATAGGCTTTGTAGCCTAGTAGGGGATGCCCTTTTCTCTTCTCTGCAATCTCTCTTTCTCACAGAAGAGATGTTGCAATTCTGTCTCTGCTTGATCGTTATTTCAGGGAAAGTGCTCGCCTGAGCTCCAATCTATGGTCTCCCTCGCCAAACTTTCACGAGAAACATTCGTCTAGCTGAAAACTCTATCAATAATTTCCCCCATTCTTTATCTGTGTCTAAACCTAAACATGGATTCCATGAGAAAGTTTATTTCTTAGAACTGCACGACTGTGCAGTTCCGATTACCTGCTTTCCAGCTGACTACAATATGGTTGTCTTCAAGTCCAACGTAAACAAGTTCTTGATAAGCCGTTCCACTTCAGTTAACAAATTTACCGAATTTCCATTACTAACGATGACTATAGTGCCCAATTGACTACTGTACACTCTTTAACCCTTACCCTCGAATGGCTTCTGGGCCTTGATAAGTGGTGATACCTATGTAAAAAAATTTGGTTTAGTTCAATTTAAAACCTGTAGAAGCATACAAAAATCCACTTAGAATTAGTTATTTATATATAATACATGACAAATATTAGTTTTGCGTTTGCTTATGAATGTTACGCGTGGTTGAAGATAGCGTAGAATATATATATTATTTTATTCAATTTAGGTAAACAAAATTACCATAAGTTATTAAAAATATATATATTATTTTTTTGAAAAACAAAACTTACAGCCATTGAATTATAAGTGGTTTGCCATACTTATAGACGCGAATATGAAGGTTTTATTAATAAATTAACAGTCAACCCATTATAACTATTCATATTCGATTATTAACGAACATTCACTCATCGTATTCTTATTGTCTGGAAATTAAATAAAGAAGTTCCTAACATATATATATATATATATATATATATATATATATATATATATATATATATATATAAACGAAAGGAAACCTTTCAAAAATTCATGTTGATGTTAGGAACTTCTTTATTTAATTTCCAGACAATAAGAATACGATGAGTGAATGTTCGTTAATAATCGAATACGAATAGTTATAATGGGTTGACTGTTAATTTATTAATAAAACCTTCATATTCGCGTATATATATATATATATATATATATATATATATATATATATATATATATATGCATACATATACACTCGTATAAATTTGTTTTTGTGTGTCTATTGATATTCATATTAAAAACCTTTTTTTCTATTTATTCAAAAAGAAAATACAACTTTGTTATTGGTCGTGGAATATCATTCATCTGCAAAATATCTAGCTCATTTTCATATTCTTTTAAACAGTTATTTTAATTAATTCCCTATTATTTTTTTTTGTTCTTTCATGGGATAATAATCTTTAGTTATCTATTACGTGTAATTATATTTATGCAGATATTCCACATGATTTATACTTGCGTAATATTTGTGTAAAAAAGTATAGTAAACACAAACTTCTTTATATATATATTTATGTATGCACATAGTTATATATATATATATATATATATATATATATATATAGTAGTATTTAGTAGAAATGGTAATTAATAAAGACGGGAAAAAAGTGCTCAATATTGTTGTAGAGCAAATATGCGTTTTATTTTTTATTACCGTTTTTTTCTGTTTAGTTACATTATTGTTTCAGCCACGCGACCGTTTTTTGGCCGTCATGTAGCCTCCTCAGACGTTTATGGTGGAATGAAAGAATGAATGATGTCAGGGGAGGGGTGCGAGAAAAGCGGAAAAAGAAAAAGGGAGAAAGGTGGGAAGGGGTGCTTGGTAGGTTGGTAGTGCTTTAGTTTTGGAGTTCAAGAACATTAGGTGGTTGTGGGGGGTCTGGGAAGTTCATCTCTGGTGTGGCTAAGGACATAGGGATACATGGAGGGGGAGGGAGATATATAGGGGTAAGAAGACGGGGGTTACTTTTAATTTCGAGTTATAAGGTTTAGGTTGTTGGCGTCTCGTTGGTGAGATGATTTCTTGATAAGTATGTCTTGACCTGTTGGATGTTCGCTTATGTTGGGAGGCGGGGGGCTACGATTCTGTTTATCTGTTTGATTTTTATTTGTTTTTAAGTGCTTTGAGAAAGTTAGCCTGGGGCCGTACGCGCGAGCACACACACACACACACACACACACACATATATATATATATATATATATATATATATATATATTTCTAACAAACTCCCCTATCAGTTTTTGGTTTACAGACATAAAATTTAATATTAAGGTATTTGAACTCATACAAAATTTATATCTGGTTTTTAGCCGGGGAAAATCGGTGCAAAGGTGTGAAAATTAAAAAAAATGGAATTTGTCATACGAAGGTCGAACGCCGGCATTACGAACATGCATTCGTAACGTATTAGTTCATGTTTTAATTTTTAGCCTTGCAATAAACATGTCTTAATAGCTGAGGCATTAACGTAAAAGGAAAATAGTATATAGTGAGCTAAACGTTTTGGTTTCGATTATCGATGGGTCCAGTCATTTTTTAAAAACTTTTTAAATCATCACTATATATTGGATCAAATATAATATAATATAATAATGAATAAACAAAAAAAAAACTGCATTAATCAAAATATCATATTTAAGCATACTTCATGACCGGGCAATATCGGATGGCCTGCTAGTATATATATTATATCATCATTCTCTGTGTGATGGATATTTTCGATTACCACATGCGAATCCAATCTTTATCTCCATTTCGTTATCTTCTTCCTCTTCCACTCATCCTCCCTGTTTATCTCTCCTGCTCCTACTTATTCTACGTCTGTCGTTTTTATCTTTTTATTTTTTATTTCATTACTACTACTACTACTACTACTACTACTACTACTACTACTACTACTACTGCAGTTGTTGCTATCCTTCTCTTTTCTATTACACTAGCCTAGATCCCCGGCGTTGCCCGGGTGTTTGTAGTTGTGTTGAGCAAAAAAAAAGGTTTTAGTAGGCAGAAAGGATCGAACACGTGACGCGAAGGCGGAAAAGAAAATGGAGGTGTGTGTAAGGGTGTCTGTTGAGAAAAAAAAGAAGGAAAATTGAAACGCAAATAAGAAAGAAAATATAAGCGCAAAAAAAAATTGAAACGCAAAAAAAAACAAGAAAAATTGAAATGCAAAAAAAAAAATACAAGAAAAATTGAAACGCAAGAAAAAAGAAGGAAAATTGAAACGCAAAAAAAAACAAGAAAAATTGAAACGCAAAAAAATACAAGAGACATTGAAACGCAAGAAAAAAGAAAGAAAATTGAATCGCAAAAAAAGAAAGAAAATTGAAACGCAAAAAAAACAAGTAAAAATTTAAACTAAAAAAAAAGAAAGAAAATTGAAGCGCAAAAAAAGAAGAAAAATTGAAACGCAAAAAAATAGGAAAATTTAAACGCAAAAAAAACAAGAAAAATTGGAGCGCAAAAAAGAAGGAAAATTGAAACGCAAATAAGAAAGAAAATATAAGCGCAAAAAAGAAAGAAAATTTAAACGCAAGAAAAAACAAGAAAAATTGAAACGCAAAAAAAACAAGAAAAATTGAAACGCAAGAAAAAAGAAGGAAAATTGAAACGCAAAAAAATAAGAAAAATTGAAACACAAAAAAAACAAGAAAAATTGAAACGCAAGAAAAAAGAAGGAAAATTGAAACGCAAAAAAACAAGAAAAATTGAAACACAAAAAAAGAAGGAAAATTGAAACGTAATAAAAGAAGGAAAATTGAAACACAAAAAAGAAGGAAAATTGAAACACAAAAAAAGAAGGAAAATTGAAACGTAATAAAAGAAGGAAAATTGAAACGTAATAAAAGAAGGAAAATTGAAACACAAAAAAAAGAAGGAAAATTGAAACACAAAAAAAAGAAAGAAAATTTATGCGCAGAAAAAGAAGGAAAATTGAAACGCAAAAAAGAAGGAAAATTGAAACACAAAAAAGAAGGAAAATTGAAACACAAAATAAGAAGGAAAATTGAAACACAAAATAAGAAGGAAAATTGAAACGTAAAAAAAGAAGGAAAATTGAAACACAAAAAAGAAGGAAAATTGAAACACAAAAAAAGAAGGAAAACTGAAACGTAATAAAAGAAGGAAAATTGAAACACAAAAAAGAAGGAAAATTGAAACACAAAAAAAGAAGGAAAATTGAAACACAAAAAAAGAAGGAAAATTGAAACATAAAAAAGAAGGAAAATTGAAACATAAAAAAAGAAGGAAAATTGAAACACAAAAAAAGAAGGAAAATTGAAACATAAAAAAAAGAAGGAAAATTGAAACACAAAATAAGAAGGAAAATTGAAACGTAAAAAAAGAAGGAAAATTGAAACACAAAAAAGAAGGAAAATTGAAACACAAAAAAAGAAGGAAAACTGAAACGTAATAAAAGAAGGAAAATTGAAACACAAAAAAGAAGGAAAATTGAAACACAAAAAAAGAAGGAAAATTGAAACACAAAAAAAGAAGGAAAATTGAAACATAAAAAAGAAGGAAAATTGAAACATAAAAAAAGAAGGAAAATTGAAACACAAAAAAAGAAGGAAAATTGAAACATAAAAAAAAGAAGGAAATTTGAAACATAAAAAAAGAAGGAAAATTGAAACACATAAAAAAGAAGGAAAATTGAAACACAAAAAAAAGAAGGAAAATTGAAACATAAAAAACAAGGACAAATGAAACAAAAAAAAGTGGTAGTAAGCAAGCAGGCTCGAACCTGTACCGTTAAAGAGGAAAAGAACGCGAAAAAAAAAAAACGTAACGTCTTTGTCGTTGCGTACTTCGCCAAACCGGAAGTGGCGAAGGTTAAAATTAAGGTTAGTCAATCGAAAAGAAGGTATGCCTCTGTTTAACATTATTTTATTCATATCACCGATCGGGTCGCTTGCGTCTAAATCCCTACAAGATTTCATTTCCATTTACAGGATTGTCATGGAAAAAAGCGTTTCTTCGCGAGTTAACTGTGTCTCTTATTAACTAACTTGACTGTTTCAAAATGTACTCTGTCTCACGTGATATTGATCCACCAATTAGGTCATCCATAATCTCTAAGTAACGCGCCCTTCATTTTCTAACACCATGTCGTCTGCCTCAAAAAATTCTATTTTTATTTGGTTCACAGTTTCATATTTCTATTCTTTCTAACTTTCCGACTCGCCCGAATTTCTTTGCCGTCATTTACCTGATTAATCTCCCGTTTTCTTTTTCGTCGTTCCCGCTTTCCTTGGAATATTCTTATGCTCTTTTTCTCTTATTGCAACCAGCCTCATCACAAACGACCTAATTATCTCTTAATCAGCTAATTTTGTCAATTCTGTTTTCAATCGGAGTTGTTTACTTTATTCTTCGCGTGATAATTAATTGCTTTTCTTCCAAATTGTCAATGAAAAACATTTTTTTTTAAATTATCTTAGAGGAACGCTAGTTGAGTTTTCTTATAAAATATCCATCATTTACATTTCGATACTGAGTTGAGAAAATTTTCTGTTTTTACTTTTTTTTCCACCCTTTTTCAATCTATCTGATGATTTTATTATTTTTTTTTCGTCATTTTATTTTGTTTATATCTATTTGTTGATGTTGTTCTTTCTGTATCCACAATCGCATTGTCATTATATGCGGAAACAATACGACAATTTGTATATTAATTTGAAGAGATCTATACTATATAACCATACGGTATCTGATATTCTTATCAATCAATCTCTCACTTAGTCTCTTTTTTTCTCTCTATATATCTAAATGTTAATTTACTTGTCTGTACATTCGATGTCACAAAAACATCATGCTGACAATGAGAAACGAATTACCTCCCTTTATTGTCGCTCTTTATCAGTTAAAAATCATTAAAACAATTTCTTCTCCAAAGATTAAAAAATAAAAGAAATATGACTGTCTGTTTACGGTTTAAAATTAGCTATTTTATTTTATAATAAAAAAAAGTCATATTGAGAGGAGGCTGTAAGTTTTTTTAATTATAGTTTTTTCTAGAGTTTTTAAAAAATGTGCAAGTGAATTGGCATCTGTTCTTTGATTATTTATATCAAAAAATTATTCTGAAAAGAAAAAAAAAACAGAAAATGTGTTGTGTGTTGAATTGCCACTTTTTTTAAAATTACATTTTCACCCCAAACAAGGCACATTGGTGTAGGGGGCTACTATCAGGGGAAACTGGGGTACTATGTAGGGATTAGGGCAGCGAGATGTTGGTTCACGTTGCACTTGAATTTATGCATGTCAGTACAGTTGGGGAAGTAGTGACCTGGAATGGAATTCCAAAGTCTAGCAGTTCTGGGGAAGAAACTACTGGAGTAGAAAGATCTTTTACATCTAGGGATCTCTACAGTGTGGGCGTGGGATTTTGCAGCTTGTCGGGTCTGTCGAGGGTGTTCACGTCGTGGGGGCACAAGTGCTTGCAGTTCTTCAGAGCATTTACCATTATAATACTTGTAGAACAGGCAGAGGGATCCAACATTTCGACGATGGGACAGAGGCTGAAGTTTAGATGCCAGTTTAGGGCCTATCAGATTTGCGACTCTCTTTTGAATCCTGTCAAGGAGCGAGAGACTAGTAGCCGATGCACCGGCCCAAATATGACAGCAATACTCCATACATGGGCGAATAGTGGCCTTATAGAGGTACAGGATACTTTCGGGTGTTAGAAGTTTTCTAGCACGGTAGAGAGAGCCCACCTTCCTTGCAGCGGCCCTGGCAATGCCCTCGATGCAATTGTTCCAACTCATGTTTCCTGTGAACGTTAGGCCAAGGAGCTTGAGAGACGTACTCTCCGATAAAGAGTCGTTGGCCACTGCTATAGGTGGTAGAGAAGGTTTCTTGTAATTATTGAATGAAACCAGTTTTGTCTTGGTGGCATTGAACGTTACCAACCATTTTTGTCCCCATTCCACTACTGATTAGAGGTCATCCTCTAGTGTTTCTGCTATTACTTTAGATATATGTTCATTTGTTTTCCTGTCGTGCCTGCTATAGAGTGTGGTGTCATCAGCATATATACCCATCTCAGAGGCAATTTTGTCGGGGAGGTCATTTATGAATATCAGGAACAGCAGAGGTCCAAGGATAAATCCCTGGGGCACTTCCGCATTTATATCATATTGTTTAGATGTACGACCGTCGAGGACAACCTGGATTTTTCTCTTATCTAAGAAGGATTTAATTATGTTATGTATTCTACCAGTGATACCGTAAGATCTAATCTTCCTGAGGAGACCCTCATACCATACCCTGTCAAAAGCCTTAGATATATCTAGAGCTACCGCTCTGCCCTCTCCCGCTTTGTCCAGTGAATGGTATATGCGTTCAGAGATTACAGTAAGGATGTCTGCCGTGGAACGGGCTTGTCTAAATCCATATTGATGGTCGGTCAGAAGTTTAGCATCTGTAAGGTGCTGGACTAGAGCATGGTTAATTAAGGTCTCAAATATTTTGGCAAAAAGTGGGAGGAGGCTAATAGGGCGATAATTTAATGGGTCAGTTCTTTCGCCAGAATTCTTGAATACTGGTACCACAGAAGCAGTTTTCCAACAGCTCGGAAAGCAAGATTCATTAAGGCATTTGTTGTAGAGTTTGGAGAGAACTGGAGCTACTTCGGCTGAACACTTTTTTAATAGCACAGCTGGGATGAGGTCGGGTTCACATGCTTTGGAAGTGTCAAGGTTTTTTATGATAGCATGCACCTGAGCAGGGGTGATTATCAGATCGTCTAGCGTGGCGTCTGTCCGCATAGGAAATTGAGAAGAAAACATCTATTTTTTTAAAAATCAATTCTTTTAGCTTCAAAAGTTTAAAAAAAGAATTTGCTAAAAATTTTAGGCGTGTTTTCGTCGTAATTTGTTTTATTTTATTTTTTAACTACCATGGAATGTCTACGGGTTCTGCTAGTATATATAATTCATTTAAAGATTTGTCCTCAATGATTCCTTGCATAAAGATCTAATACTTGGTAAAAATTAATATTGATTCACATTCCACCTGTCCCCTCTTCTAAGAGCAATCTATCAACACTTAACTACACACAGGGCACACAGGAAAGAATTAAAAAAAAAACACTTTACAGAAAACACGCCTACCCTTGCCGTTTCATATTGCGGCCGTCACTTATCCATTCTATAAGCATTGCTCATCCGACCCCCTCCCCCCCCCCAAAAAAAAAACAAAAACGAAAATCAACCACCAAACATGGTTCGTGGTTGAGGACAACGTAATGTTTATAGGCGCCTCATCTGATCAGCCAATTCACCAATGAAGTTTCACTATACCACAATACTTGCAGACGACCCATATGGTTTGGAAACATTAGTACGTTTGACGGAAAAATATGTATATATATATATATATATATATATATATATATATATATGTATATATATGTATATATATATGTATATGTCAGGTCATGTCATATGCTACTGGTACCATGTAACCCAGTAATACCTGCCTCATGGTCGGGTCACCGGCGACTAAACTGGTTCCCCCACCAGACTTGTTTGGTGAGGAGGGCGGCTAGTCTCCCTGAAGGATTAAAAACAAGACCTTCCAAAGGGCGAATGAACTCTTTTTCTGGGTCAACGGCCAACTAGCACCGTGTATATTTGTGTGTGTGTGTGTGTGTATGTGTATTGGGGTGGAGAGGGCTCCCGTAAGCCGTGGTGAAGGCAACCTTTCTAGGAGAAGCAAATCTCTGATTAAAAAAACCATAAAGCGGAAGACCAGTACCCGCATTAAGCTGGTCTACAGTTTAATTTGTTGGTGGCTATCTTGCTCTTGCTTGTTGCTGGATCTCAACATTTTGACCCGAGAGAGAGACTTAGCTGTCGTACAAAGCTAAGACTCTGTGACATCATCTTTGTATAGATACTCCCTCAGGTGTCTGAGGGAGTGGCATTCGCCTGACAAGACGTTGCAATCATCATATATATATATATATATATATATATATATATATATATATATATATGGTAATAGTTTCAAAAGTTAATAGAAATGTCGGCACAATGTCGGCACATTAGAAATTGACATTTTGCATTTCAACTTGCCGACATCTGTACGCGTTTTTTATTCATCCGAACGATTTTACTCGTTATAAACCATCCCTAATGCAGTGTTAATATTTCCTGTTAATTTCAATGTCATGTAATTATTAGTTAAAGAACTTATTGGTTAAATACTTGTACACAGACAGACGCACATACATACATACATACATACATACATACATACATATATACATACATACATGCATATATACATACATAGATACATACATAAACACATACATATATACGTACGTATACATAGATACATACATAAACACATACATATATACGTACGTATATAATACGTACATACATATAGATGTTATTATTATTATTATTATTATTATTATTATTATTATTGTAGTTTTGTTATTGTTGTTATCTTATTCACGTTTTCTTTAAATTTCTTTATATTCTCTGCACTAGTGTCATATTATATTTTTATTACTGTATGTCTTGATGATCATTTTTAATATTCACAGAAACTGATAGTTTTAATTAAGTGTTGTGAAATTTAGAAATAGTCGTCAAAGTCTCCAATGATAAAATATCAAAATACAGAAGAAAATGAAAATAAAATTCGATAAAAATAGTGACAAATCTAACAATGTTCACAGTTGATATGTCTATATTTATGCACGTGCTCGCCTGCGTGTATGTGTGTGCATGTGTGTGTGTGTATGTGTGTGCATGTGTGTGTGTGTGCGTGTGTCGCCTCACATTCTTTCTAATAATATTCTATGATGTTTTTTTTTTTTATATAAATCAACATAGAGTTACATTAAGATTGTTTTATTAATACAATGTTAATAATTCCGGCGCTCCTGTACAATCTTCTGTTCAATCATTCGTTTTCTTTTGTTTCACGTCTTTCTTTTTATTTCTTTGTTTCATTATTTTGTCGTTGGTCAATCATCAAAGTCGGCATGTCGCGTGCACTTTATGACCTCGACTAACATCGAGAATTAATGCACAATAAAAAAAAAGAGAGAGAAAGCGGTTTCTCTTCTGTCAAAAGCAATGATCTCCGTTCATGCAATTTACTTTCTAGCGATTTAATCTATTTCAGCTGGAGGCATCCAGATTTTAGCGTGAAGGATATTTTGAGTGAGCTTTCAGATGGGCGTCGTTCGGAACTGTGTTAAGAAGAAAAGAATTGAAAAGAAAGTAAAAAAAGACTATATATATATATATATATATATATATATATATATATATGTTTGTGTGTGTGTGTGTGTGTGTGCTAGATTCTAAAGTCCAAGATTGTATTCATGAATAACTCTCTCCAATTTAACTCTGAATTGACATATCTCATATAAAAATTATTTACAAATTGACTAAAGTATATTACTTTTTGGAACTTGCAACTAAATCAATGTTTAAATCTTGTAGAAACTTCATTAGACAGTATTGTTAGTATTTTGATTGCCTCATTTCGTAATACAAAATGGCTGCCTTCTCAAGGTAACAATTTCTAAAGCTCTCCCCAAAATGGGCGTTGATTCGATGTAAGTTTTTATTTTGCATCGCTACCTATTTTTTCTGTTTGAGAATTATTTGTCCTTTTTTCTAATGAGTCAACGGAGTAAATGATTCGTGGTTGACATACAAATAATTGTTGTTCCTCTATAAACGAAACGGGTCGATAATTTTACTTATGTTTAATTTTGAAAAAAAAATGTTTCATAAAATGATTGAAATCTTAGTATATATATATATATATATATATATATATATATATATATATATATATATATATATATATATATATATAGTAAGTTATAAAATATATTTATGGCGATTAAGTTACACAGAATATTCCCCGTTTCATCCACGCTAGGATTCATCTAGCGTGGATGAAACGTAGAATATACTGTGTAGCTTAATCGCCATATATATTTTATAACATACTACCTAGCTCTACCTACGTATTGAGAACTGTTGAAGTAAATACTTAAAGCTTACGCATAAATCTATATTTTCATATATTAACTTTTGTGGTTAAATAAAGTAGTCATATATATATATATATATATATATATATATATATATATATATATATATATATACACACACTTCAGACTAAAGTAATGCAATACATCTACTGGCATGGAAATCCAGTGAGTATTGGTTGTAATATTTTATAAAGACTATCCTTGCTAAAAAAATTTGCTCAATATAATAGATAGAGCAAATAAACCAAAATTTAGTAATTTAAATTTATGGCATGAAATGGTTAAATTTCAAATCTAGAAATTGTTATGATATGTAAGACAAATAATACATTTCAATTAGTATATATCCTGAACCTTTAGGTTTTCAATGCCTACCCATCTCCTCAGAGATTTGCTAATATTATATCCTCTGAGGAGATGGGTATACATCGAAAACTAAGAGGTTTAGCAGATATACTAATTGAAATGTATTCTTTGTCTTACATATAATAACAATTTCTAGATTTGAAATTTAACCATATCATGTCATGACTTGAAATTACTAAATTTTATATATATATATATATATATATATATATATATATATATATATATATATATCATCATCGGCGGTTACTCGTGTTCGAGTAAGACTGTCCTCCGTTGTGGCTTCTGTGGGTCCTCAGGTGAGCATAGAGCCCAATCCTAGACCCAATTTGTCTTGTGCAATTTGGGCAGATAAAGGTAGTGGTGGTGGGGTGGGGTTGGGTGTGTCTGATTGATAATCTGTCCTTTCTGTGCTTGCGTTTATCCTCAGCAGCTTGATTTAGGTCACTACTATAAAGCGCAGCACCTTCGTGGACAGCGCTCCTCCATGCCAACCTGCTCCCAGCCACGTCCTCCCATGTCTCAAGGTCCATGTGAAACCGCTTTAGATTTACTTTGATGTTGTCATTATACCTCATCTTTTGGCCACCCTGGGCACGCTTTCCCTCAACAAGCTAAGAGTAGAAAATCTGTTTTGGGAGGCGGAGATCCGGCATTCGGACAACATGACCAGTCCATCTGAGCTGGCGTTGAGCAACAGTAGCGGTGATAGTGGGAATATCAGCCTCACTCAGGACGCTGGTGTTGGTGCGTCGGTCCTTCCAACTAATTCTGAGGATTTTTCGGAGGCATCTTTGGTGGTACGTCTCCAGGGTTTTTACGTGCCTCCTGTATGTGGTCCAGGTCTCTGATCCATAGAGAAGAGTGGGCAGCAAGACAGCTTTATATACCATGATTTTGGTCTTTGTCAGAAGGTCACGGTTCTCAAATATTCTCTTCCTTAGCTTTGAGAAACCCTCACTGGCACAGCTGAGACGATGTTGTATTTCATCATCTATGTTGGCTTTTGATGATAGGATGCTGCCTAGGTATGGGAAGTGGTCCACATTTTCCAGTCTAGCGTTATCGATGGAGATGTTTGGGGGTGAGACTGGAGTACTGTTTGGTGGTGATTGATGGAGGATTTGGGTTTTTTTAATATTAATTGTTAGACCTAGCTGTTTGTACGACCTCGTGAAGGCAACCAGTGTACACTATAGGTCCTCTTCTGAGAGGTCTACAAGGGCGTTATCGTCTGCATACTGTAGCTCCATAATGGATATGATGTTCGTTCGACTTTTGGCCCTAAATCTGTTGATGTTAAAAAGTCGCCCGTCAGTTCTGTACATAATCCGAACTCCATGGGGAAGATGTTTGTCCGTGAGATGGAGGATAGCAGTAATGAAGATGGAGAACAGGGTTGGGGCAATGACACATCCCTGTTTCACTCCCGTGTCAACCCTGAAGGGCTCTGTTTCATCTCCACTACTACTGAGAACTGTAGCTGACATATTGTCATGTAGCAGTCTCAGTACCCGAATGTACCTCTCTGGGCATCCAAACCTTGCAAGAACCAGCCAAAGGGCTTAACGGTTCACAGAGTCAAAGGCTTTAGTAAGGTCTATAAAAGCCATGTATAATGGTAAATTTTGCTCCCTGCACTTTTCTTGGAGTTGACGAGCAGTGAAGATCATGTGCATCGTGCCTCTATTTGGTCGAAAACCACTTTGGGACTCGGGAAGGATGGTTTCTGCAAGGGATGTAAGCCTGTTGGCCAAAACCCGAGCTAGGGCTTTTCCTGTGGTAGAGAGGAGAGAAATGCCCCGGTAGTTCCCACATTATGCCTTGTCTCCCTTGTTAAAGATGGAGACAACTAGGGCATCTCTTAGTTGTGCAGGGATTTTCTCTTGTTCCCATATTTTGAGCAGCAGGGCATGGATGTGTCTGAGAAGATCAGGCTCGCCTTTCTTCAGGATTTCTGCTGGACTCCAGTATAATCATCCTAAGGCAGAAAAAGCGGAAACATCAGGATTGGTACGATGAAAACGATACCGAAATCCAACAGCTTATAGACATCAAGAGGCAAACTTTTATCACCTGGCAGAATAACATAAATTGCAAGGTTAAAAGAGCTGCCTATGCCAAGGCTAAAGCGGCTGTCCAATCGACAGTCAGGAAGCTGAAGAAACTCTGGTGGATGAAGAAGGCTCAGGAGATCCAGCAGTTTGCTGACTCTGGGGACACCAGACGATTCTTTGAAGCCACAAAAGTGGTATACGGCCCCAGTTACCGTTCTCTGACTCCCCCCCTTCGGTCTAAGGATGAGCTCACGCTGCTGAAAGGAAAGGGAGAAATAACAAATAGATGGAAAGAGCATTATGAGGATCTTCTGAACCGGGACACCACTCCAGAGATGGAGGCCCTTGAAAAACTCCCCCAACAGCCCATAATTGAGAGCATGGGAGAACCACCCAGTCTGGAAGAGGTGCGGGATGCAATTAGGAAGATGAAAAACAATAAGGCGGCTGGTTCTGACGGCATATATATATATATATATATATATATATATATGTGTGTGTGTGTGTGTGTGTGTGTGTGTGCGTGTGTGTGTGTGTGCATATATAATATTGAATCTTACCTTATATCCTTATATATATATATATATTTATATATATATTTATATGAGGTAAGATTCAATAATATATATATATAGTCTTTGAAGTTTTTAACATTTGAAACCACACAAAAAATTATTTTTTATCATTCATTAAAAAAAACATCTAGTCAGTAAGTCATTTAATCACCTGCAATCACTGCATCAACTCTCAAATTTACTATAATACCAATTTTTATATTTTTTAAGGGATCATCAGTTGTTTACCATGAAACACTGTTTCGGGGATTTAAAAACAAAACAGTGTATTACATCATGGCTCCCCAGCAGTGTTGATCAAACACCACCACCCTTAATCTTAGGAAGAAGACAAGTTACAAAAATTTTTTTTTTTTTTTTTTTTTTTTCCCCAATTTCCTATTCTTAATTGTAATTACTAACCTTTTCATAGTATAAAAATGAATTTCTTACCTGTGCGATTCATCAATTTCCACATTTAAAATGGATACATTTTTTAATTTTTTAATTTATCATTCTTGTATTTATAAGATTTGGATTAATCCATTTAACTACTTATCACCCCCACTATAGTTAGTAGTTTGTATATTTACATTCTTATTTATTTAAAATTAGATATATAAAGGTTAAAAATATTTTATTTTTACATATATACATTTTTTTTTTTTTTTTTTTTTAACTATATAAATTTATTATATGTAATTATAAATACATTTATACATTGCTAATATAGTTTTGGATTTCTTTTATCAATATAATCTGGTTTATCTTAAACGATTCAAAAGCATCAGGATAACGAACAAATGCTTTGTTTAACTGTTTAAATATTTTATTTTTATCTCCACCTTGTTTTATCATCCTTATTACTAAGCTAGAAACTGGTGGTATAAAATCTGTTAATTTTAGAGTAACGCGAGCTATTCTCAAAAACTCTGACATAATGGTTCCATAAAACACAAAAACGGGGCAGGTGCTATCCTTATGGGGCATACGTACTATTTTAAAGGGGAAAGCGTTTCTTTTATCAAATATTTTATAAAGAAAAATTCCATCCTCAATTTTTATATCTAAATCCAGAAATGTAGCCTGTTGTCCTCTATGTTCACAATTTAATTTTAGTTCGTTTGGATATATAAGATGTTTATTTTTTTCGAATTCATCATTATCGTTTATGCATATAAGGTCATCTATAAATCTCCTACACCCATGAAAGTTATATGTTTTAGATATATCTGTTTTTAATAATGATGACATATATATATACTCGAGTCTATGTAAATACAAATTTGCCCCAAATGGTGCCGGATCCAATCCCATTGGGATACCTATCGTTTGGAGTAATATTTTATTTCCTATTTGAAAATAGCATTCTTTAATAAGATGACTTACAAGCATTTTTAAAATACCTTTAGAAATACTAGTTTTGCTATTTTTATTTTTACACCAGAAAGCATTAGAGTTTGAAAAGTCTATATATTTACCTTTTCCACCTTGAAAAGCCAAATCTACAGTATCATTTAATTCTTTTATAAGTTTTTCGTGCGGAATTTTAGTATATAGCGTACTAAAATCATAAGTAGCTATATATTTTGCTTTTATTCTGGAATTTATTTTATCTAATTTTTCTTTCACTGGTTTGGAATTATTTACTACCCAAAATAGATTTATATTACTATAGAATTTACTTTTCAGGTGAAAATTATTTATTTGATTTATAATTAATTTAAATATTTTAGATATAGCTTTACTTAGAGGTTTAGTGATGCACGTCTTTGAACCTACAATAAATCTAGCCCCAACTGGATTTTCATGCATTTTAGGTATCCAATACATACATGGAAGATTTTTGTGTTTATCTTCTAACTTTAATCCTACTTTTTCATTAATAATACTATTATTCAAAATAATACTATCTAAATTACTATTACTTACTTTATAAGTATCCGAATCGTTTCCTATAAGTCCTACTTCTATCAATAACCGTTGTATATAATATTTTTTACATATAAAGGCTATATTGTTTGCCGCTTTATCAATCGGAACTATTACGAACTTTTCTTGAAGTATTTTAAGTTCCTCCCGTATTTCTGAATTTTTTAAAAGAGGATTGGTTTTTCTAGGGCGTTTAAATTGTTTTATATGTTTAACCTTTTTATTTACGCATTCAAGTATACTATTTTTCCATGCATCAAACGTAGACTGTGCTAATTTATATTTCTTTACCATAGACATAATAAAACCTTCTAGTGCTTTAGTAACTTCTTTAACGCATTTAGTGTAATTTAGGCATTTAGGTTCTCTATAATTTGGACCCTTACTAAGTAGTTTTCTTAATTTAGGATTATTTACTATATTTAAATCTCCTGTAATTACATGTTTTAACTCATTATTACAGAACGGAGAGGAATTACATTCACATTCTGGAATATTTATATTATTATCTTTTATATTTATATGTTCTACCGTTTTCTTATAATTAAAAATCTTATTGCGTATTGTTGGCCCTAGTTTATATGTAACTATTGGTTTTTGATCTTTATTCTGGAACTCATTTGGTAGTAATTGAATATTTTTTTGTTTATTAAATATTTTAGGTAAATTTACATCATCAAAACCTTTATTTTCATACAAAACTACACAAACATTTTTAGGTTTCTTTTTTATATCGTTCCCTGGTGGCTTATATAATTTAGTGTCAATTATATCTAGAATATATTCATACCATTGAATGAAATAGTCCTTCTTATATATCATATCCGGTTGTAATAATATTTTAGATGCTATTTCCTTCAAAACTTTCTTTTTTGTTTGATTAAGCAATTTTCTTATATAATTGAACGACTCATAAATTTTATTAATAATTATATCTTTAATTTTACTAAAAAAATCCTCACATGAAATAACTGATTTTCTATTATTTCTATTAACATGAGTTCTATCTCTAATACCGTAGCGAGGCAAAGCTGGATATAATCTACCTATAATTTCAGAATCTTGTAGGTTATTTTTTTTAACTTTACTATTCAACCCATATGGATAAATTACTCGCATTTTTTTAATTATATCGTCTTCCTCATCCTGACGCATCCTTAGGATATCGTTATCTACATTACCTAGACTATTATATCCATTGCATTTAAATTTTTCAATTATTTGCACGGAAAAAGACGACTGACTACAGGTTTCTTTAAAATGTTTAACAACATGAATACATCCCTTAGTGCTAGTCCTATGCAAATTCATGCGTTTATTTAGAGGCATTACAGTTTCTCCTACGTATTGTAAATTACAGTTTTTACAGGACAACAGGTAGACCAAATTTATATGTATATATATATATATATATATATATATATATATATATATATATATATATATATATATATATATATATATATATATATATATATACATTTGTATAAGATAAGATTCAATATATTCAAAACATATTCAATAGAATTCCGAATATTCAAATCCAGTTCCTAAAATTAATATTCTTACACGTTCTCTACATGAACGCACATTTCTTGTGCAGCGTAGTTCGAGAACCAACACGTTTTAGCTTCAAAGCAGGCAAAGAATATAAAAGAACTTCAACTCGCTTCTTTTTTTTTTGTAATAACGACATTTGTTTCCTCATTGTTACGGCTGTGACGTCACCCAAGTGGCCGTCTTCACCAGCGGGCTCCACACCTCTCACGTGATTTCGAACGTGTCCTTAATGTAATCGCACACCTATTTTTTTTACATGGAGTTCACCACTCATCAAGGCCCAAGGGCCACTCGGGGATAAGGGTTATTATGTATACAGTAATCAATGGGATAGTGTAGTAATAGTATTGGAGAATTGATAAAGTGTCATTACTGAAGGTGGAGGTTAATCAGGAATTTGTTTTTGTTGGACTTGAAGACATCCAGGTTGAGTCGGGAGGGAAAATGGCAAGCGGAACAGAGTTCCACAGGCGTGCAGTTCTAAGAAAGAAGCTTTGTTCATGGAATCTTCGTTTTGATTTAGGCACAGATAAGGAGTGGGGAAAATCATTGACGGTGGTTTCAGCTAGTCGGGTGTTTTTATAAAAAGGTTGGCGAGGGGGGACCAGCTCAGACGAGCACTTGCCATGGAAATAACGATAGAACAAAGCTAGGCTCTCTACGTCTCTTCTGTGGGAGAGAGGTTGCAGGGAAGAGAAAAGGGCATCCCCCACCAAGCCAAGAAGTCTATTTTGTACTCTGTCAAGGCAGGATAGGCTGTTTTTAGCAGCTCCTGCCACTTTGTGGCAGCAGTACTCCATCCTTGGACGTACTTGGCTTTTATAATAGATAGAGAATTGCATCATTAGTGAGATATCTTCTGAAGCGGTAGAAGGATCCTACCATTTTCCCAGCGACCTTGGCCACAGACTTGATGTACGTGTTCCATTTAAGATCAGGAGTAAAGGTAAACCCAGAACCTTATCAAAACATGGGACCTCCCCTAGACGAGAACCATCCATTTCAATTGCTGCCAGATGGAGATCAGAGCGTTGATGATGTAGAGATAGGAGCTGGGTCTTTGATGCATTAAAGGTAACCAGCCACCTCTTCCCCCACTGTACCACGCGCTCAAGAACAGAGGCGAGAGAATCAGAGAGAACATCATCATTTACGGCCTTTGATGTGTTGCCATAGATAGTCGTGTCATCAGCATATATGTTAACGAAAGATTTTAGTATTTGTTTTGGGAGATCATTGATGTAGATCAGGAAGAGAGTTGGGACTCCAGCATTAATACTGTGGGCCTCTGATTTCTGCCCATTAACCACTACTCTTATGAGCCTATCAGAGAGAAATGATTTAATGATAGAGAAAACATTTCCAGTTATACTGTAGCTGGAAATCTTGTGTAGTAGGCCTTTATGCCAAACCTTATCGAAGGCCTTTGATATGTCAAGAGCAATTGCCCTAGAAATGAAGCCCGTATCGAAAGCTTCGCTAATCCTATGAGATATAACCGTTAGCACATCTGCTGTAGATCTAGCAGAGCGGAAACCATATTGCGTGTCGCTAAGAAGGTTATTTCTTCTGAGGTGGTTGACTACTTCTCTATTTTTTGTGCAACTTACTCATGACACACAGGAGACTTATTGGTTTGTACTGAGAGGGAGAGGACTTATCACCTGAATTCTTAAATACAGGGCATACTGATGAGGTTTTCCAGATTGTTGGGAAGCACTTCTTAAGACAACGCTTTAACAGTTTTTTAAGTATGGGGGCAAGTTCTGGTTGTAATCTTTTTAACACTATAATTGGAATACCGTCAGGACCAGTTGCTTTACTGGAGTCAGGGTTCTTGATTAGCTTGGCGACCTCACGCACATATATTTGTATGTTGCATAGCGTGTTGTCTGTTATAGGAGGAAATACGGGGAGTTGATGCCCTTCGTCGCACAGGGTAGAATTTGCCGCAGAGTTCTTGGAAAATAGTTTGGCCTTGTCGGATGCTGTCGAGATGACCTCTGGTCCATTGATAATGGTTGGGATAGAACGCACGTTTCTGTTCAGGATACTATTTTCTATTTGCCAGAACTGGTGGGAACCAAGCCGCTGCTCAGCTACTTTGGATTTAATGGATTGAGGATATAGTTCTCTTGCATTTTTTATTACTCTTTTACAGTGGTTGCTGGCGGTCCTGAAAGCAGCTTTAGTTTCAGTGCATCTATTACGTTGGTAGCTATGGAAAAGTGATTTCTGTGCGCGATGACAGCAGCACATTCAGGGAGAACCATAGCTGGCTGTTAGGGTTTTGTTGGAATTTTTGGATGGTATGAATTGGTCTATGCCTACAAGTAACCATTCGGTCAGATCTGATACTATAGAGGACACATCCTTTTTAAACATGGAATGGAGAGGTAGATCAGATATGAATGTACGGAAGCTATCCCAGTCCGCCATAGAGTATCGGTATACAGTACGGTGGAGAGGTACGTCTGTAGATTTATTATATTTCATTTTTATCTTAACTGATACGACGCAGAGGTCGGAGGATCCCAAAGTAGATAGAACGGAACATGAGCATAGCTCAGGGGAAGTGGATAGAAAAAGGTCTAGAAGACTTGCATACTGACCGGTAGTATCGGGCACACGTTATGTTACACCTGGAGTTCAATTTTATTCAATATCAAATTGTATCTTGTTAATTTTAATATAAGTAAAGAATTCTCTTTCATCAATTTGTAAAAGAGCTAAACATTTTTAACATGATGGCGAGGACAATTCTTTACTTAAATCAAATTCATAAAATTATATATATATATATATATATATATATATATATATATATATATATATATATATATATCGTCTTATTGTCAAAATGTCACTTAAAGACAGATTTAACACTGCTGCTAAAATATCTCGAGAACTAAAGCAAAGGTCTATTGTTCAAGCGTCTCGGCAAACTGTTACACGCCGGTTGCACATTTCTGGATTGCAATCTCGAGTGCCAGCAAGGAAGCCTCTTATCTCCAAAAAGAATCAGAAACTCCGCCTCGCTTTTGCCCAAGAACACGTTGTGTGGACAACCGAAAACTGGTCCCGTGTGCACTTTAGTGATGAATCGAAGTTTAACGTTATCGGATCTGATGGCAACACGTATGTCCGGCGAATAACTGGTGAGAGATTGGAGGTTAAGTGCGTGAAAAAAACTGTGAAATTTGGAGGAGGAAAGGTAATGGTTTGGGGAGTTATGTCAGCTGCAGGCTGTGGACTACTGATTCGTCTGCAAGGTGGAATAAATGCAGAAGTTTATAAGCAGATTCTACGGCAGCATGCAGTTCCTAGTCTTCGGTCGTCGCTCTATCAACCTGCAATTTTCATGCAGGATAACGCTCCTTGTCACACTGCTAAGAAAGTAAAAACATTTTTAGACGAGGAAAAAGTTGAAACGATGCGTTGGCCCCCTCAGAGTCCAGATCTTAATCCTATTGAGAATATCTGGAAAATAGTTGGTGAACGTGCTCAATTTCAGTGCCCAAAAAATCAAGAAGAACTCTGGCAGTGCTTACATGCTGAATGGAGTGCGATAACGCCAGCGTTTTGCAAGAAGTTGGTGGATTCCTGTGCCAAGAGGTGTCAATAAGTCATAAATAGCAAGGGTTTGTTTACCAAATAATAGTTAGTTGGTAATTTCAGCCATTCACAGCAAGGACAAAAGCCGCAATCGTGTTAGCCCTTAACTTTTGGACACACAAATTTTGAACAATTTTATTTAAAATGGTAATTATTCAAAAAATACTTAGTGTAGGCTAACGAAATTATGACCCATTGAAGATATACATGTTATCTATATAATTGTGAAGTAATTTTTTGTTGTTCGTGTGTATTTGTTTCAAATATATGGTTAAACTTGCTAAGGTTTTACTAGCCCTTAACTTTTGGACGCTACTGTATATATATATATATATATATATATATATATATATATGTATATATATATATATATATATATATATATATATATAAATTAGGCCCCGTTTCTTAGTGTTTAGTCCGAATGAAATGAAACTTTGGTCATAACTAGTTTATTATATTCAAAATATCACATCAAAACACTAGGGTCTTTGGCCTTTTTTCTCCGTTCTACAGCGTATGTTCTAGATGGCCTCCATTTAGCTTTTGTTTTTTTTTTGGGGGGGGGGATTACTCTCTCTCTCTCTCTCTCTCTCTATATATATATATATATATATATATATATATATAATTATATAGATAGATAGACATATAGATAGACAGATAGACAGATAGAAAGATAGATGATTATTGCTCTATTTTTATTACGTACATAATATATGTTAAGGACGTGTTTGAACACAATGGATAAGGCTCGGTTAATGTATTCAGCACTACTAAAATACATACTAAAAATGTATCTCAAATAATTTCATATCATTTTTACATTTTTTTAAATTTTTGTTTAAAAGTTTACTGCTAAAAATTTATAAAATTTGCATTTCTGATTCAGTATCGAGCGCTCTGGTTATCTTCAATCAATGTGTTAAGGTTGGTATATAGATCCGCTTCGTTACGGCTTAATCGAGAGCGGGGAGAGTCCACCATTGAATATGCGCCACCCAAATCTATCCCATCAAACCAAAACCGATGGAGAAAAATTTTCATATGATACCGAGCCGGGTATGGGCTTATATGCTTATATCCCTAGGGAGCATTTATATTTACATCTCTATCTCTCGAATAAAGAAGGAAGTGAGATTGGTAAATTATTTTTGCAGGTTAGTAGAAAGCTTAAATGTTCAACAAAGGCAAAAATAGAAAGGAGAAACTAAATTCAGAGAATTAAATTATATATTTCTTTGTTTGTTTTTATCCTGTATATAATATTTTTATTGCAGAAAGTTCCCTCGGGACCACATTACGGTAGGTTTGCAATAACAGATGCAACATACAAATTTATTATATCTAAACTTTTACCCACCATCTTATGTAATTTTGAACATCGTTACGCGTTATAATAAAATCCTACCTTATTTTCTACGAGCGACATTATCACAATTGCCAAGATCTATAGACGAAGTAGTCTGTATTTTCCCCTCTACCTGAAAAACCCTACCACTCTCCCCGTCAAAACTGGGTAAATATATAACCATTATAACTATATTAACTTGACACCCTTATTATCTGGATTAAGGACTCATACTCATACAACTACCATTACACTTCACTATTCGAAAATAATGATTTCTCCTCAAGTATATTCCTCCTATTCTCATTGGCTGCAACCATGACATTCTATTTTTCCGGATTATACACAGTCATTCAAGAAATTACGCCTCAGATTTCTTTTTATCATGTCCGGTTTCGGTATCCTTAATAAGGCGATGCTATAATGAACGTATCTCTTAGTAAATGATTATAAACAGTTCTCTATAACCGATTATTAACAGAAAAAACAACGAACCACCGATACTTACATTACATGAAAACATTTATCCAAAACGCGGCTAATCTGAAGCAACTATTTATTTTTTTATTTTATAGCATTACATGTTATGGTAACATTTCTAAAACATTTTTACTACATAAAAAATAAACAAAAAATCGTCCTCGCGTTCTTCCCTTAATTATTTGATTTAATAAAAAATATCTTCTGATCGAACGTCAAAAATCATGAGATTATAATATGAAAGAATCTCTTGTTGTAAAATCCTACCTTATTTCCTACGTTTAGGAAACTGACCTTCCTCTAAATTCCACAATTTACGCTTTATTCACGTTAATCTCATCGATTACAAACTTACCTTTCAAATTAAAAATTTTCTTATGATTTTTATCGTCGGAGGTAAGTTTTCAATTATAACGTTCAACTAAATTAAACACGTACTTTGTGAGCATCACCGAGAAAAATATTGTGACAATACTTTGCTCAACCTCATTGATGAAAAATGATTCCAAACAATGATTCATACTTTTCATTCAGTTTATATTTGACTACATTCACGCAAGTATCGTTTTTTTTTCACTTTCTTTCTATGTCAAATAAATTACGCCGCTAAAGTACACATTTTCCCTTTATTACATTGCCTACGAATATACTTATTTGTTATATATTGGTTTTTGTTTTAATGTAGTTGTTTTTGTTTAATTCTCTTTACAAGAACCATTTTCCATACTGCTCAGATATTAATATTTCTTTAGGTTCTTTTTTTTTTACTTTATCACCAACTACACCATTTCCTTTAAACTGACGACCTCTATATGTTTTAGACTCTTCCAAATAAGACCATCTATTTTAACTTTGGCGGAGACAAGTAGTTTTCCAGATATAATAACGTGCATTATGCAATGTAATTCACCGTTTTACACACGCGCGATAAAAAGTGTACTTCTCTCTACAAAACATTGCCAGCCATCCCAACGTTTTTGTTAATAGTCTTTGCAGGTGCGTATGCTGACAATATGTATCACGGTTGAACTTGGGGCAAATACTTTTACAGTTCACTCACTCATAAAATGGGGTGTCTATTCCGGAAGCAGTTATTACCATGGCGAAGTTGGTCGTGTCTATTTCATACAACATGAAGAGATTAGGGGTGTCCATTCCGAAACCCATTCTAAACATTAGGGAATTGGGCACAACAACAACCGTAGTTTATTTTTTACGAAGAGGAGGCATCCTTCCATCGGGCAACGCCAATTAACGCGTCTTGTAAGCTTTTTATAAAATCAACAACTCAGAAGAACTAAAAGGAACGGCAAAGACGGAAAATTAAAGTTTCTTAAAATTCTCAATTGCAGGATAGCATGACAGGACTAAAATTCTAAGGGTATTAAAAATTGACAGTCAAATAATTTCTTCGCTAAGGAGGATTATTGAGCCGGAATATCAAGGAGAAAGTAAAACAACGTGCAAAGCAACCAAATACGCGTGACCGTGCTAGTTCCAAAATCATTTAGATCAAGCATGCAGCCGTTAAAAAAATACATAAGATATTTAAAATGAGAGAACCTTGAAAGAAATAGAAAATGAAAATGAATTCGTCACCAACCTTGCCACTGGAGTTAAATCCATGTGAGAAATATTAATTTACATAAGATGACCTCATGCTTCTCCTTCTCTTTTCTCTTTCCCCCTTTTTTATCGTGCTACATTTTTTCTTATTACAGAAGGAAACCCACGACTCGCAAAAACGCGAGGCCTTGTGCCCTATTTGATTAAGTTTAATCCACAGCTTGCAAAAATTAAGCAAAATCCACAGCTCACAAAAACACAACGATCTCGTGTCTTAAGGTACACTCTCTTGGAATAGTGCGTACTTCAAACTCCAGCTGCACGAAGTTCATCATTTATTTCCGTTCAAAATAAAATATTTTTCATTTCTCTCCGTTAATTCCGCGAGTTAGTAACTCCAAACTTAAGGCGCTGTGTCATCCAGTTTAGAAGCAGGAAAAGTTCAAGTATTCATAAAATTCTTGTCCAGACAGTTGATTCATTTCAAAACGCTCTTGTTACGTTTCTTGCATCTGTGTTTTTTGCATGTTGGATTTTACGTGTACTGACGCAATTTATTTCCGCTGCTTTCTTTACTCTTGATGATGATAACATAAGGAGGCTTCGTTTCATTTTTACTACCGGTTTAGAAGTTAAAAGAAAATGGTTAATTTGATTGGCCAAATTCGATCGCATGATTTCAAGTTTCCACAGTTCCCATCTGCTTACGTGATGAAGCTAAATGACGATGGCGGCGTCTCATTGTAAGGTGATCTGGTGACACTCGGTATTAGAAACCTCACAATAAGTTCGACATATGTACATACTATGACATTACGTCTCTTATAATTTTAAATAATATAATGGTTTACATTTGGGATTTTTTTTTACTTTAGAATCCAAATAAAAAGTAAGTGCTGAAATTTTCTTGAAAACTTATTTCTAAAAAAGTACCATGTGCACGTAATTTACTTTTTGAGATCAAAACAAGATTAGGAACAAAGTAGGTGCTTCCTTGCATCAGGTCGTAAATGGTAATCCAATACCAATAGGAATGTTTCCAAAGAAACTAACTGCAACACAGATTAGCTATTCTACTTTTGATCGTAAACTGTTGGCGACATATTTCGTTACCTTATACAAGGTCAGCAAGTATTATTTCTGACGGACCACAAACCAATATGCGGTGCATTCCGTAGTCTTAAACATACCAAGTCAGACAGACAACAAAGACAAGTAGCAATTATAACGAAATTAATTTCAGACATAGTCCACGTGAAAGGTAGCCAAAATATGGTTGCAGATTGTCTGTCTCGCCCAACACTTGCAGTGCTGATAGATATGTGTGATCTACCAGCACTGTCAGATACACAAAATACAGTCCTTTTCAAAATTCAAAAAATTACCATTATCCGGAAAATACCAATATGTGCCAAATTAAGTTTGGATTAGAATTGATCGTGTTCGAAAACCGTCAGAAACACCATATTCAAGTCGTACACGGTGCTCGAACGAACACCAAAATATTTCTAAGTAAAAACTAATCAAAACATGCATACACAAGTTTCAAAGTTTGAAACCTTACATTGAAAACAAACAAAAACAAACAAAAACATACACAAAATACAACTTCTAATACAAATAACAAAACTAATTGTTTACCTGCTGAAAAAGTACATGAACACAAACTGAAAAGGAGATCTTCAGGTAGAGCAGTGACTTGGGAAAAAAGAACGAGTTTGTTTATTATTAAACAATAGGATAAACAAACACTTGGATTTCTATGAACAAAGCTTCTTTCTTAGAACTGCATGCCTGTGGAACTCTGTTCCGTCTGCCTGCTTCCCACCGGACTACAACTTGGATGTGTTCAAGTCCAACGTTAACAAATCCTAATGAACCGCCCCGTTAAGTAAACACTTCATTAAATCTCCACACTAACGTAATGTACTTGCAATAACCCTTATCCCTGAGTGGCTTCCGGGCCTTGATAAGTGGTGACCACTGTGTAAAAAAAAAATTAAAAATTAATAAAAGCGTTCTAAAGAAAACCCCTTATCTTGCGGAGGAATATTGTAACAGCCACAGAAATAAAACAGGATCTATTTTATGATACAAATACAAAAAGACTTTTTCGTACCTGTATCGTACCCCCCCTCTCTCTCTCTCCCTCTCTCTCTCTCTCTCTCTCTCTCACACACACACACTCAAGCATGACGAGAATAAACGCACGTGTATGACGCTGTTCCACAAAAACATTCCTTTTGAGATAAACGTTTCCAATAAAATAAGCAACTAAAATGCCAACTTCGTTACGTTAGTTCTTCCTACTTCTTTGAAGTAATAGTAAAAAATGTAACATATACATGTATACATATATATAATATTTTACAATAACTATTAATAATTGATTATACAAAAAGACACTAGTGTTCCATGCTTATGCAGTCAGCAGTCCAGAAAACGATAATTACTGCTGATGGCGGCACTCGAACGCAGTCAACAAAGTAAACCCGGTCTTTGCAAATAAAGCCAGCTATTCATTCGAAACATTCACAAAAGGATGAATAACCAATAAGGAGAAAATAAAAGTTATATAAACATTCTCCTGATGTAAACCTTACCATAGGTTAATGATAACATTAACTCGTAAACGGGAATAGCAATGAATCTTATTAGTTAGCTAACTACACTAAACACCACGTCGATATATAAACACTCCCTTTCTCCCTTTCTCTCTTTCTCTCTTTGTCTTTGTCTCTATGTCTATCTCTATCTCTCCATCTCTCTCTTTCTCTCTGTATCTGTCTATCCTCTCTCTCTCTCTCTCTCTCTCTATATATATATATATATATATAGTGAGAGAGAGAGAGAGAGAGAGAGAGAGAGAGAGAGAGAGAGAGAAAGAGATTATCAGACCACCCGGTGTTGCCCGATCGTAAAATACGCATAAATATTATATTCTAATTAATACAGAGAGTTATACATATGTAAGCAAGTATTATATTTTTCCTAAACCGTTCATTTCTTGTAAATAAACAAAAAATGCTCACGCTGAGATCAAACCCAAACCTAACGAAAGTAAGTCATGAACGATAACCATTAGACTAGCGTAACACGATCCATAAAATGTGTTTTCAAACTATTTATTCCTAACATAAGTAGTCTGCAATGTGAACTATTCACGCATGCGCAACCGTTAAACAGTTAGCAAACAGTACAAATCCGATGACTCTCCAAGTTTGTAGATCAAATATTGGATGAGTTGAGAATTTCCCTCACACACATTCTTATTTTTATAGATATATAATAGACAGAGAGAGAGAGATTGATAAATAGATACATATACCTACACCATGAATAATGTGTTTTTTTTTTTGGGTGGGGGGTTGCCTTTTACGCTAGCCATTTATGATAAGCGCAGATAGTGTACTGGACACACACACACACACACACACACACACACACACACACATCAGTACTGTATGTGGATGGCTACAATGCTCC
Organism: Euprymna scolopes; assembly: GCF_053919585.1. Classification (NCBI taxonomy): domain Eukaryota; kingdom Metazoa; phylum Mollusca; class Cephalopoda; order Sepiida; family Sepiolidae; genus Euprymna; species Euprymna scolopes. Next base: position 27,684,613 of record NC_136487.1, on the reverse strand, counting down.
CTATCTTTGGTTAAGAATATCTGGAAGTGATATACAAATTACCATTAGCGTATTAAGCGACGCTCTTTGTGTAAACAAATTGAGCTTAGGTATTTGGACAATGCCAAAACATTGTTAACTTACTGTCTGCAGAGCAGCAGCCGAATAGCACAACAATTAGAAGCTCCGACTGACGTTTGGGTTGTCGGGTTTTGATCCTGGCTGAAAGTAGTTTCTTATCTAGCCGCACTGATGAGCTGTGAAACAGCGAAATGTACTGTACGTGGATGACTATATATATATATATATATATATATATATATATATATATATATATATATAAAGAGAGAGAGAGAGAGAGAGAGAGATAAATAGAAGAAATAGAGAGGGGAAGGAGTAAAGATAAGGAGATTAATAGACACCCTGTTGCACTATATATGTATATAAATAGATTTCTGTATGAAGAAACTGATATTCAGAGTGAGGCATAAATCCTGTCACAAAATTTCTGAACTATTTTTTATGATAATCCTAAAATAAATTGACTATTTTATTGTCAGTATATTATAATGTTATATAGTATTCCTTGTTTTTCTGAAACAAAATAAACTAACTTTTTTACAATATCTGTTCAATTTAAAAGAAGATTTTTCATAGATCAGCATAAGAAGAGCGTTCATCTACCAGAAATATTCAAGTTAGCGAAAAACCTCAAAATCAAAAAAAAAAAAAAAAATGTACATAGAAAGGACGAATGATCGTTACCTGGAAACTTAGTCGACCAAAAATACACAATGATCAGGCCGTGTCCGCATCTCCAGAACACCTAAACTCATAAAAAATTTTAGGGAAAAAAATCAGGCGAAATCCAAGAAGAGCCATAAGACAAATGGCAAAGAAGCACAAACATCACGAAGCCCTACATGAAGATTATGTCGAAGTGACCTACAGATGTCACACTATAAGCTCCAAAAGCGACAGCTTCTCTCTGCACCCACAATTGCAAAGAGATTCATTAGAAGTCGACTCTTCTTAAACAGTGTCAGGGAGGACACGCTCAATAAGATTATCTCCGTGTATGTAAAGTTATTCTCACTTAAATAGTTCCACAATCATCAAAATGATAGAGCTCTTTCGAGAAATCGTGAGGCAATACCTGGCAATACAGGAAAGATGTTGAGGACGCAAAAACCAGCATCAGTGATGATCTGGGCCGTCATTTCTGAGATATGGAAATATCCACTTGTTTTTCCCCCTTAGGGGATCAATATTAAAAAAGAACATTACATTGAGGACATTGTTGAAGGTGCACTGACTCCATAGTATAATTCTGTGTACGGTGATGATGTTCGGACTCTCCAACAAAATGGTGTGACAAGCCACACAGCTCATGTAACACAACAGTGATGTTGATAGAATTGTTAGTTCTGGATTAGCAAAGAAGAATGGCCTCCCTCATCACTTGATCTTAACGCTCTTGATTATTCTTTGTGGTCAATCCTGGAAATTGGGGCCTGCTCTACTCTATATAAAAATATTGAAGCTTTAAAGACAAAATTGAACAAATGCTGGGAGAGAATACCCTTAGATGCCGTGCGTGCTGCTAAAGATGATTTCCCCATAAGATTTCGTAGTGTAGTTAAGGCTTAAGAAAAGCATTTGAAAAAATACTTATGCCACATTGTTTCTTCTGTATTTGCTAGTCTTTTTCTGTAATTGGGTTTTATAATAAATTATTTTGTTGGGAAAAATCTGAGTTTTATTTTGTAATAGTATTTATGCCCCACCCTGTATATACACTGTGCTGGACAAAAATAGGAAATTGTGCAAAACAACGAAACAAATCGTATATAGAGATGAGATGTGCGCCCAAATATTCCATGACATAAACCAAGTCAGGAAAGGACACTAATGAACATGCCAGCGAAATGGCGCTGAGATCTCTAAAAGGGCACTTTTTTTTGTTTTTTGGCTCAGAGTCAATATTTCATTGGAACCCACGAATTACCCTTAAAAGTGTAGCTTTCAAAATAATGAATTTTATCGATCGCGGAAGAGATAAGTCACATTAATAGCACCCACAAAGCTCTGTTGATGGAAGACTGCAAAAATATTCCACTCGAAGTCATTGGAAGATGGCTAGATAGTCTACGTCGTATTTTCACGTAAATCGCATTGAAAATCTCCACAACCTTTACAAAATCACGATATCTTTGTACGTGAAATTGAAAGAGAGTCTTGTTAATCAACCACCTCCCGTGGGCAATTTGTTGTCAACAATCAAGGTCGTTGAGTGCCCTGAAATCTGAAAATGTCAAAACACGTACGACCCGAAGGCCGTGGCAACGAGTGGATGTGGGTAGGTTGATAAAATACCACGAGTGACTTATTCTCCTTTTTCTCTCTTTTCTTTTGTCTACTTCCTCTTCCCCTCTTTCTTTGTGTTTAATCTTTCTTGCTCTCTTTTGTTCGTCACGAAAATATATATCTGTTATAGTGAGTTTTGAGACTTGTGCATTAGTGCGAAGGTACAACAGTTTTGGCTTTCAGTTGGAACATTTGGAGAGTGCATAGCAATTTAAACAAATGCAATTTTAGAACCGAATTGAAAATATCACAATAAAAAATGCGTGTTTAATTTATTTATGGAAATTACTATAACACAAAATACACTTTTTACAAACAAATTACACAGATTTCTTTTTTGTAACAAGCCAAAATTCTGAAATTTTCGAATGCATTTTTATTGTTTTTTTTAAATATTTTATATGCATATTCATGTTCGTCCAAATGCGTGTACCGTTTTTGTTGTTCATCTAGTGTGTATATTTTAACATTTATGCAACAGTTCTAACAGGAAACGATTGACGTGGACATATCGAACAGTTTTAGACAAACTATTCTTTTTAAAAGATGTAAATAACACAACACATACCTAAATTATTAACGAACATTTTGTTTTTCATGATCCGTCTGGTATCTTCAGAGATTACACGTCTTTACATCTTGGCTGCCTGAAATGACGCCGCCCCTGCGCCATGGAGAGACCTTTTTGAGTCGTCCGTTCTCTCTGGTGTCCAGCTCACGACTATTAGAACCCTCCCAAATCTACATTTCGTCACGTGTCTTATTACGTCTTTCAGACCAACAGCTGATGTCCTCAATCTAGTTATTTGTTTATGCGAACAAAAATCATGTTTACATTTATTTTCACATTCCTTTTGTGGTATGTCAATCATTTTTACCCAATTTAATTGTTTATTTTTCTTATCATAATAATTGATCCAGCGACCCGCCATCACTCGAATCAATCAATTAATAATAATAATAATAATAATAATAATAATAATAATAATAATAATAATAATAATAATAATAATGTTTTGACCATTGGCCCTGCTTGTCACAGTTAACACAGATACTACGCTATGATCACAGCCGAAAGGGTCACAAAATTACAGTTGTACCTTCGAACTAGTGCACAAGTTCCATGTTTTATTCACAATGTTTTGGTAATTTCTTGCTCAGAAATTTAAACTACTTTTATTTTACTTTTTATTAATATCATGTTCTTTTTAAACTTGTTTAAAGTAAATCTATTACCGTTTTTCTAGCTTTAATACGGATAACTTTTAATTTGATAAGAATCATCACACAGTGAAGGATTATCATATTTTTGAAGGCGTTTAATTACAGTAAATGGTCGTCCCCCCACCCCCACCCCAAAAAAAACAAGTAAGAAATCACGACTTTAGAATATGTTATTATTACCGATGGAGGAAGTTCAAATAACGTCGCGAAACTAACAACAACAAAATAAAAAAGGAACACCCAGTACAATAAAAGAAAAAAATCGAAAATAATTTTTCTTGTTTAAAAATGAATTATTTTTAATAAAGAAAAATATTTGTCTATCATAGCGATTTTTATGGTGCAATCAGTGCCTAACTTTATCAGGGTTAAGTTTTCGATATTGATTTAAGCAGCCGCCATTTTTAATGGAACCTTATTTCTCAACTGCCATCAGCGATAGTAAATAGATATTCATGATAGAATGTGTTCTGTCACAAACAAGATAATTCGCCATGACATATTCGAGTGATGATAAAGACGATATTAAAAAGCGTTGGGGAAGATTAATAAACATCTTCATATTTTCCGACAAGTTAATATAGAAAAGGAAGCCTTTATTCATCAGTTTTTGTTTATGTAAAAAAATATATATTATTCAGATTCTGACAGCTTTCGTGTCGTTAGAAGTGGATTTGTGCTCCTGGGTTTTTCGAAATTCATCTAAGCCTCGGTTTATCATCGGCCATCTTAGCTTAATTTTATTCGCGTTCCTTTTATCAACTCACGTCCGCCCGACGAGATTTGTACTTGTTCGCTGTCCTTCAGAACGAGTCTCGCGTTTCGTATTGGCGACTTCGTCTTCGTTTGCTTTCTCCGATTGCAAACGAACGTGACTTCCTCGAATAGGAAAGAGAGAAAGAGAAATGGAAAATAGGATCGTATTCAATCTAAGAATACATGTACGCACACACGCATACATGCTATACCCTACTCACCCTCAAACATACACACACGCACACACATACAAACCTACATACACGCATCCATATAACACACACAAATATACACGAATATTTTCATGCGTATATTGAGTTACAGGTTGGTTGGTGAGCACATATTTCATATCAATATTTACATGCATCAGGTTTGCTTCAGATTCAGTAGTAGTAGTAGTAGTAATAGAAGTAGTAGTAGTAATAGAAGTAGTAGTAGTAATAGAAGTAGTAGTAGTAGTAGTAGTGTTACATGATAAGGGTTGTCCCCTTTTCATGTAAGTAAAAAAATAGAGAATTAGTTAAATGTAAATATAAAATAGGATAGTCAAGGATTCGAACTTGCGAAGCTAGACTTGGAATTGAGAATTCCAATCATAAGTTAAAATAAATACAGAATGTTATTGAAAATAAGGAATATGGAATTGCCATTGTTTAGCTCACACAAAATAGTTAGATATCTGTTTATTGAAAAAGGAATGTAATGATGAATTTTGTTTCTGTTATAAAGATGCAAATTAAAATAAGGAATTTAAAAACGGACAATGGAAAATGTTATTTGTAAAGTGGGTTACGAAAATTAGGTTAGAGGGTCAGCTTTGTAAGAAACATGTGAATAACAATGCATGCTTAAACACGGAGGCGTGTCATGACATGTGTCTGAGAGGCATGTGGGTCATGCAGTGACATCATGAGTTATGAAGTTAGATAAGTCAGAATCAGAATCAGTCAGTTAGGAGAAGCCAGAGAAGGGAATTAGATCAGGGAAGCAGAGGAGATCAGATCGATTCTCCGTTAGAGTCAAGGCACCCTCTAGAAAGCGAGAGGTTTACAGGTAAACCATGTAAACAACTTTGAATCCCTGAAATGCAGAATCATTTCCGACCGGTCGAAGAATAAATGATCATCATGTTTTTTATAACTGCCGTCTTTCTGTGTTCATCATTACAACGAGAAAGGTAACGTGTTTATATTATATGTACCTCTGTCAACGTAAATGTCAAACGCACTATCTCTCAGTCTACCTATCAAGATATTCAAAAATCTCTCCCAGTTTAATTACAGGCTTGGTGCTCCTGTAGAAATCTATGCCCTGTCTGTCTCGTTATATATAAGAACTGTCTCTCTCTTTATATGTACCCTGTCTCTATATCTCACCAATGTCTCCATCTCTCAACAATATGAACACTCGCAATGACTATATATAATATCTAGTATCTCACAACATGATTACACAACGTGAACAACAACAAATATATAAGTCGTCATATAAACAAGAACAACGTAACATACTCTCATATTTGGTACATTCTAAAATAAAACTGATACGTAACAGTAGTAGTCGTATTACTACTACTACTACTACTACTACTACTACTACTACTACTACTACTACTACTACTACTAATAATAATAATAATAATAATAGCAATAATAGTCTATATACGATAGCGTGTGTGTTATTTTCTTTGTCACGCTTACATCCGGGTCGTTTAATTGTTATGTACTTCCATTTCTTGTAATAAATAATTTTGCCAATAATTATTCATACGTTTTGGTTTCGGTTTCGATTATAGCTGATGGCACTTAAGTCATTCAATTTTTTTATAAATGATTTTACTAAGAATTCTTCATAATTTTGGTTTAGGTTTCGATTATAGCTGATGACACTTAAGTCATCTATGTTTTTTATAAATAATTTTACCAAGAATTCCTCATAAGTTTGGGTTTCAGTTTCGATTTAAGCTGATGACACCTTAATAATTTATTTTTTTATAAATAATTTCATCAAAAATTCTTCATAAGTTTGGGATTCGGTTTCGATTCAAGCTGATGAACCGAAGTCATATAGATATATTTTTTTTATTTTTGAAATCGCAACTTTATAATATATAAACATCGATAGAACATTAACTCTATAATACGAAATCTACAATAATTAAAATATCATATTTAAGCGTATTTTACGACCTGGCTACACCGGGCGTCCCTACTACCTTGGATAAATACTTTTGCAGTTTTAACAAAATAGCTACAATAATATCAGAGCGTTTCCATTAACGCTGAATATCTACAGAATGCCAACATCAATATATTACATATGAATGAGTCCCCTGTGGAATTTCCACATGTCGTGCTAGTCTATATATTAATACGCTAATTCGCTTCGACTGTTATCCTAAAAATCCCTTAAATTAAAATGGAATATTCCAAATCGCACTAACCGTTATTATACTGAATCGTCTTAGTATTAAAATGGAATATTAACAAATGCCCATTAAACATTGTTTCAAATTAATAGTTTATCGCTAGACTATGTCTAGTTGGTGCAGATCTGGTTGATGCAATTTCCAATACTAATAAGTTATTTATCGCCAGCCAGTGTATGGTGGGTGTAGATCATAATACTGATAAGTTACTTATAGCCAGCAAGTGTGAGGTCGGTTCAGGTCACAATAATAAGTTAGTTATCCCCAGTCAGTTTCTGGTCGGTGCAGATCAAAATATTAATGCTATTTATCGCCAGTCAGTGTCTTAGTTCTATTTCGTGTAATAATATATCTAAAGCAGTTATCCATATTTGTCTACAAAAATATTTATTTTTAATTCACGGTCTGATCGGAATTAATATGACACTGATCATTTTATTGAAGGTAATTCTATTGTTTTGTTATGTGATGATGTTTTAAACTACCGTGAAATTTCCACGGTTCTGATAATAATAATAATAATAATAATAATAATAATAATAATAATAATAATAATAATAATAATACACCCTGCGACCCTGCCTTCCGCTTCCCCGTTTTTTTTTGTTTTATTTTTTTTTGTGTGCGTGCGTCACTGTAAACTGGCGCCACACAAAATAAGTGAGGAGTATCAAGGAGGATTGAATGACTGAGAAATGAAACACTAGCCATACCTCCGCTGGATCAATGCAAAGAGAACTTGGACCTTTGGGAGGGGGGCTTATTTCTACCCAAATTTCAGTGAAAAACATTGGTTGCTGCCAACAAGAAATCAATGATAAGCGGCTGTAGCACTAACGCAAATGCATCTGCAAAGGTTATCAAAAAAGATGATGAGTACTGGAAATCCAGGGAGAATTGTCGTTACTCAGACTTCAGAGAACACCACAAGTTGTTATCAAAGAGAAATCTTTGATGATGGCCTGTGTTATAACTGCTAGTGAGTAAATAATAATAATAATAATAATAATAATAATAATAATAACAGCAAACGAATCAAGACTGGGGCGGCATGGTTACAAATCTGAACTGCAAGCAGAACAGGACATTTGAAAACAATGAAAGCCAATTCTACCAAAACGTGAACGGAGAAAAAACAAAAACGAAACGACAAAACCCGACAGCAACAAAACTATATTGGAGTAAGATATAGGAAAGGGACAGAAACACAATAGAAATGCTGAATAGTTGAAAGATATGAAAGAAGAGTTGCAACAAATCGAAGAACGGACCCTAAGGAAAACCATAGGAAAATGGCAAACTGGAGAGCGCCAGGACACGACGGGGTACATGCATACTGGTTCAAAAAATTCACAACACTACACGAAAAACTAGCCCAAAATATGAGATGTATACAGAGAACAAACATGCCAGATTCGATGACAAAAGGCAGAACCACACTGATATAGAAGGACACAGAGAAAAGAACTGCCCCCAGCCTATCACGGGCTATCACGTCAGAAAATACTGACAGCACAACTGAGGGAACAAACCTACCACTCCCTGAATAATTGTGGACTTCTCCCAGAGGAACAGGAAGGACGCCAAAAAGAATAAAGAGGAACACGTGATCTGCTATACATAGATCAAAAGATTCTAAAGGAGGTAAAGAGAAAGAGGAAGATTTTAATCATGGCATAGATCGACTACAAAAAGGCGTACGTCAGGATCCCGCAAACATGGATGAAGCAGAATCATCAACGTGATAGAAAATGTCATAAGAACACCGAGACTGGAATTGATAGTTGATGGACAACACATAACAGAAATCAACATACAAAGAGGCATCTTCTAAGGAGATTCACTATCACCATTGCTGTTCATTATAGTCATGATGCCCCTGAACAATATATTAAGAAAGTGCCAAACTGGATACAAGTTCTCTAATACAGAGAAAAAAATGAATCATCTATGTACATGGACGACCGATTGCAAGGACTGAAAATGAACTAGAGACACTAACAAACACTACCGGGATATTCAGCCAGGATATCCAAATGGAGTTTGGTATGGAAAAGACGCACTACTAGTTATGAGAAAGAAATCTGGAGACCACAGAAGACATGGAACTACCCAACCAAACGAAGATGAGGGCCGTAAGGGAACAAAGCGCCTATAAATACTTGAAAGTTCTGGAAGCAGACACCATCAAAGCCACAGAAATGAAAGAAAGAAATGGAAAGGAATACCTCAGGAGAACAAGAAAATTTCTAGAAACAAAATTGCATAGCAGAAACGTAATAAATGGGCAGTATCACTAGTAAGATTCTCAGGACCAAATCAGAACTGAGACAGCTCGATCAGAAGACCAGGAAACTCATGACAGTGCACAATGTACTACACCCAAAGGACGATGTTGACTGACTCTATGTGAAAAGAAAAGAAGGAGAACGAGGACTAGTTTGTATAAAAGACTGTGTGCATGACACACAAAAAAGAATTAGATAAGTACATAACGCAAAACACAGAAAGAATAATCATGGTAGCGAGATAGACTAAAAAATCGACAAAACAGAAAACAGAGATATAAAGGATAAGACGAGAAAAGAAAAATGGGTTGAAAAACAACTACATAGAAGATTCATTAGGATGACAAAAGATGAAAATAAGGAAAACACTTGGGCATGAATGCGAAAAGGACACATAAGCCAAGAAACTGAATCCCTGATAACCGTAACACAAGATAATTCGATAAGAACTAACCACGTCAAAGTAAAAAATATACAAAACACAAGAAAACAAAAAATGTGGACTCTTTGAACAAAGAGACGAGACAATAAACCATATAAGTGACTCAAAATGAATACAAGAGCAGACACGACCCAGTGCGAAAGGCAAACAACTGCATCTCGAACGCACAGACAAGTGGTACAAACATAAGCCAGCAACAGTACTTGAAAACGAGAATCACAAAATCCTATGAGGCATGGATATACAAACGGATAAACCCATACATTTTATTAGTTTTACATAAGCATTTATATGTTGCTATACACAGCCTAAATAACTATAGACATTTTAAGGCGATATTGCTTATACAAAAGTTTAGTCCGTAATAAAAATTAACAGGAGTTTACAAACTTGTAATATTAATGCTTATGTAAAACTAATAAAACTATATATATATATATATATATATATATATATATATATATATATATATATATATATATATATATATATATAGAATATACAATTATAGATATGTCCATCTAAAATTATCATGAGTATATCACCGCGAATAGATATAATATAATACAAAAAAGATTATATACAAATACATATAAGCACATGCATACACATACTACTACCTAACTTAGAACTGATTATCACTTAACACTTTTATCCATTGCGCCAATTACCGTAAAAAAAAAAAGTGGACAATTTTTTTTTTATCGAAACCACACTATTTTTGTGGCAATTGGTGCCACGGATAAAAGTGTGGTTTCAATAAAAAATGTTTCGTACAAAATTCTGTACATATTCCCAAATTCGACAAAAGGATTCCGGGTTCAATAAGACGCACATGAAGAAGGTTGGAGGTTACATCGGCCGAAATTAAAAAATAAGAAAAAAGATGAGAACGCTAATCTGGATAATCCAATTAATACATGTTTTGAGACATGTGCATATTTTGTTTGATAATGAAGATATTCTGAAAATAAATCGATATTTCGGAAAGCAATACGAATTTTCCGTAAGATCGGACTCATTCCGGACAGTTCGACTACTTGCGTCTCCAAATCGACAAATCGATTCTCTCGTCATTATTTTGAAACATGCCGAGCGTATCATATCTATCAACAAAAATATCCAGAAAAAAATCGATATTTCTCATTTACAATTGTCAATTCAAGGGAGATTACCAAATAATGTAATAACAAAAAACTATTACGTTTTCAGAGTAGGATAAAGCTTGTATCAGAATTATCAAGCTGCTATGAAGTCATAAACACCATTAGAACTTTTCAAAAGAACGTGAGAATATCGTGCTATAATAGAGACAATGTCTATCATTAGCCAAAACGTGTAATACTATGTCATATCAATGAATTCTTATTGAGATATATTGATAATAGCCGAAGATACGTCCTCAACGGTCAGTCCGAAACGGGGTTGACCTTTGTGGTTTTGTAACAGACGCGCGTATGCAAATATATACAAATTATATCAAGGGCAAAGAAAATAATATAAAAGGGAGAAAGAATACGTTAGAAAAGACGATCGCTTTAGAGACGCGGATGACGCTTGAGAGCACGTAAAAGAGACGTGGGTGATGTAACAACCGTAATGAGAAGTCACGTGTGTGGGGAGAATGAGGAAATAAATGTCGTTATTACAACGGGAATAGCGAGTTGAAGATCTTTTCAATGCTTAGTCTAATTTGCGAAAGCGGTACACTCTTGTCCTTGTTCTGTCGGGTTGTTATTTGTGCTGGGAATTTCTTGAAGATCCACCCCTCTAGAGTATTGTCTTTGATGAAGGGTTTGTTTATAGCCAATCGCTTTAGGCAAAGGAATTGGGACGAAAATGAGAAAAAAGGAAACGCCTTTAGGCCATGGCATTTTTTAAGCTAAACTTTTCGAAATTTTTTTAAAATTTTAATTTCTAATCTAATGTTAAGCCGGTTTTTGTTTGAATATCTTTATATCTGTATACTGCTGGCTATTCTGAACCTTTGAAAGTGCGATCATAAACACATCTAAGGGAGAGGAAAAGTTATTTATTATGTCTCTTCAGTGGTCAAATCTATAGATGGACGGGTAGACTTCATATGGCCAAACAATGATGAGAAGCATTTAGCTTCTAAATATCATGGCCTAAAGATACTTTTCCCCATTTTTCTCATTTTCATCCTTATTGATATGATGATCCAATAAAGTTTCTTTATAAGTTTTATTCTTCAGATTTTGAGGATAATAATAATAATAATAATAATAATAATAATAATAATAATAATAATAATAATAATAATAATAGTAATAATAATCCAAATATTATAATAGAACAATTAGTATTTAATCTTTAGTTATAACAATATAAATTCATAAAACAAGTTTAAATAAGTAAATTTATTGGACATAACAGAGTATTTAAAAATACGTAGGATAAAATTTTATATATTCGAGTTCAATAGATTATTTTAGTCAAAATATATTTATTTGAGCTAATTGTAATTTCTTAAATTAAGTAGATATACCAGGTAATTATGGAGTTGAATATAATAAATATTTAAGATTATACTTGCGATTAATAAAAACATGCATGTAAATATATATCAGTTTACATTGAAATCTGTTCAAAATATCCCGGTTTAAATAAATAATAAAATAAATAAATAAATATAAATATAAAAGGCGGATGAAGTTGAATAAAAATTAATTAGTGAAATAAAACTTGTTATTAGTAAAGTTAAAATATAATTAATCAATAAAATAATAATATATAAGGGAGATAATACAGTATACTTCAAAGCGGAATATTGTGCCTTGCACGAAAAAGAAAAAGAAATGCAATTTAATAGGTGTCTGTTTAAACATAGAAATATACCTAATAAAATATTCATTCAATGTGATTAAGGCCTTTCATTAAATTATAGGAAATAAATTTAATAGCGTAAACAAATTCTATATGTTAAAGATTAGTTTCGTATAAAAAACTAAATACACATATTCTAGATTTAATCATTATTAACATCATCTAAGACAGTAAATAACGCATATTTATAAATAATAAATGAAAAAATTATATAAGATATTTTAGCGTTAATTTGGCAACATTATATTAAGTTGGTAAAGCATAAATAACTCATCATTAAAATCAAAGATTGCGTATATATCATAAAATACAATTGCAAATACTTTTCGGATTTTTTTCGGATTTATGTAATTTCTTTTAAAATTAATAAGTTGTTATTCTTTTGGTGAGTATGGGCGAAAAATATCAGAAAATTGACATGATAACTATATGATTATTTCTGTGCTAAGAAACAGTAGTTCTCAAGAATTGAACATTTTAACATACTGATAACCAACATCTTGAAATTTGGTATATAGACATTTTGTCATTTATTTCCATATGCTCTTTAGTTTTATTTAACAGACATCGAGCTTCATAAATAAAAGGATTAGTTAAAATAATGAAATATAACTGAATATGCATAATTTCCATAAACACAGGCACAGAGACACACACACACATACATGTGTGTGCACATACTCATAGATAGATAGATAGATAGATAGATAGATAGATAGATATATAGATAGATAGATAGATAGATAGTAATATCTATCAGGATTTTTCATCTGATTTTTAATCTGTCTTATCTCGCTTATATATATATATATATATATATATATATATATATATATATATATATATATATAATTTTAAGATTCTAGTAGAAAGCAGCGAAGCCTCAATTCCGACGTATTGAGAAGTAAAGATACTCCTCAGTAACCACTACTCCCAAGTTCATTCTCACCCGGTGTAGCAGCACCATTTTGGGTATCACCTATGGGTTACTTATTTGTATTTCCGAATATTTACCAATACAAGGCTGAATTCGGGGATTCTCGCACTCAAATTATTTTATTATTTGAACAATCCGTTTGATTTTAAATTTTTTTTATTCAACATTTCGGCCGACGTAATATCCAAGCATCTTCAGGTGCATCTTTTTCGAACTCAACAATGCTTTCATTCATTCGAATAAGATGGTTAATCTAAACATAGTTAGTCTGTGCATAAAGTATCTATTGACAAGACGCCGACTGTAGTAAGGTAAAAATTAGCTTCATACACTTAATTGTTGAAACACACCTGTGTCCCAATGAAAAATCGGAGGGAAATGTTTACTTTCTGTGTAGAAAATACATCTTTCAAAATGAGATCTGATATGTATGGGCAGGAAAAAAAACAGTGTTTACATAATTAGTCAATAAATTTATTACAGTAAATTAGAATACTTCCAACAAGTGGCATTAAGATTCATATCATTAAAACTATCAATGCGGCTGCGATATGTCGATGACACGTTCATACTATTGCCTAATTAGGAAGGAGGGGGGGTCAAGCCTTGTTTGACCATGTGAGGTCTACTCGTCCATTTATAGATTTGACTAATGAGGAGACATAACAACTAACTTTTCCTCTCCCTTAGATGTGTTTATGATTGCACTTTTCAAAGGTTCAGATCATCGATGCATCAGAAACCAACTGTCATTGAACCTCACAGTCTACCTTTCATACATGAAGGCTCGTCTGAAAAACATCAGAGCATATGTACTCCAAATGACATCAGGACAGTATTTAGGGGCAAATTACACTCTGAAAATATTTCATGTAAGAACAATAGTCATGCCCAAGAACTCTACGTATGCGATTCTGTAAGGGATCTTTTTGATGGGGTGGGGTGGATACCTTATTTTAAGGTACTGTGGGAGATGGGTAGACAAGTAAGGGAAAATAGAGAGGCGTAAGAATCTAGGATTTTAAATTACTTGGGGGATTATTATTTAAGTGAGTTAAAAAGGTGGGTATAATTATGAAATGGATAAGTGCACACGAACGAAAAGAAGAAATTTAATTTAATTTAATTTTGGGTCGAATTCCTCATTGATTAGAGTTTAATTTTGATATTGATGGGAGGGGTTATTGAGTTTTGAATACTATGAGAATCTGTTAAAGTAATCCGATATGCTGGAATAAAGTCTGATCGTTATGCTTGTTAGAGTAGTGTAGCCTGGTTTAATTAAATTAATTTCAAAGCGCATATATTACTGTTTGGAGATGATTTATATATAAAAAGGTTCTGTTGTTAGTTGGACTGAAGTGGATGTTGGACTAAAGTTTGTTATATACCTGGGTTTAATTTGCTATTCTTATATATATTCTGTATATCAAATTTTGAGTCTGTAGACTGAAAATTGACAGAGTTATTGTGTAGGGAAATGTACAACGACAGACACACAGACAAAGACAGACAGACACTTTCATTTATATATATATATATATATATATATATACACACATATATATATATATATATATATATATATATACTAGCAAGGGCACTCGACATTGATCGGGATTGACTTCCAATACATTTATTGTAATCGAAATCGGTGAAATCGTTCATTGTTTTCAATAAAATTGATTTATTGCCGGAGACCCAACCCGATGTAATGGGTGGAAGCTTTACATGCCCCCTTTCCTTGCAGTAATTTAATCCGCAATATATTGTAGCCTATATTGCACTGTAGCAAATTTATTGTTAATTTTATAAAATTACTAGCATTTCAGCCCGGGTATTTGGAGGTGTATGTTGAGCAAAAAAAAAAAAAAAAGAAAAGCGGCCAATTTTTTTTAACTTTACACATATTATGACCCCTTAACATTTATTGTTTGGGGCTGAAATCAAGTTATTAAGTTAGATCCATCTCCAAGGAACCTATATTTAAAATTTCAAGTGTTCGAATCAAAAATTGTCGGAGGAGTTTGGTAGAGTTCTCAAAGGCAAAATCGTTGAATTTTGACCCCTTAACAGCCAAATTTCTGGCCGAAAACGACAACAAAGATTTTCCCCAAATCACAGTACCCTGTGTATCAAATTTCGCGTCTGTCGACTTAAAATTGACAGAGGTATTGCGTAAGGAAATGTACACAGACACACAGACACACACAAACACGTACCCGTTTATAGATATACTAGCATTTCAGCCCGGCGTTGCCCGGGTATTTGGAGGTATATTTTGAGCAAAACAAAATAATCTGGTAGTAGGAAGGCAGGCTCGAATCCGTACCGCGAAGGAGGAAAAGAACGGGGAAAAACCTGACGACTTTGCTGTTACGACCACAGCTAAACCGGGAGTGACTTATTTTTTTACTCAAGGCTAGACAATCAAAAGGAGAGGATGACTTTCAAAAATATCGACGAGAAAAGCGACCCTCCTGTAGAAAAGTGCCCAGTTGAAGGTGAAGATATTAATATTTTAGCCAATTTTTCGATATTGGTCGTCTGAAAGGTCGAACATCAAAACGATACTGATCTTAGTAAAATCCGTCGCCTCTGTCGAAAGTTTAAGGCAAACATGCAAACATACATACATACATTTATATATTGGTAACTAAAAATTTTCGACCCAAACTGATTAAAAAGATTGCCCTATCTCTGAATACCCTTTATGTAAAATTTCAAATGTTTAGACCAGAAATTGTCTGAGTAATTTGCTAGAGACTGCAGAGGTAATTTTTTTTTAACCTTGTACCCCTATTATGACCCGTTAGCATTTATTGTTTTGGGCTCAAATCAAGTTATTGTTAGAACCGTGTCCAAGGAACCTATATCTAAAATTTCAATGTTTAGACCCAGAATTGACGGAGAAGTTTGGTAGAGTTCTCAAAGGTAAAATCGTCGAACTTTGACTCCTTAAGAGACAAATTTCTGGCCGAAAACGGATAATAAAGATTTTCCCAAATCTCAGTACCCTGTATATCAAATTTTTAGTCTGTAGATTTAAAATTGAAGACTTGAAATTGAATTATTACGTAGGGAAATGTACAAAGACACACAGACAGGTCACAGAAATGTTCACTTTTATAGATATATAGATAGATTTTTATTTAATAACTTGGATTGAAGTATAAAATGCACATCAAGTATCAAGTTTACATTGTGCTCTAACAACCCAAAACATTACTTTTAAACTCGTCCGTGTCTTATCAATTTGATTTGATTTTTGATTTTATACGCTGAGACCTTGTCCTTATGCGGTGATAAAACTTCTCAAATACAGTTATGATCTTAGGCTGTATAAGGGTGTTAATTTTGGTGAAAAAGTGATTTTGATTTTGGTTTTTTCGATTATTAATTTTCGATACTTATTGGAGGCATTTTAATACAACACCTATCTAAGAACGGTTCTAAACACATAAGATATATTTGTATTAATTTTTAAAAAAAAAATCGGTCCAGCCGTTTCGGAGTCCATATGGAACGAACTTGCACACACAGACACGCACACGAAGACAAAACGCCTCACGTATATATATATATATATATATATATATATATATATATATATATATATATATATATATATATATGAACAAATGATTAATAAAACATGTTAAAAGACATATAGAAAAAGAGTTATCAACATATTTAATTTTAAAAAGGAAGCACAAGATAAGCCCAGTGGATAGTCCTTAATCCGCGGAGTTTCGAATATATATATATATATATATATATATATATATATATATATATATATATATATATATATATATATATATATATATATATATTCAGTAATGTGATTAATAATTTAAACTTCAAATTAGAATTAAATTAAAAATTCGTTTCACAAGAAGGAACAACAACAAAATCAATAATTTGTACGATCGTTTCGGAAAATAAAGCTAGCATTAAAAGTATAGGCAGATGTATTGTAGCTTTGCAACTTAAGAAATCTTAAGTTGGAAAGCAACAATAAACATCCATATGAATACTTTGAGCTTAGTTGCTGATTTCAAAAGGCGAAGAATTAAAAGATACATCCGTCTATACTTTTAATGCTAGCTTTATTTATGGTGTCTTTTACATATATTAAAAACCCTTCCCAATACTTTGCTGATGAGGAAACTTTGTTTGTTAAAAATACTATATGTAAAAACTATTTTCCGTGGCTTAATGTCTACCACAATAAAAACATTGTTTTCCGAAACAATCGTACAAATTATTGATTTTGTTGTTGTTCCTTCTTGTGATACGGATTTTTAATTTAATTCTAATTTTAAGTTTAAATTATTAATCACATTACTGAATATTAAATTAGCTCTAGGATATTTACCTATCGAGCTTATTATATATCTAAATTACAACGAGCACTTTTTCTTTCCCTGTATT
The DNA here is from genome assembly GCF_053919585.1 of Euprymna scolopes. Lineage (NCBI taxonomy): Eukaryota > Metazoa > Mollusca > Cephalopoda > Sepiida > Sepiolidae > Euprymna > Euprymna scolopes. The sequence goes on along the minus strand of NC_136487.1, from coordinate 27,666,908 downwards.
TTAATTAAATTAGTAATTTTACTATTACATTAAAATACACTCTGCTCTTTAGACTATTGGTTTAATCTCCTTTAAATTTATATACATACATATATATATATGTGTGTGTGTGTGTGTGTGTGTGTGTGTGTGTGTGTGTGTGTGTGTGTGTGTGTGTACATATATAGATATATTGAATCTTTGACAAGCTTTCTTTGTCTCGTGACTATTTTTGTTGAATAAAAAGGGACAATAGGGAAAGGGAAGTGGTTGGAGGAGGAAAATAACCAAGCAGTGGTAGAAGGCGAGAACAATATGAATACATAAATGAAGTCATTAAAGAATAACAAGAAAAATAAGAAACTGTCTCGTTCATATATAACTATGCAATATCGTACGTTTATGACGTAACAACGTTAGCCATTTAACAAGAAGGTACAATAATATAATTAATACGTAACCGCGGAATGTTTACAAATCTGTCAAATTAAGATTCTTAGTTAAGTAGATTTCTTTTAGTTCAGTTCTACCAATTACCCCTGAAACATTCTGGTCCCTCCTCGGGTAAACTTACTTCCCTTTTGTTGTTTAAACAATATAAATGAACTTCATAAATAAATAATAAGCTCTGATATTTTTGACAGAGATCGCCTTGATACATTTCTCTGTAACGCTTGCCTTGAAAGTTTCCCCCTACGAATAAAGATATAGAAAATCTCATTAATTTTATGTGATAAACCATTAAATTTCTAATTATTTTTAAATTTGCTTTCAACTCCTTTTCTCCTAATTAAACTGTGATTAAACTGTTTGAATATTTTTATCTCTTTCCTCCAAGTCCTCGAGGCGCACTTACAAATGCAGGTGTAATTATTAATAAATACTCGATTAAATCTCAAAAGAAATATCCGAAAACAGCGAGATTTTTAAAACTACAACAGTTTCTTTTTCTGATAATTATTTGATAGTTATCAAGTTGAATTATGTGTGCATCCTTTGAGGTGCACCGTCAATCTCGCTTTCATTTCCAATCTTCAACTCACGCACGCACACACTTCTCTGTTCCTTACACACATACAAATAGTCTCTCTCTCTCTTTCTCTCTCTCTCTCTCTATCTCTCTCTCTTTCTCATGCGTTCTCTATCAGTTCATTTCTCTCTAGATATAGTGTTTCATTACGTGTTTATTTTGTCGTTTTTCATCATCCTGTGCTTCTTTAGACACGTGACCCTGTCTTATTCCTCTCTCTATTCCTGATAAGTGAAACCTGTATCCAGGAAGGTTGCGGAACACCTTAAGGCACCTGATCCCACTCATGAATCCCATATAAATATTTTGATTTGAAAACAATTTGTCGATGGTAAGATAATCTCGTGTTCGTTTCTTTTCCCTATCTCTGTTTATTTTATTTTTATTTTATATAACGAAAATTCCTTTGCTGTTAATAAAAATGTGGTTAGCAATGACGGTGTTGTCAGAAAGATACATGGTATATAAGTTCAAGTGCCTATTGGGAGCCTATGTCTCTAACAGCGGAGAAAATAGATATACATAGGCTTGACTACCACGACCTTGTCGAGGAGGTTAACCATGTATTTTCTGACACCAGCGCTATTGCTAAACATATTATAAACCAACATACTTGTTCCCGCACCCCATTTCGAAAACTTTTAGGAAATTACACATTTCTTATTGAACACATTTATATAATACCCCTCACATTCAAAACCTTCACATTTTGAAAGCTGTAATACTAAAACAAAAACAAACAAAAAACAAATATTAACAATATAAATTATAATAACAGATATAAGATTCTTATAAAACGAGCGGAACCTGTGGAAATTCCACAGGGGACTCATTCATATGTAATATATTGATGTTGGCATTCTGTAGATGTTCTGTGTAAATGGAGACGCTCTGATATTATTGTAGCTTTTTTGTTAAAACTGCAAAAGAATTTATCTAAGCTAGCATGAACGCCCCGCAAAGCTCGGCCGTAAAGTACGCTTAAATATGATATTTTAATTCCTGTAGGTTTCGTATATATTATTATAGAGTTAATGTTATATCGATTTTTATATATTATACAGTTACGATTTCAAAAAGAAAAAAATACATCCATATGACTTGGGTCCATTAGCTTAAATCAAAACCGAAACCAAAACTTATGAAGAATTCTTGGTAAAATTATTTATGACAAGAAGTGGCAGTGCATAACAATTAAACTACCCCGATTAAAGCGTGACACATAAAATAATGCACACGCTATCGTATTAATAATGTTAGTTTTGAATTATATATATATATATATATATATATATATATGAACAAATGATTAATAAAATATGTTAAAAGACATCTTGAAAAAGAGTTAAGACATATTTAATTTTAAAAAAGGAAGCACAAGATAAGTGGATAGTTTATTTTACTTGTAAATATTAACTCTTTAATATTTATAATATATTTTAAGTTTACCATTTTGATTACCTTAGTAAACTTATTGTAACTTTTATTTATATATATATATATATATATATATATATATATATATATATATATATATATATACTTAAAAATCTGAAATGGAACACGTACATCAAGTTTGTTGCCAAGGTCGCTGGAAAGATGGTGGGATCCTTCTACCGCTCCAGAAGATATCTCACTACTGATGCAATTCTCTATCTATATAAAAGCCAAGTACGTCCAAGGATGGAATACTGTTGCCATATCTGGGCAGGAGCTGCTAAAAACAGCCTATCCTGCCTTGACAGAGTACATAATAGACTTCGTGGCTTAGTGGGGGATGCCCTTTTCTATACCCTGCAACCTCTCTCCCACAGAAGAGACGTTGCGAGCCTATCCTTGTTTTATCGTTATTTCCATGGCAGGTGCTCGTCTGAACTCCAATCTCTGGTCCCCCCTCGCCAATCTTTCACGAAAAACACCCGTCTCGCTGAATCAACTGTGAAAAATTTCCCCCACTCCGTATCTGTGCCTTAATCAAAACGCGGATTCCATGAACAAAGCTTCTTTCTTGTAACTGCACGCCTGTGGAACTCTGTTCCGTCTGCCTGCTTCCCACCGGACTACAACTTGGATGTCTTCAAGTCCAATGTTAACAAATTCCTAATGAACCGTCCCCTTAAGTAAACACTTCATCAAATTTCCACACTAACGTAATGTACTTGCAATAACCTTTGTCCCTGAGTGGCTTCCGGGCCTTGATAAGTGGTGATCACTGTGTAAAAAAAAATAAATAAAAACTAATATTGTACTCAATAATATAGTAAATAAAATAAGATTTACAAGGATAAAAATCCTAGCATCTTTACTATTAATCATGCCTGCCGATGAATCTGGACGGATCCAAAAGTCCTCAGGTTGAAAGCGACTGTGGCAGTTACATCAGCCAGTTCTTGTCAGAAACAATGAAACTTTAAAACAAGAAAGGATCGGAAACACAATATGTAGACAAGTATTGTCGATATAATGTTATGAAACACACATATACACATATAGAGACAACTTGAATGCTTAGAGAAAAGAGTAAAATGCCATACTAGATACTATCCTCGAGTGTCTAAGGCCTCACTGTACAGGGGGTGCGTCAGAACAACCTGGCATGAGGATATTTTTTCTGACTGAATATTCGAAATCACATAGCATTCGCGCGCAAAATAATCTAACCCACAATGAGACACGAAACATCTTCTCCATGGTACCTCAAGTAATAGCAGGAAGTTAGATACTCCACCAGACTAGAAGAATTTGTTTCATAGAATCCAGTAAGACAAAGATACCACAAGAAAAATATACCATAACATATTGACATGATCCAATTGAGGAAATTAAAATTATGTTCTCAATTTTTTTTACTAACTCAGTGTTTGAGAGGTTAATATGATATTCAAATATATATGTATCTCATATCCCGCTTGATCCC